>NW_013171860.1:212177-520954 GCF_000151665.1 Blastocystis hominis
AGGAAAATGATACGACTCAAACCGAGGTAGTGGATGGACTTTCGTCTCCAGTTCGGTCAGCAGCAGAGAGTGGATATAATGAAATGCAATCTATCGAAAACACAGAGGCTACGTGCACTTCTGCGGTTGGTGGTGAAGGTCCTGAAGCGATCGAAGGTGGTAAAGCTCCAATCAATGGTTCTGAAGTTTCCCCAGATAGGGCTGAGTCATTGGACATCGAGGCCGAGCTGGACAAGCGAGAGGCTCGCAGCAAGAAATTCGGGACTTCTTTCGATCGTGAATCGTGTCGCCAGCAACTGCTTCGAATTTATTCCACTGCACAAGTTGGATCTACCCACAATAGTGATAATAATGACAATAACAATAACGTTGGATTACTCCACAAAATTGACACGTAGCGTGCGAAACTACTTTCAGAACGTCGAGCCAAGTTCGGAATAGTGGAAAGCAATCAATCACTGGGTCGAAGACAAGGCCGTTCTGGACAGGGAATGAACTCTGTCTCAGAAGAACTGCGTGCTGAGCGACAGAAAAAGTTCGGAATGGTGGAGAAGTCCTTCCCTGTGCGTCAACGCGGAGAGAAGCGATATCAATCCAGATATAGAAACCAAAAGAATCGCCGATATATGTAAAGTGCATTGTTTTTTACATACCATTCTATCATCAAGCACACAAGCAATTAAGGCCATGGAATGATTCATTGATAGGAAAATAGTTCTTTTGCAAAAAATAAGCGTTGCTATTTGTTCAGTAGTCGTCCCAATTTATATAGATTTTTTGGTTCAATCTATTCTATTACTCAATCTATCGATATAATCTACAATCTATATTCTTCAGGTTTCATCGTATTCATGGGAATGATTGTCCATCAATTACGAACCCTCATAACACCCTTCATTTGAAACTTATGAGTATATTTTAATTACATTAGAAATGTTTCGTGATTAGCGAGCAATGAGTTATTGGAGTGTAATAATGCTCCAGAATCTTTAGGTCAGTAATCTATATAGTTTGGCTTGGTTATTCGTGTTCAAATTTGTTTCAATGTGATAGAAAAACTTGGTTCTATTGATCGAGAAGCCTGTGGAATCGGAATGAATCTGTAAGGAAGGATTTTTACAGTATCACTACTAATGCTACTACTCTGGCCAATTCCACTGCTTCTCAACAGGGATTGAAACAACACTATAATTTGAGTCACAGTGTGTATATGAATGATAGAAGCCATAGTTACTTAGAATTAGGATTTTACAACAGGCAATACAAAGGATCAGGGATTTCATCATTCATTCATTCATTCATTCATACATGCATTCTATTGGAATAAATGGAATAAGAATGACAATTGATTCAAAGACAGATATTATTCGTATTATTATAACTTCGTGTTAGTATAAAGTCCAGAATAGATTGAATTGAACAACTAAACCTACCCATCTTGATCAGAAAGCTTGTTGAACATAATAGACTTTACTATCCTCATTATAAATTAAGGATTCTACAAGTAAACATCATGAATGGATGAATAGTCACAAATACGAAAGCCATAACACTGTAAGTAATGGAGGCAAATATCTCCGTTGATGGCTATTATACTCTTGTTGAATCTGTAATTAGTAATAGTAATATTACTATTATTTTTACTATTGTCATTTGTAGTTAAAATCATCACTTGCATTACAATAAAGGCCGATATATAAAACAAAAGTACAATAACAAAGAATGGGTTGGGTTTTGTATATTTCAAAATGAAAATAAACACGATAACCTTTGAAAGAATAAACAGGGCAACTCCAATCCAAGATTTCACTCGATTTCAAAACGGATTTGCTTGAAATGACGAGTCATGTGAAAAACGGACGAAACGAAGCTTCAATCAGATTGTAAACCATGTTAATGGAAAGCGGAAGAAATCGATTCTCATTGTGTTGGAAAGTTGCATTACCTGGGAGAATTCAATGAAAAGCGAGAATGAGAAAAATAGTAATTCAATAATAAGAAAAAACGGATAGAACGCTGATCAAAGGAATCTGGTAGAATTACATACTTGAGGACAACGTTCACAATTGAAGGAACCATTATGATTGAGTTGATAAGAAATGGAGACAAATTCATAGTTTCGAATCGAATTCCCCTCTATGTGGGCGAATTCGTTTATGATGAATCGAAAGAATCGTTTCTTCGAAATGGTCGAGGATACTGGATCGATGAAGAAACTCGTATTGCTACTCGCGAAGTGGAATGGAAAGATGGAGTGGAAGTGAGTGGAAGAGATCTCTATGATGGATGGCATATTCATTCACTCATTCATTCACTCAATATTACTTGTTTATTTAATACTATTGCTATGTTAATCACATTGCATTTCACATTGTTTTGTTGATCAAATAGAAAGCAAGGTTTTCATTCATAGGATTCACACATTCCATCCATCATATTATTCAATCGATTGTTTTGTTTAATGATACTATGATTCCTATTCACCATTTCAATCTATGAACCACATTCCTTTCTCTGCAATATCATTCTTTGTATTCAATATGGATGATCATTGTGACAGAAGAGAATCGAAGTAGTAGTAGTAGTAGTAGTAGTAGTAGGGAAATGACGCATAAAGCGCGAAATTTTTTTCGACTATTTTCTACCTGGTTGCCTTTTAGACCATTGCTGCCCATTGCCTACCTCAGAGACCACGACGCAAAAAGCGTGAACCCATTTTTCTACCAATGTGGTAATTGTCTGCCCTTTATATAATGGTAAAGAGAGAAAGACCATGCACTACTCCATGCTTATTCAAGGCTCACCTACCAATGGCTCATTCACTTAGATTAATCCGTACAAGTACAAGAATCCTTACATCACTTCCATGACTGTCCTGTTTCGACCCAAGGATGCCCAGGCTATGTTCAACAACGTGGACACGACGAATGTGATTACTAACAGCAATGATGAGAAAGTGACGATCCCTGCTGGTTATTACACGATCAGTGAGATCATTGCCATGCTCAATACCATGACCGATACTACATTCTCCATATCGACGAACGCCTCGTCGTTCGGCTGTATCTGGATTCAGTCTCCACACACCATTGATTTCACAGATGCACCTGACATTCGTGAGATCCTCGGTTTGGATGGACGAACGGTCATTCTACCTGCTTCGTTCAGTGGATCGAACGTGATTGATATCACTCGAAATCGCCAAGTGATCCAGGTCTACTCGACGATCGTGCGATCATCGGACTTGAAGATTGCCAACCAGAACAACAACCTGCTCACCACAATGATCATTGACGATCCAACGGCTGACTACGTGCGAACTGTGGAAGACGTGTGCATACCAATGATCACTCGGTTTGATCAATTGATGTTCGTGTTCCGCGATATGGATGGCAAGACGATGCGACTGAACGGCAAATTCGAACTCCAGTTGACGATTGATGACGTGTATGATGAAGTGCCTTCATCGATTACCTCTGCGAATTAGTTCTCCATGATCGAAGTGTTCGACAATACTACGAAGAAGGAAGTGAAGCTGGACAATCCTCTCTCGTTCGACCAGTACTACATCTCGTCTGTGTCGTTGTATACGGACTTCGTGTTGCACAATGTGCCGACTGATCAAGTGGTGCCAATCAATGCTGGCGCTACGATTCAAGAGATCACGATACCACGCGGTGCATACGACATCGAAACGATCATTGCAAAGCTGAATGCAAGTGATGCCCTGTTCGAATTGGTGTATAGCGGTGAGAATGCGTTCCACATCACGGTGAATCACTTCTACATGATTGATTTCACGAATGCACCAGAGATCAGGTCGATCCTTGGATTCGAATCGGACATCTTGGTGAAAGGAGTGGATAATCCGAAGCGCTACTACCTGTCTTCCTCGTGTAATCACGTGGTTGTTACTGACAGCAGGGAATCGCACATGTTGACATTGCCTGTCGGTTACTACACGTTCTCCGAGTTTATCGAGGCTGTCGGTACTGAAATGGTGAAAGTGCTTCCTCTCATATCAATGACGATCGAGGATGATCATGTACGCTTCAATGTCCAAGCAGACGGATGGTATTTCGATCGATCCAGTGTCGACACGACGATCGATGGTTTTGGTTGGACTCCATGGTTCAAATTGGCATCAACGGTACGCAATCTGTGCATCGAACGACCTGTGGAAGCTTCGTTCAACCCTGAAAGCGATTCCCCACCTGATATGACGAATGATCAAGGTATTGGTGGTCATGCGTATATAAGATCAAACACCTTCATTGCGTATGACTGGAAAATGCGTACGAATGATAATCGGTTCCTGCTAAAGTTTCTCGCGACATACACGATGCGTTTAGCTGATGGTTCAGTACTCGATAGTGGTGAATTCTACATAACGGAGGATACGTCTACCCCGATCAAGATGAATACTCTTACAACCACATGTATTAATGAGTTCAATGCTCGATATGCGAGTGCTATGAAACTACCTCCATCTCACCAGAATGCGATTGCGTGGACGGTGAATGACAATAGAGAAAGCATGTCATGGACTGCGAAGGACTATGCACCAGAATTGGAATTGCATATCACATCGGAAAATACAGGTGACTTGGTGTCATCGAATGGTTCTTCGATCGGACCTTGGTATTCCAAGGATAGTGTATATCACACGAGAGTGTTTATCGATACGACGAATTTTATACTTGGAATACGTGGATATGGCGAAAGACCTCTCACAATCCAACGAGGTCATTATAGCGCTGTTGATATCGTGAATATGATAGCTAATGTGATCAATAAGATATATGTAGATGCGTCTCTCGGAGGGTACTTGGTATATGTCATTGCAGATAATGGTGGTCGAGTACGAATGGGATGTCGAAATGGTACAGAACCACGATTCATATTGATTTGTGAAAATCCATGTTTCAAGATTATACCCGGACCATATGCTGAACCAGGTGGTGTGTATCTGTCTTGTTATTTCGAGTTTTATCGCAATTGCTACATCAGAATGCCCGAGTTGACGTCACCTTACGAGTTTGCGATGGCGAACATCGATGGACTGAATGTGACGAATATGATCAAAGGTAGTACATATTCCGATCGTGCTGTGTCGATCGAATTCATACAACCAACACGTGTTACGTATGTGAGGAATGATGAAGTTGTTGTTCCATCATTGGCTACCTTCGTTGACTGGGAACAATCAGAGTCGTACACGGCTAATACGACGATTCGCTTCCCGTACGTAATGATGACACTGGACGATAGTGCTGCTGAGACAGTCATTACGTACACGGATGACACGGTGAACCACACGTGGACCATACCATCACGATTGACACAGGCTGACATGATATGGCACATGAACCAGTGTTTTGACTCGGCTGCACTGAACATACGATGGAAAGCTGAGTCAGATGGGTACTACATTCAAGCTGACTACGTGTTCTCGTTGAGTGGCAACCTGGGAACCATAGTTCCCGCTTCAGGATCGCAATCGCATACATGGCGTATCCCTTTCGACGATGGTGTGTACTATGCCAACTATGGTCCAATAGTTGCCGAGTATCCTGTCGATATCACGAACGGTCTATCGAACATACAGTTGTATTGCAACATCGTGAAAAGCAAGACGATACCACTGCTTGCGAATGTCCCGATGGACAGCTTGTACAAGAACTACTTCTACAAGAATCGCATGTTGGTACCATGTTCTGAATTGCTTGATCGCATCGTGTACGAATTGAAGGACGAAAATGGTGACCCGCTATCGTTCATTGGGAACGTGTACCTGCTAATCGGCTTTACCGTAATCAATAAATGAATCTAGTGTTCAACATTGCTCGAACGTACGAACATGAATTCACGAGTAACAATCTCATCAAACGCGACATGGTGATCGACAGAATGACTATGAAAGGCGATTCGACTGGCACCTGTCTTGTCCTTGATCGAGTGAACAACATGCAAGAACGACGACAGTCTCCGTTGGTTGTATTGAACGAGGAGTACACAGAGAATGCACACATGAACGTCGTGGTACCCAAAAGTCGCAAATGGTCATTCTCATTGACCGATAAGACTGGTGCAACGATTGCCCTGCCAATGCCGATTATGGTGTGCATTCACTTTCATGTTCTACAAAGTAAATGAGTCATAATCGTGCACTACCGGTGAGTGTGATTAACCACAATACAGTAATTCCGAAGAAAAACGAACGATACCATGAAACGTTCAATACCGTGATCATGCCTCGTGACCTTGTATACAAGATCACTTCGATTACATGCAAGATCGATACAACGTCTCTCTGGAACATTCGTGCAATGAATGTGGTGAAGGTTCAAATGTTGTCAGGGTTTGAAATGGTCTACAACGTCGGTCCTGGTTACTACTCGATTACCGAGTTATGCCGTGCGATAGCCGATTCCATCCAGGTAGACGATGTTAACCGAGCATACCTGAATAGTGACGTGGCGACCGCTGTTGACCTTAGTGGCGCACCTGATTACACGAGTATCCTCAAGTTGGAAGGTGTCGTTGAGGCAGGTATGCTAGCGAGTGAACCCTACGACATCACGAATGGCATGAGTGTGATCCGAGTCTACAGTAGTATCAATACTCAAACATTCGGTCTGAAGAGTCCGCTGATCGATAACCTGATTCATGTATCGATGGGACTAAACAACATGATCACCTGGAATAACCTATCGATCGATGTGATTGAACAAACGAACTTGGATTCCATTGATTGGGTACTGACAGACGCGAATGACCGTCCGATCTCCTTGAATTCGAATGTGTACATCTCATTCACGATATCTTGTAAGTACAACTTCAGTAAGGTATTCAAGAAGATAGATATCAATGTCTATCTTCTATATACATATATATATCTATATCTGAAAAGTAATAGTTTGATTGTTGCCTCCAACAAATAATCAGCCAGATATGTCTCACAGCTTGATATTGGACAACTACTCATTCCCATAGAGTCCATTCTTATGGATTTCAGCTTTATCATCAACAATACTGATATCACTATTAGTGAGTAATTCTATTCATCCTAATGAGTTGGGAACCAAAGCATTTCACTTTCATCAACCAACTCAAACAGCAAGTATTATGTATACTATTGTTATTCATGCTCGTAATAGAACAACATTGTGAATCACTTTGTATCCCTATTGAAGTGTACAATTCGATCCTTCCTTTAAATAGGAGATATTCTGCATTATTTGGCAGGTGGGGGATACTATATGGGTTAGAATAAGGGATAGTATTCTCTGGCAATATAACAAACTCTGATAGGTTCAGAGTGCATCAAAACGACAAAAACTGGACACCAACTATCCAAAAACCTAGAAACAGTGGAATATGAATATATCTCTATTTGTTCGTATAAAATATATTATGTATTCTACCTTATTTTGCTCAGTTCTTCAACGACACACCCACCTTTCTCACAAACTCTATTATTCGATTCTATTATACACATTTCACATATTATTACTATAAATGATAACCCAAAAACTGTTTATCGCTAGCTTTTCCATTTTCATTCCTATCATCATCTTCTACATACTCTATTTCTTTCTATCCCATCTAGAGTAGATTCCAAATGAATAGAACGAAAAACAAAACGCTTCCACTGGAAACAACACTCTTCGATCTATTCATTCCACAATATCCCATTTCCGCTCATCTCCTTCCACTTCACAGTAAAAACAACTCCCTCCCTATTCGAAATCTATTCTTCCACTCATACCCAATTTCAACACTATTTTCACAATTGCACAATTCCTGTGTATTTTTGAAATCATTTGTTTTACAATAAAAGCTATTAGCTTCGTCTTACTGGGTTTGAATGTATTCAAAATTTGGAATTGGACTTGTATGTCCTGTCTTTTGTTTTGTTTTCGGACTTCTATGTGTTTTTGTGTGTTGTGTTGTGGGAGTGTAAGTATTGTAGCTGGGATGGGTTCTGTCGTCAAGTTGGTGTGTTTGAAGAAGCTAGTGTAGTGTGCGCTATCGTTACTTTGACTAAACTGTGTGTGTGAAATATGCATCGTGAACGCATTCAATACCATAATGGCGGTGGACCCTGGTTCCATTTTTGCTGTGTGGAGTGTGCTCCGAGTGAGAATTTCTGTACTTCAAACTGTGCAACGTGGCGAACCCATTCATGCCATGTGGGACCGCGGATACATGGAGATAACTTGCAACGTGGGAGGTATCTGGTACAGGCACGACGTTCTTGCCTAGGATATCTGTTCTGTTTCTCGTATTTTCATTTTCATATTGTGAGGTGGTAGAGTGTGGTAGAGAGAACGGATTTGCGATGAGTGAAAGGGCAAACTATGGGAGCAAGAGCTGTAGGTTTGTAGAAGCGGAGCGTGTGTGGAACTTGGGAGAATGGGACAAGAAGGCGGAGTATGGGAACTGCTGTGGGTACGGTCCTCGCCTCTGATTGATGGGAGCCGAGTGAACTGGAATGGGCAGTGGGAGCAGGCGAGTTCCAAGACGGTGCAGTTGTGCATTTGTGGGTCTGTGGAGCATGGGAAGGTGGAGGTGTGCGTGGTGCGGGCGTGTGGGAAGTGGTGGAATGGAAGAGAGGTGAGGTGCGTGGCGGTGGTGCGCCCCGCGGACGAAGTGGCGGGGTAGCCGGAAGGGCACTTGGGGCAAGTGTTGGATACGAAGTGCGATGTGGACTAGTGGGGCATGATCACGGATGGGTGCAACGCCTATCAGCAGTGGGAATCGATCGATCGATCGATAGGGGACGGGCTCCTGTCAGCCCATCCTGCCGATGCTGCGCTGCGCTGCGCTGCGTGGCGGGCGATGGGGCGAGGGACGTGGCGCTGTGGACGATGGGAGATGGGAAGCAATCCACGATGTACTGCACGAGCAATGTGGGCGTGGGCGAGGTGATGAACGATCCATTCGAGCCCATGAACATGCACATCGTGTTTGAATTGGCCGAGGCCACGTTCTCCTATCCCACCACCGCGATCTCCATCTCCGACTACACCATTGCCTTCGCCTTCGCCTTCGATGGCTCCTTCCCGCGGTTCTGCGAAGGTACGCACGCTCTACATCAATGCCAACAGGTTGGTGTCCCGAAACGGCCTCCCCTTCCCCGCGGAAACCCTCATCGCGACCTTCTCGACCCGCGCCGGCGTTCGGTTGGCGTTCGGTTGGCGTTCGGTTGGCGTTCGGTTGGCGTTCGGTTGTGGCCTGCTCGGATTGTGGAGAGCGCGATTGGTATGAGGGAAGTGGAGTAGGCGCAGCGCAGCGCAGCGTGTCTGTGCAGATGGAGGTTCCCTGGAGCCGTGGCATCTACGATGAAGCCCCGATGGATGGCCTTGATGGGCAGCAATGTGCAGAGCCAGTTCTTCGAGACGCGCTCCGTGTTGGTGGCGGGCGCCATTGTGAACAGCGTGATGGCCATCAGCTGGCGTGTCCGCAAGGGCGCCTCCTGGTCCGCCTTCGCGTCCTTCTCCGTCTACCGCCCCGTCGTGCTGCTGCCTGCCTGCCTCCCTCCGCGCCCGTCGTGCTGCTGCCGCCTTCGAAGCCACGCAGGTGCGCTGGGTCTGGTGGTGGTGCGAGCTCTTCGTGCAGGCCTTGGTTGGCTCCCACTCCCAGCTCTTCGCCGCCGACGCGCTCCTCCAAGAGGGCGACGTCCAGCAACCCGAGCTCTCTCTTTCTCGCTCTCTCTCTCGATGCGTGCGTGGCCTACTGGGTGCGCGTGGCGCTGTGCTCCGCCGCGTGCTCCATCCTCTCCGAGGCCTCCTCTCCCATCACCCTCGCCGCGTATGTCGTCGCGCCCGGCGCGGTGCAGAACCTCGAGGTGGCCGCGCTCTCCTCGACCTCGCTGCGCGTGCAGTGGGCAGAGCCGGCGGAGCTGGGCGGCGCCAGCATTCGGTACTACGTGGTGCGACGCTCGTGGATGGCGTCGATGGCCGTGATCCAGAGCGAGAGCGAGAGCGAGAGCGAGAGCGAGAGCGAGAGCGAGAGCGAGGTCGCCAGCACGAACTGCTTCCTGGACCTGCAGAGCGTGCAGAGCGTGCAGAGCGTGCAATGAGCGTGCAGAGCGTGCAGAGCGTGCAGCACGCGCCCATCTATCTGAGCGTGTCCGCGTTCACCGGGTATCTCTCCCGCCAATAGAAGATCCCCGCGGTTCTGTATGCGGTGTGTGTGGAATCAGGCGGAGGGCATTGAGTGGGACTGTGCGATGGCGATTACCGGATCCTTCCATGATCTCTGCACCGCCACGTGCGAGCTTCGCGCTCCCGCGACTTCCTCCTTCCGCCGAACCGTCTGGTTCCCCGCGGGACGCGATGTGTGGGACGTGTTGGAGGGTGGGATCCCCGCGACTTCCTACACGCTGGAGTGCGTCCCGAGCGAAGTGGGCAGTGCCGAGTGGATGGGCAGGCAATTCGGAGTGTCCACGATGGCCACGTCGGAATTCGTTGGGTGTTGGTGGTGGACGGCGAGCCAACCTCCTCGCTCACCGGTTCGCTCTGGGTGTGGGTGTGGGTGTGGGTGTGAGTGAGCAGGAATCTGGTGGGCGATGGGGTGGGGTCCGTGGCTCCCTACGAAGGTGTGCAGAGTCGACCGGGCTCTCTGGATCTCTTCCTGTCCAACTGGGCGCAGAACGCCACCGTGGTCTCCGTCACCCAGCCCCTCCGCCTCCGCCTCCGCCTCCGCTTCCGCTTCCTCTTCGCCTACGACGTGACCGGCGCGCTCATCCGCGCCCACCTCGTCGATCACGCCTGGTGCGCCGTGGGTCGCGATGTTTCCACGTTTCCACGATCCAGACCGATTTGGCAGTTGCTGAGAGAGAGAAAGAGAGAAATGGTTGCGGTGTTTGGTTTGGAAGATGGATGGATGGATGGATGGAATTGTAGAGATGTGGAATGGTTGAAGCGTTGTAGGATTTGAATGAGAATCGAAAATGTGTTTAGGAAGGAAAGAAGGAAAATGTAGATTTAGAGTGTGTAGGGTGTTGGAATGATTTAGAAACATGAACAGAATAATCCAGAACGAGGAACCAAACGACTCTAGTTGATAATAATAATAATAATAGAGTGCTGTGAGTTGATAGTTGAAACAAAGAAAGAAAGAAAGAAAGAAAGTGTATTTAGAGTTAGTTGGTTGGTTTAGGATAAGGAAATGATAGAAAATGGAGTGAATGGTTAACGATGTGCGAAGCTAGGTTCTTTGTGTGAAAATCGCTGGATCAAAACCAATTTCCATTCCATTCGATTTGATTTACTAGTTTTACTAGTTTTAATTGCTTTCAAACCCAACCATTCCCAAGTCAAAATGATTTGGCTAGAATCATGGATGGATAGATTGGATTATCGAAATAATAATGATAATATAGACTATTTAGACAAAGTGGAGTGAACAACCAAATTTTTGCTTCATAACACGATTTCACTATGATATCATAAATATACAACCTATACAGACATAGTAGACAACAAAATGGACTTTTCCATTCTGAGTGTTTCCAAACAATCCTGATATTATAAATATTATAAATATCTATACCTCGAACTATTTCAACCACAAAAATGTGAACAAAATGATGCGAAACACAAGTGAGTACTTCACTTGGAAATCTTGGATCCAATGTGTATATGGTAGCACTCTATCATAATTTTTAAATATGAAGAATACTTAGGTGTACGGAAACAAACTGATCTCTCTGTTTTCTTCATAAATTCTTTATATTTGGCTACAAATTACGGATTCAAAGAGTAGAGGCTAAGGATATGTGATCATAAATAGGTAGAATGCAAGAACTTAAGGGAAGCGAATTTCTCCTGGACGGTTACATAACGCGTGGTGAAGCAAAGGAAATCACTATTGGAGGCTGCAACTATGGCCTCCAATATTATCAAGGTGATCACGAGGATGAATACACGTTGACGAGAGCTGGTAAGGTTTGCCTATTCCAAAATGGCATACTGAAGATGTGTTACGAGGTGGATGCGGACGAGAACGAAATCGGCGACTTTACCCGATTCGAAAATGGACGTGTCGCTTTTGTCCAATCATTTGACGAAATTCTGGATCAGCATGATTTTTATCGTATTATAAACCATGTCCGAGGCGAGCGTATGGAAATCTATTCGCATGCAAGTGATCACCTGATTTATCACGGTGAGTTCAACGAGAAGCGAGAACGAGAAGGATGGGGCATCCAATATGACGATAAAACGGGTGCCATGCTGCTCGAGGGAATATGGAAGGGAAACAAGCTTGTGGAGATCATCCGCAAGATCGAAGGAACTATTATGACGGAGTTCAAGCGAAACGGTGACAATACCATCGCTTCGAATCGAATTCCCCTGTTTGTGGGTGAATTCGTGTATGATGAATCGAAAGAATCGTTTCTTCGAAATGGTCGAGGATACTGGATCGATGAAGAAACTCGGATTGCTACTCGCGAAGTGGAATGGAAAGATGGAGTGGAAGTGAGTGGAAGAGATCTCTATGATGGATGGTACACTCGATCCACAACTCCAAAACCCAAACCCAAACCCAAACCCAAACCCAAACCCAAACCCAAACCCAAACCCGCTCCGATGTCTGCTCCTGCTCCTGCTCCTGCTCCTGCTCCTGCTCCAAAACGCGAAGAACCTGCTCCTCTTCGATTCAGCGTCACTGGATCTACAAAATGGACCGATGTGAGTTTGCAAGTGACCGATTTGAAGATTTCATCGAATTGCTGTAACGATTTGAATGCATTGGATCTGAATCGATTCGAGTGGCTACGATCTATCGAAATCGGCGATGAATGTTTTGGATCAGTGCAAACATTCCAAATCGATGGATTGAATCGATTGAAAACGATCAAAATCGGAATCAAGTCATTCACTCAGAATGAATACTGGTATGGAAACAACAAATCGAAATCATTCCACATATTGAATTGTGAATCATTGGAATCCATTCAAATTGGTGAATACAGTTTCGTTGATTTTGGAGGCGACTTTGAATTGAAGAATCTACCACAACTACAATCTATTCAAATTGGTACAATTGAAAGTGGTTCACGCAATTTTCAAGATAGTTCCTTTGTGATTCGAGGTATTGATATGATATTGAATATTTGAATGATGTATAGATCTTCCAAATCTACAATCCATTACATTAGGTTATGATGCATTCGAGTATTCCTTATCAACAATAATGGAAAGTATTGAATGAATTGGAATGAAATGATTGTTGTAGATCTTCCATCATTACAATCCATTCAACTCGGTACATGTGCACTTCAAGGAAGTCCACTGGTTGATTCTTGTTCACTGATAATGCGAAGTAATAATGAATTGATTGGTTATGATTTGTTTTGTAGATCTTCCAAATCTAACATCAATAACTTCTAAAGGAGGTAGTTTCGAATATCCTCGTGCAGTGACATTGGAAAGTATTTCTGAATATTGAATATTGATAGTATTTAGATATTCCAAATCTTCAAAATGTCAAACTACCTGGTTCATTCCAGAAAGTTCATCATCCAATTGTCAACAGTAACTATTCATATTTTCAGTTGATTTTAGATGTTTCTGAACTACTATTTCCTAAAGTCTATTACTTCGATTTCATTCAATCAATGGATTCATCCACTACATCAATAATTCTTCCCGATTGGACCTGTAATGATATTGAATATACAATATTTGATTTCTCGCGGTTTACTCTAGTTGAATCAATCGAAATTGGGGATAATTGTTTTGAATCAGTGCAAACATTCAAAATTGATGGACTGAATCGATTGAAAACTATCAAAATCGGAAGCAATTCATTTACGCAGAAAAAGAATGATTGGGGAGATGACAAATCAAAATCATTCCACATATTGAATTGTGAATCATTGGAATCCATTCAAATTGGTCAATTCAGTTTCAGTGATTATGCTGGCGACTTTGAATTGAAGAATCTACCACAATTACAGTCCATTCAGATTGGTACAATTGGAAGTTATTCATGCAATTTCCTCTATGGTTCATTTGTGATTCGAGGTATTGATATGATATTGAATATTTGAATGATGTATAGATCTTCCAAATCTACAATCCATTACATTAGGTTATAGTGCATTCGGTGGTTCCTTATCAACAATAATTGAAAGTATTGAATGAATTGGAATGAAATGATTGATGTAGATCTTCCATCATTACAATCCATTCAACTCGGTGAACATGCACTTCAAGGAAGTGATGATGATGATTCTTGTTCATTGGTAATGCGAAGTAATAATGAATTGATTGGTTATGATTTGTCTTGTAGATCTTCCAAATCTAACATCAATAACTTCTGTAGATTATAGTTTCTATGATTCTCGTGTAGTGACATTAGAAAGTATTTCTGAATATTGAATATTGATAGTATTTAGATATTCCAAATCTTCGAAATGTCAAGCTACCTTATTCATTCCGACATGTTCGATCGAAATCAATTTCGAGTATAGTTTGATTGATTTGATTTGATTCATAGATGTTTCTTCCATTCTCGCTAATTATGTCCACTAAATCAAGCATTCAATCTATAATTTTGATTTGATTTGAATTGTTCAGTGATTCGTCATTGTTTAGGAACATTTCCATTGATTGATTGAGTGATTGATTGTTTGTTTGTTTGAAACCGATTCTTGATCACAATTCATGATTCTATAATTATCAAAATATCAATCCTACCTGATTATTATGATGTTCTTCTTTACCATTTTAACAATGATACTGAATTCTGATTGTTGTTTCAATCAATCAATCAATCATTGTTTTCGATCATCATTATTATTATTACCAATGAGCCAATGATCACATATTGAACATTCACAAATGATGAATTCAATCTACCAATAATAATAATAATAATATACAAATGATGGTTTGAATAGGTTTGAACTAGGATTTGTTCAATATTGATAGGAAACTGCTTGCTTCGAATTATCATTATCATGAATAATCATCGTGAATAATAAGATTGGATTTGCTAGTGACACAATGGAATGGTTGGAATCGATTGATATTGGATGATTATTCACATTTGTGAATCCATTGTTAAATCGGTAGATAATACAATACAATGCAATAGAATGATTGATATTGAATTAGGATATTGATTTTGACTTATTGAATAGGAATCGATCACTGTATACATAGAATAGAATAGAATAGAATCAAATAGAGGTGAAATGGATAAAACAAGGCAATGAAACTAGAATAGAATAGAATAGAATAGAATAGAATAGAATCCGAATGAATAGCATTGGAAATCATATTGGATTCACCATTCAATCAATCCAACTATCACTCATTTGTTTGTTTGTTTGTTTGTTTATCAATGAGTCACAAAACATGGATTTATCAATTTGACAATAATAATATCAAATCGGATGTGTTTGATACTTGAAAGTTGTAGTACGTAGTAATATCAATCGTGGTTTCACAATTCGATATTTGGATGGAATGTCGTATTCTTCAATATCACACAAACCATTCACTCAATCATTCAATCAATCAATCAATGGATGAAAGATAGCTGATTCAAAATGCAAATGAATGTTGAATATCGTAAAGAATCAATTCATCATTCACAATCAATAATACTGATAAGAATAGAAAGGCTGTTCAATCCATTGATCCATTGAATGAATGATTGAATGGATGGTGTGTATTTGGTTAGTTTTCGATCTCCATTCATCATCATCATTATTATTATCATTATTATAATGATTGTATGATCATCCACATTATTCATCGGTCTATTTCAGCATATTGAATACCATTAGATCACTTTGGTATTGTTGATCATGAATAGAATGATTGGATAGGATCGATCAATCAGAATCAGAATCAGAATCAAATTGATGATGAGTATTCAACCATCAATCCTTGTGATTATTATTATTATTATTAGTAGTAGTAGTAGTATTTGTATTTGTTCGATTATCAATGATATAGAATCGATCGAATGATTCATTGATAGCGATCCAATCGACTGATAGAATTATACAATTGATTCGATCGAATCCAAATGGAACAATCACTCAAACACATTGTAGTCTCAATGGTTGTTTTGCAATTGAATCGATCGAGATTCATGAAATCATTATGTTCGATCATTGTATTAGCTGGAATCTATCATTGTACTGTATTGCATAACAATACTCTTATTTCTTTCTGATCATTATTATCATTATCATTATTATTATTATTGATATCATTCAAATCATTGAATCCCATTCGAACAAGTCAATATGAAATCAGCATTTGATAATCACAATACAATAATGAGGCATATTGTGAGAACCATTTGTGTTGTGGTTTGAATATGAGTATTTCGATAATGGCCTTTCTTGGAATCCATTGTTTGATTGTATATTCAATATGCTGTTTGTGATTTAACACCGATGAATTCACAAATCACATATTTCGAATGAATCTTGATCGAACGACTTCAATCGAATCGTTTTGACAAGATTCATTGCACTTAATCCAATTGAATCAATAGGAATCGACACAATCCATATTTGTTTGTTGAGATAGTATTCATTTGAATAATACTCAATGATTCATTATTCTTTTGTTTTTGTTTTCTTTTTGTTTTGATGTTGCTTATCTATTTTTGATTATTCCATTTTTCATTTGTTGTTGTTGTTGTTGTATTTCAACTTTTGGAATTGATTGTAGTTCATTTTATTATTTCATTTTCGATTTTGATTTTTAGTTTATTCTTGTTTGTTTTGCTATTCTTTCGTTTTCTTTGTTTCTTATTTTCTTATATTTGTACATTTTATTCCTTTTTCTTTTTCTTTTTGTTTTGTATTATATGATTCTAATTTGTATTTAGTTTTTCTTTTTTGTATTTTCTTTTTCTTTATTATTCCTTTTTTATATTCTGACATTCATCTTATTATTCACTATCCACCAGACAAATTGGATTGTGTCGATTCTTATTGATTCAATTCTCATAAGGAAATATGTGATTATTTGTTTGGATTGTTCCATGTTTTGTTTTGCTTATTTCTGTTTGTTTTATGTTCATCATTATCATTATCATTATTATATATCCATTTTAACCAATCATAGAATCAATCATGTGCCATAAGTTTGAAACAACAATACAAATTCCACAGATCATTGTAAAATGAACCAGATAGAATTGTTCCAATCATAATCAATCGAAATATGTTCCTATTAAACGAATCAAATCAAATCAAATCAAATCAAATGATCAAACGGAATCGAATGAAACACAATGAATCAAATCAAATCAAATCACCTAACAAGATAAGATAAGATAAGCTTAAACTTACCAAATGGAATTGAAATCTATGAAAATCATATGAAATCAATTCCATTCTATTTATCAACAATACTCGAATCGATTTCGATTGAACATACCCCAATGATACAAGTAGATTGACATTTTGAAACAGATTTGGAATATCTATTTACCATCTCTATTCAATATTTAGATCCACTTTCCAATGTCACCAAAACGAGGACAACAGAAACTCCATTATACAGAAGTTAGTGATGTTAGACTTGGAAGATCCAAAGCAAATCATTAAGAATCAATTCATTGTTACTTCGAAGTGTCAATGAAGTTGAATCATCATCATCCCATCTTTCTCCCCTACCTTCCAGTATCCGATATCATATGACACACATTGTTTTTCCTTCTTATTCATTCATTCATTCTGTTTTCCTTCATTACTCACTCACTCAATTATTCATTCATTCATAGATTAATGGATCATTGATTGTCATAAAGGAAACACTTGATTCTTTGCTTTCATTGATTCCATTTCTTCTTTTGTTGACAAGGAATATTGTTATCGATTTTGATGGTTTGGAATCAATGAATGAATGGTAGGGGAGAAAGAGAGAAGTAACAATAGCAGCAACAACATCCACAGCAACAACAACAATAATAGTAGTAGTTGTAGTAAGCAATGGACCAAACGATCTATCAAATGATTTAATCAATAATCAGAACCTACAATACGAAATCATTTCAAATCAATCCGATTGATGATTCGTGACAACAATCAATCTTTCCATGCAAACCGACCATCAAATGATCTTCTCTTCATTTATATTGAAATCTGAATCGATTCACATAGATTCATTCAATTATGTGGATTGTTTGAAATTGATATGCATTCTTGGTATTTGTTTGTTTTCACATATCGAGTTTGTTCTTCATTTCGATCATTCCACATAACAATCTAATTGATCTATTATCCAGAATCGATCTGTAAGTATTATTGATTGATTGATCCATGATAATAATAATACTCATATTTCCAATAATATGACTATTATCATGGATTTGGTTCTTTCCTTATTTATTTATTAAACTACACATATGATTGTTTCAATATCTCTTTCTATGATGATTACTATTATTATTATTAATCATCAGTAGCTATGGATTGTTCTCAGATATTCTTCTTATTCTTATTCCTTTTACTGTTATTATTCTTCTTATTACTTGTTATTCACATACACATTGTTTGTTCTACATCAATTTGGTATTAATTCGATATCGGACACTGCATTAAGTTCACAATTCATCCATTTGGATGATTACTCATGTTATTGTTCGTTCCTATTATGTTGTTGCTGCTCATTACTTCATTTCATTTCATTTCTATTCTAGGCATTGCTTTTGAACACATAATCTTATTATTATTCTCATTGATTTCTATTACTGTTATTATTGTTGCTGTGCCATTTTAACGAATTCATTATCGTCGTTATTATTGTTGTTCTTTGCTTTGTTGTTTGATAGATTCATATTATGAAAGAGTATACAGAATAGGCATCGATTCAATCAATCAATCAATCAATCATGCGTTAAACAGTCATAAAAGCATGAACAAATGATTGAATGAATGATTGAATCGATGACATTATTGATGCAGAATTACAGTTCATTGGTTGTGATAAAGGTCTTTGTTGTTTTGTGAATCACTCCACAGAGAGAGAATCTTTCATTGATTCATTGATTCATTCATTCATTCATTTGTTTTCTTTTCAGTGTTGAATTGCTGAAATCGTATCGAATCCAACTCCAATATCACAACCAATCACATTCCCATTCATTTCGATTCTCTCTCATTCACTCTTCATTATCATAATCACGTATTACATTCATAATAAATAACTAATACATATCATTGAATGGATTAAGATCTTAAGCAATGAATACTATTTCTTCTTCTCTTCTTTTCTTCATTCTTTCATCCATTCATGGTACAAACCATCTCCATGTTATGCAATCTTTGTACATCCAACTCATATTCATTCAATAGATTGTGACCAATTACACAAATCATTCCAGTACTATTCTATTCACATATAGCATACAATCTGTGATAATATCTAGGAATCATTCAGTTCCAACCATTATATACCAATCATTGTGCATTCCAACTAACAATAACGGAATTTACTACAAACTCCAATCAATCATTCATTCATCGATTGGTTATTCCAGTACTAAGTATCAACAATATTGTTCCTGTTACTCAAAATTAGTTATTTTATGAAAATGGATTTAACAGAATCAAACATTATGTTAAACCAATGAAATGATAGAATCGTGTTTGTCTGGATTTTGTTTGTTATGAGGCAAAACTATGCATGATTTATGTAATTCGTTTCAGGATGTGCTAAAACAGATCCCTGTGAAATATCATCATTTCAGCTATTGTTCGTCATAATTTGTGAAAATGACTGCATTTCCATTGCTACTTCATACATATGTTATTTTCTACTATTACATTACATTCTAGTATTGTTGTTTTCATTCATATTGGCAATTTCTGATTATTCCACACTTACCTATCTCATTTTCACAGTATTCTATTCCATGGAGTATACTAATAAGCCAAAATATCCAATCAATCACAAATACACATTATTCTATCTTCCCATACAGAATAATAATGATGATGATGATGATGACAAAACATCAACTATTCACAATCAATACTATTGAGAGTAACTATTGTGAAGACTCTTGTTTGTTAATACTGCTCATTCCTTCTCTCAGCTTATAACACGAACTAGCAACATTATTAGTTGTCACATTCAGAATGTGAATTCATTATGGGCTTTGATACAATTCATATCACACAATATGCACCAAAATGAAACACCACTATGTATATCTGAATATGCTAGTATTCATCAATTGTATGTTCAATATGACTGGTGATTAACAGCAAATGATTATCGATATTTAGCAGAATTATGAATTATTATTGTGATGGTTAGTAAGGGTGGTTTTACTATCTTAATTGTAGCAGTTATAGTAGTTGATAATTGACGTGTACTGTGCAAATTAATTGCCCGCCTTTTTCGGTCAAAGTTGCCCCTTAGACCCCGTCAAATGTATGCCAGCCTCTCGAAGTCGCCCCTTTGATCCCTTCTTACATCGCTTGCTGTTTTCCACCTTGGACAACTAGTATTTTCCCCCATCA
Source organism: Blastocystis hominis (assembly GCF_000151665.1). NCBI lineage: Eukaryota > Bigyra > Opalinata > Blastocystidae > Blastocystis > Blastocystis hominis. The sequence continues at coordinate 232,699 of NW_013171860.1, forward strand.
TAAGAAATATGGTGTGAAATCTTATCTTTGGCTTATTTTGCTTACCTCCGCTGTCTATGGTATAGAAAGGCGATGCACGGCAAATCTGCTTTTTCCCGACACTACTCCATGCTTATCCAAGGCTTACCGGGGAATAATTCTTTCTCCTGCATCAATCCATACAAATATCGGAACTCCTACATCACTCACAGGAATCTCTGATTCCCCGACCAAACTGTCTAAAGTATATACAGCTTCTTCTTTACATGTCTTTCGTCGATAATGCCTGAACGTGAGTGTGTGCACATTATCGTCCAAGCTCCTTCTCTTGTTGTATGTGCAAGTCATGAGTGTCTTGGTCTGCTCCTTCGTTGTGATATTGAATCCTTAATTGTTGATTCTCCTGAAGTTGCCTTCAATTACTACATCTCTCTTCTTCTCTGCCTCAAGGACACGCTTGTAAAACTCGTTGTTTTTCTCACTCATTCTCTCACCATCGATCACCACATTGCGAGGAACTCCCTTTGCTGCATTGTGCACGACATGCTTCTCATCAACGAGGCGGCATATCTTGGGTCTCAAACTCAAGAACTACATGATGCGATGCCCGTTGTGTTTGTCTTTCAAAATGCATCCAAACAACTTCTTGTTGAAGTTGAGGAACGATTCCAATGAAGGGAACTTGCTCTTGTCAACTTCATGCTCATAGTACTTCACGAGTTGTCCATAGAAGTAGCTCGTGTTATTCAATTCCGAGAAGTCGAATGACTTGTACATGTCGCACATCTTGTGAACGATGTTAGAGCGATCGTGCAACTGTACGATGAGCGAATCCATGTCCTGCCCCAACAGCTCCACGTTATCAAATGTGTTCTTGAGCACATTGTAGTAGAAATCGTAGATGATGTGCTTGGACATATCCAGAATGGCGAACCCGATGAAGAACGGCTTCAACACCTTGCGCACCGGTGTATTCAACTTGATGCCGATAATATTCTCGGAATACATGGTTGTCCCGGCAATCATGTCATATCCATGCTTCTGAATGATTGACTCGCGTTCATTCCATGTGGTGGGGAACTTCACTTGCATTCATTTCAATCCAATCTCCACGAGCTTGCTATATGTTGAGTTTGCCAATAACTAGTATAGGTTCTTCTTCACAGTAGTGATGAATTTGGCTCGTTTCTCATTCAACATGTTCACATACTCGAATATGAATGGAGCGTGTCTGAAGGGAGTGTATGTGTTAAACCCTATGAACGAAATCAACCAAAGTAAATTGAATCAATGTCGATCATATTCAGCAGCAATGGAAACATTTACACGTTCAAGAAGCTCGATAACATACTCATCAATATGCCAGAGAACGATGGCAAACATGTCCTCGTGCATGAGACAGTGGATGGCGTTCATCAATATTCATGGACGATACCTTCTGGTTGTTTTGTGAAAGTCAATAATGTCACACTGTTTGAACATACACACACACACACTCAACCATTCAATAATCAATGCCAATTTGAATTATCTTCTGCTTTATATCTCATAATCACATCGATTCCATGTTACAATGAGAATGATGCCCTATTCAAACATTGTGATTCCATCGAATCGGTTGTGGATAAGGGATACAAGGTGAGTATTTCAATGGATGGTTTGTCATTGCTCGATGTACCATTCATCGATACACTCAACAATCTTGTGACCCTTTCCCATACCAAACTGATAAATGGAATAGAATGGGCAAGTAAGAGTCATACGATCTCTGCATTCACGAATATCCCTTCTCTTGTATGTCTGAGAGGTGTGAAGAGCATCACGATCGTTTTTGAACACTTAGGCGAGGTTGTTGTTTCTTCTTCATCTGGGTGCTTGTAATGGATCGATGTGATGTTGCTGCCTCTCTCAATGCATTGGGTTCCTTATCACTCTTGGATCGAGTGATGGGTGGTTCTGGTTGTGGTTTACATTTGCTAGCCAGCAGTTCCCAATCATAGCACTTCTGTGTGCGATTGTTTCCATTCTTCACTTCGTACATCAATGGCATGATGTGATCGTCAATGTCAACAACCTCAACCAAGTCCTGAGACCATTTGCTCGTCAATGATCGCTTTTCCAGAATGTGAGGTCTTCGTGTCACTCCAACATAATCACCCACCTTGAATTGAGGTGTTGTGTCCTTTATTGTCATGTTGGATGGTTCTGTTTTATCCATGTACAAGATATCGTTGTTGTAGTTAAGCCAAATGTCATTGGGTGTATATCCGATGTCTCTGTTCTTCCTTCCATTGTGTCGACGAACTGCACCATCGATCAAATCGAACCATACACCTTTCCATTGATTGAATGGAATGAAGGAACCATGATGTGTTCCTTGATATCTCGAATTACTCGTTCGGCTAGTACTGCTTTATTCGCTGAATCCATGTGATACATGATGATGTCATACTTGTTCAAGATGTTGGTACGAAAGATGGCATTGGTGAACTCGGTACCTCGATCCGAGCATATATGCTTTGGTGATTCACCATATGTCTGAATGATATCCTTCATCGCATGCGTGACTTCTGTAGCACTCTTGCTCTTCAGTTTCCGAGTCATCAGGTATTTCGAATATCCATCAATACATACAAGGACATACTTGTATCCATGATTCTTGTAGAATCCAGTGCTCTTTTGTCTTCTCAATACTTTCTGTATCGATTTGTGTTGTTTGAAAGAGAAATCGATAAGATCGATGAAGTATATGTTTCATTTGAATCCACTGATGATCATTCGAGTTGCACCTCTTCGTTTTGCTGGTTTCCATAGTTCCTTGATCTCATTCATGTTCCCCACACACCTCGATAAATGAATCGCTTTATTCAAGGAATGAATAAGTTGTGTCAGAAGAAAAATCACAAACTGGTTATAGACTCGAAATACATTTTCTCCACTATACACTATTTCAAATAGAGCATCACTCGCATTCAACATTGCAATGATCGTTTCGATATCATATGTACCTCATGGAATCGATATTACACTTTCATCTGTTCTATTTCCATTGATCACAACTACTTGATCAGATGGTACATTATGGAATGTGAAATTGGTATAGAATGATACAAATGATATGTAACACTTATCGAATGATCGAGGATTATCCAGTTGTATCTCTTTCTTGTTCTATTGTTTCCAAATACTTCAATCATACTGAATTGGTTGGTCGATGGAACTGGAGTATGCAATTGATCACACACATCTTCAATAGTCAATTGGAATTCGAATTCACCATTCAAATGTATGATATTACCATCCATATCCTTCAACACATACATCAATCGATCAAATCGGTGAATCATCGGTATTCATATTTCTTTTACAGTATTGATATCATTGATTTCAGGATCATCAATGATCATCGTGGTGAGTGAATTGTTGTTCTGATTAGCGATTTCAAATCAGATGATTGTATCAACAAAGAATACACTTGAATCACTTGACATTTTGAGTGATTTCAATCACATGCGATCCATAGAACGAAGCAGGGAATACAATCATGTGATTTCCTAACCCAAATATCTTTAGTACATCTGGAGCAATCGTGGTATCGATAGAGTATGGAGACTGGATTTAAATACACTCATAACTTGTAGCCATTGTGGAAATTGGGAATGCAGTATTAATCATGGTGTTCAGAATGGCAATGATTTCATTCAGTGTATAATAACCAGGCGAGATCGTTGCCTCTTCACCATTGGTGTTTGTCATCACATTGGTTGAGTCCACATTATTGAACATGACTTGATTGGGTTTGAATAGAACAGTCATGGAATGATAAATGGATTTCTAAACTTGTGAGGATTGATCCAATCGAATGTACCATTGATAGGTGAATCTTGTATGAGAATGGAATAATGCATGTTCTCTCTTTACCAAAGACACTTATGACTTGCACGGACAACAATAGATGAATTTGTGATGACAATGTACACATATTGGGTTTCAGTCATTACAAATTAGTAAACAAATATGTAAATACAAGAGAAATAACAGTAATTCACCTTAGCTAGGTATGTTTGCTGCTTTCTTGCACCTGGATATTATTGACTACATAATCGGCTAGTCAACCCAGGAACGACAGTCGAGGACTCAGAGTCAATTGGTCGATTCCAACAATCAATAAAGGGTTTGTATTTGTCGCCACACCGCGTTTTGTTCTAATCAAACGGCCACCGGGTTTTACAGAAAAAGCGCCATTCCCTTACTTCTTTCCATCATTCCATTTGTGCAAATAAAATGGAAATCTAGTATTATGCCTGCTCATACTTGAATGAGCTTTTTACCATAAAACCCATCAATTGAATAGTAGCTTACAGATGTATTCTATTGTGTGTCCGCATGATAATACTTTGACTATTGTTTAGTAATACCCTTTCACAGTAATACTAATCTTCTTTTGATTGATTGAAATTAAGAACAATGAGTGATATCTTTCATTCCTAATACTCACTCTAGAATTCCAGTTGTTGATATTGCTTATGTTATCTATCTTCGCTAATTGCAATAAAAATGGTAGTTGATTACTGTCTCCAATCATAATTACAGTCAAGTCTCACAACATGGATAAGTGTGTTTATCATTAGCGTAGAGTCCATTCTTGTTATCCTCCACTCTATCATTATCAACATTGCTAACATAGATAATAGTAATGATATTAATGCTGTCAAACACCTTATTTCTCGTATATAAAGGATTTGGAAATCCTAGTATTTAATTAATAATAATCATATCTGAATACTAATACTATCGCTGATTACTGAGCATTTGTTCATAACGTCTATAGTAATCTGCAGTAATCTGAGCACTGCTGGCATCTATGCAGACACTGTTGAACATGTTCTGCAAAATTAAATAAATAATTGTGATTATACACGTTGAATAACATATAAATAAAAAAGTCTCCTGGCAACTCGTACGAGCAGCGAAGTCATTGATAAAATTCTAAACAGCTCTTGAAGTTTCACAGTTGCAGATAATATTAGCCTAGTACTTAAAACCCTCCATAGTATTTTGAAAGAATGTACTTAATACTAAACTTGGTTACAGAAATTACAAAAGCACCATATTGCTTTACCCATTATTAGAAATTGAGGATATTCAATGAGGTTATACAGATTGGATTGTTCAGCTCAATATCTTTTGTGTTATTGAGGGTGCTAAATAAAGTAGAGAATTCTTTGTTTATGACTTCAGGTATATAGATATGATATCTTCTTGCTTTCTTTGTTTTTGTAGTATCTAGCTATTTTGGACTCATAACCGCGGAACCACGAGTTGGGTTTTTTCTACTAAATAGCGATTTCCATGTTGGCCACGAAGTCCATGATGCTCGTGAAGAGCTTTACTAGACAGCCATTCTTGTTACAGAGTGCAGCTCAACGTTTGATGGCAACCACTCCCGATATGAAGATTAATGCCACCGAGAGCAAGCCAGTTGTTACAGAAAGGCCATATTATTTGTAGAAGAACTATAAGATTTTCTCCATCTTCCGTTTCGATAATGAGAGAGATAACAAGCCTCATTATGAGAAGTATGCTGTCGATATGAACGAGTACGTTTTAATTTCGAGATGCTGAAGCGTAGTTGTGGTACCATGGTACTGGACGCTCTTTTCAAGATCAAGAATGAGCAGGACCCGACCTTTGTGTTCAGAAGGTAGGTAGCATCCAATCCCTGTGAATATAGATCATGTCGTGAGGGTATTTGCGGTTCGTGTGCCATGAACATCAACGGCGAGAACGGTTTGGCTTGTTTGACTAAGATCCCCAAGGACAACAAGGTTTGCACGGTTCGTCCTCTCCCTCACTTATATGTGATCAAGGATCTGGTGGCTGGTCCTAAATCCTTGTTTGCGTTAATAATCAGATTTAACGAACTTCTACGAGCAGTACGCGTCGATCAAACCGTGGCTGCAGAAGAAGTCGGCGGTGAGCACGGACTACAAGGTGGAGAACCTGCAGTCGCACGAGGATCGTCTGCTTCTGGACGGTCTGTACGAGTGCATTCTCTGCGCCTGCTGCTCGACGTCGTGCCCGTCGTACTGGTGGCACGGCGATAAGTATCTGGGCCCGTCGATTCTGCAGCAAGCGTACCGATGGATCGCCGATTCGCGTGATGAGATGACGGAGGAGAGACTGAAGAGTCTGGACGATACGTACAAGCTGTATCGATGCCATGCGATTATGAACTGCACGCATGCTTGCCCCAAGAATCTCAATCCGGGAAGGTCGATCCACAAGCTGAAGAAGGCAATCCACCATATGCATTAATGGAGGGGGAGGAAGAAGAGGAGAGTTGAGGTGCGGTGATTTGTGATGATGAGGATGAGGAGGATGTGGAGTGTTTGTTGGAGAAAGAGAAATGGGAACTGGTTGTTTGTTGGAGGAGCGTAGAGCGTCTTGTCGAAGTATTGGATATGGCCACAAGCCTACGAAAAGCAAAAGTGAAGAATTCCCACGTAAAGGATTTCTCGCAATGGAATAGACGAATTCCTCCCTCATTCTCTCCACTCCAACCATCATTAGTTCAAACAAACACTCCATTCCTGATCCTCCTCCGAATCCGATCCAAACGCGTCATCAATCAGCTCATCGATGTCCTCTTCCTCTTCCTCTTCCTCACTGCCCTGCTTTCTCTCCTTCGCCTTGGTTACCGATTTAATCGAGAATATCTTGTGTCCGAAGTCTTTCTTCAGCATTTCCTTCCACATCTCGTCTCTTCCACGACTCCGCTTCTCACCGAACTCCTTTACTGCCTTCACCACATTTCCATCGTAATGATCTCGCAGCAAGCAGCACTCCCACAGCGTCGCCGCGTGTCCATTCACGTGCTCTGGAACGTCTTTCTGCAGCTGGAACTGTCCGCTGATTCTCCGGCCCTCCTCGTTCTCGATAAGCGAGGAGTACATGGGATAACGATTCATCAGCGCTACGTTCGATCATTAATTCAGCGAAGAGCTACAGTGAGACAGCGAGATGCACGCCATCGCGTACTTCGTGGGCAGCTGCAGCGAAAGCGTGGTCAGTGCCTTGATATACGCGGCTACTCGCTCGTGGAGAAGCTCCTTCCGCTGCAGGAAGCCGATCTGGAGGTAAGAAAAAAGCGAAATGCGGACGTCGATGCACTCGAGAAAATCCGGAATCAGCGGGTAATTGCAGGGCAGCAAATAGTCAAACCGCGTAGCGTACAGCCGGCTGAGAAACAGACTGTCGTCCGTGCTGATCACCGAAGACGCAATCTACCAATCAGAACGCGTAAAGCGCCAGAAGGAACCTGCAGAAGACGCAGCGACGCCAGCACGCACTTCAGCACGCTTTCAATCGGCAGCTCCTGCTGCAGCACCGACTTCAGCAGCTCCAACAAGTCCCCGATGATGTGCGAATTCAGCAAATGTCCGAACTTCGCGAGTCCCTCCAGCACCACGTGAATCAACTTCTCGTTCCGCGGAAGCTTCAGAATCCGGAAGTACGTCAGCAGCACTTCCTGCAACGAATCTTTCTGAAACGCCTTGTACACTGCAGGGTCCGGACCCTCGCTCTCCGCCAAAATCTTATCCCTATGACAAAAATCGGGACGATTTCTACACTTCCGAAAGATGTCGCTTCTTGTGAGATTTCACGCCAAGCTCGTCGCCTTCCACCAACGCTTCGTGCAGCGGCAAGTCCAGAAATCTACCCATTTAACGGACTTTACAACGCCACATTTGCACCGCATTCGGGGAAACGTGGTAATTCTTCGCCTTCATCTTCTCCGCCAGCTGCCGCACGATCGAAAACGTGATCTGTCCCTGCGCATCCCCGCGGAAAACCTCCCCAAAACACGCATGCACGATTTCTCCGGTTTCCACGTTTCTACGTTGGAACCCTCCCGCGGGACTACGATAACAGCGCGAAGGGAATGATGGCCTTGCTGAGCGTGTCTGCGAGATTGAACTGGTAGTGGTTCTTCAGCAATTCGCACATGCAGCGCAATGCGAGGCGCTTCGTCGATTCATCAGAACCGCGGTTCTGGGCACACTTGGTCAACGTTTTGACGTAGGACTAATGAAAAACTCGCGGTCGAAGCGGTACGGAATAGGCGGTAAGAAGGCTTTCCTCGTATTGGCGGATCTGCCGGACCTCGCGCTTGTGCAGTCCCGCCTTTTCCTCGGCGGTGGCGAGGCGGATGGGGTAGTTCTAGGTGGCAATTCCCGCGGGAGAGTACCGGGAGGATGTCGTTGAAGACCTTGAGGAGGGAAAGCATGGCGATGCGGCGAAGACGGACGTCGTGGTCCTTGAGGAAGGCGAGGACTTGGGAGAGAGCGCTGGGCTGGCGGTGCGAGCGGACCACGCCGGTGGACGGGTCTTCGATGATCTTCTCGCAGTGCACGGCGATGGCGGTGAGCGAGGCCTCGTAGTGCTCGGAGGGACTGAGCGAAGGGGCGGAGGGAGCGGCCGACTCGGGTTTGGGTTCGGACTCGGAGTCAGAGTCAGAGTCTGCGTTGGATTTGGTTTTAGATTTGGATTTGGTTTTGGTTTTGGTTTGTTTTTTGTTGGATTGGGTGGCACGGGAAGAAGAATGAGACTGATCCTCCTCCTCTTCTTCTTCTTCTTCTTCCTCTACCTCTTCTTCGTCTTTGGACACCTTCTTGTCCACTTTTACCTTCTTTGTTACATGAATTGTACCATCTTCCTGAATTGTCGGAAGATATTCATCAACATGATCATTACGTACCTAGACATCAGTAGAAATAAAGCGGAATGACGCGTCGAGGGGCCATTTCGTACTCCTCCTCCATATTATCTTTCTCCTCTTCCAATTGTCTCTTCCTATCCATTCATACTCAATTCAATACCATACGAACGTCTTTTCTCACTTACCTCTCCAAGATTCATGTCCTGGAGGAAATCAGCAAACTTTGCATTCTTCTACACCATCAAAATCCATTGCAACAACCAACCTTAAAGTAGGCTTCATCGTCCAAATAATCATCTGAACTGGAATCGGATAGGTTCAATGCTTCCACGTCACTCATCGATTAAGGATAGACGAACAAGGTTGGACTCCTTAAAGAGTTAAGCCACGAATCGCAAGTCTTGGAACTTGTGGAATTCCAGAAATAGGCCATTGGGTCAAAAAGACTATAGAAATCGACAATGGGAGTTCCAACCCTGTTTAAATGGCTTGCCAAAAAGTACCCCAAATCGATCATGAATTGCGTGGAAGAATTTGGCACCATGGTCGATGGTTTGTATATTCCCCCAGATGTATCATTACCAAATCCAAATGGAATTGAATTTGATAATTTTTATATCGATATGAACGGAATCATTCACAATTGTTCTCACAATGAGGGACTGGATAAAGTTCCCGAAACCAGTAAGGACACCTTCGAAAACATGTTTATGTGTGATTATTGCGATCCGTTCAGTGTAGGTACCTTGATCGGCTTTTTGAAATTGTCCGTCCTCGAAAACTGATTTATCTGGCTGTCGACGGAGTGGCGCCGCGTGCCAAGATGAACCAGCAACGATCTCGACGTTTTAGTGCTTTTCAAGTTCGTTTCCTTCCTTTTCCTTATTTAATTATGTGTAGGAGCGGCAAGATCGAAAGGACGCTGAAGATGAGATTCGCTCCCGGATGTTGGCAGCAGGAAAAAAAGTACCTCCTCCGCGCACCAGCTCGTTCGATTCCAACAAAATCACTCCCGGCACCGAGTACATGATGGAGATCTGCGACAACCTCCGCTGGTACATCGCCGATCGCATGTCGCACAACCCCGCGTGGCAGAACGTGACAGTAATCCTCTCGGACGGCTCCGTCCCCGGCGAGGGCGAGCACAAAATCATGGACTACATCCGCCGCGAGCGCGCCCAGCCGGGCTACGACCCGAACACGAAGTGTGTTTTCCTTGTGTTTGTTGAGCTAGACACATCATCCACGGCCTCGACGCCGACCTCATCATGCTCGGCCTGGCCACTCACGAGGCGTACTTCTACATCCTCCGCGAGGAAGTCACCTCCAGCACGCTCCAAGTCACTCGCTGCGCTTTGTGCGGCTCCGATGGCCATTTGTTTGTTCTTAAAACCTCGAGTTCACGCCTAGAGCCGCGCAGTGCCAGGGCAAAAAGCCGCAGCCGCGCGGCGCGCTGACCCGCGAGAGCAAATACATGAAGCAGCCGCTGCAGATCCTGCAGCTGCCAGTGCTGCGAGAGTATTTGCAGGGCGAGTTCGGGCTGCTGGAGCGCGTGATTTCGTTCCCTTACGACTTCGAACACGTGCTGGACGACATCGTCCTGCTCTGCTTCCTCGTGGGGAACGACTTCCTACCTCGCCTGCCCTGCCTCAGCATCCGCGAGGGCGCGCTGGACCTTCTCTTCAACCTCTACAAGTCCATCCTCCCCGCCGAGCGCGGCTATCTCACCGCCGACGGCGGGAAAATCGATCTCCCGCGCCTCCACCGAATCTTCGAGGAGCTCGCCAAAGTGGAGGGAGAAATTCTCAGACGACGCAGGTGGGTCGCTGGGCATTGCTGAGCATGCAGAGCCGTGCAGATCAACCGGGACAATCAGCAGCGCGCGCGTGCTGCGAGAACCGACCATTTGCTCAAAGCGCCCGAAGTGAAACTCCCCGTGAAGCGGAACCGCGAGGAGATTTCGCTGGAGAACGAAGACGAAGATGACGATGACCAAAATGGCGGCGATTTTGACAAGGAAACTGCCGTGGATTCGGAGGATTCCGCGAAGGAAAAAAAGGCGGCAAATTTGGCGGCAGCGGTGACGGACGCGCTCTTCGCCGAACAAACCGCGAAAATCGACGCAGACGCGGCAGCCAATCAAAACCAAGACACAAATCCGAGCGATGGGAACACAAATCCGAGTGGTGGAAACGGAGAAACCGCCTCGAGCGCGCTGAGTGCGGAAGAGAAAGACAAGATCGAGATGGAGTAGTTTCCCTGTTTCCCCTTTCCGTGTAGCTTCTCGCTGGAGTTTCTGAAGGAGTGGAAGAAGCGAAACACGGACGACAGCGTGCAGGACACGATCCGGCTGGGCGAGGAGGGCTGGAAGCAGCGGTACTACCGCGAGAAGTTCTGCCGGAAGCCTGGAGACCGTCTGGACGGTGCGTTCTACCGGTCGATCTGCACGTCGTACGTGGAAGGCCTGCGCTGGATCATGCTGTACTACTACAAGGGCTGTCCGTCCTGGGACTGGTTCTTCCCGTTCCACTTCGCGCCGTGCGCGTCGACGCTGGCCGAGTTCTCCTACGAGGCCACGCCGTTCAAGGAGGGAAAGCCCTTCCGCCCGCTGGACCAGCTGATGGCGAACCAGCCGCCGGGCTGCGCGTATCTGCTGCCGAAGCCCTTCCAGGAGCTGATGACGTCGCCGAACTCGCCGATCCGCGATTTCTACCCCAAACGAGTGGGTCTGCGGCAGGATGCGTGACGCACAGATCGAGTACGACACGGACGGACTGCCTTTTCGCTGGCTGTGGACCGCGCTGATCTCGTTCATCGATAAAGACCGACTGCTCGCCGCTATCGACAGCGTGATGGACCAGCTGACTCCCGCAGACCTCATTCGCAACCACGTCGGCGTCGATCTGCTATGCGTTCGCAGAGCCCACAGAGGTCACCTCTAGGTCCATTCTTCCCATCCAATCGTGGAAACGTGGAAGCAGAACAAGGGCGAGTTGCTGATTCTCCGCAATCCCCAGGAATTCCCCATTTTCGGAGCCATCGAGACCTCCTCCGAGCCCTCTCTCGGTTTCCACGTTTCCACTTTTTGAGGTGTAGGCGAGAAAGTGTTCTCGAACCCTCCGGAGATGTTAGAGCCTGTTAACTACAACCACTGCCTCATGCTGCATTTCATCATGCCCCCCATCCAAATCCACCAATCAGCGCTTCTCCCCGGAGTGAAACTCCCGCGGTCGGTGCTGACGGGCGAAGACATCGTGAAGGCGGTGACGCTGGACCGGCATCTGAACGTGTCCGATCTTGGCTTCGTGCAGAGCGAGCCGTCCTGGGGGTCAGGCGCAGTGCGCGAGCTGCGTCGTAATGGGTAGAGAGAGAGGAAACGGAGGGTAATGAGTAGGAATTATAACGGTGCGTATAACAGCAATGGCTATTATAACAACTATTCTTGTTATAATCCTACCAATTATTACGCGCAGAACGAACCCAATCCCAAGCGGTTCCAGGGGGTCCAGGGGGTCCAGGGGGTGCCGCCCAATTTTGCCGCCAATTTCCAGCAGGGCTACCCGCCCAATTATCCCGCGCAGAATCTGCCGGGGTCGAATTACCCGCCAAACTACCCGCCTCCGCAGCCGTATCAGCAATTCTACCCCCCACAGCCGTATCAATCGACACAATCCTATCAATCGACACAATCCTATCAATCGACACAATCCTATCAATCGCCACAATCCTATCAATCGACACAATCCTATCAACCAAACCAATCCTATCAATCTGCTTACCCTCCTCAGCCCTACCAGCAACCCTACAAGCCGCAGGACTATCCTCCTCAGCCCTACCAGCAGTCCTATCAGCAGCCCTACCAGCAGCCTTATCAGCAGTCCACGGCGTCGGCAATGCCCAGAAACCCGGGATTTGCCTACGGACAGACGACCTACCAGCAGGGACCACCCGGACGGCCGGGGCAAGGCGCGATGAATGGAGGCGGGTTTGCGAATAATCCGCTGTTTCAGGATCCGAAGGCGAAGGAAAGTGGAGCGGGAAAACGCCCATTTAGTTTTTTGTAACTTTAGTTTTTGTTGGAAACATTTTTGGAACGGGTGTGGTGGCGTGAATGCTTCTGCGAGATGAAAGAGAATAGTTGTATCCGCGTTTCCTGTATTCTTGAGTGTAGTGAATCTACTTGCTGGAGCGTGCTGTGGCATGACTGTAGATAGTATCTTATTTCCACTTGATACTCTGAAAACGTATTGTTGGAAAGAAAGCCTCAGGAATAGTCGTTTTCAAGCGCGCGCAGGGAGTGTCCTTGTTTCTCGATATTATAATTTGTTTAATGGGTTGGGGACGATTTTGGTTGGTTCCGTTCCCGCATCTGCGATGTATTGGACAATTTACGAGAGAGTGAAAGGGGAAACAAAGAAAGTGTTTAAAAACGACCCGCGGTTCTTTCCTCTATGTGAAATGATCGCTGCTAGTGTAGGTGAAGTAATTGCAGGCAGTATACGAAATCCATTCGAGATAACCAAGCAGTTTATTCAAGTTCGCGGTTATTCGAGTCCAATGAAAGCAATTGTAGCAATCTGCAAGGAAAGAGGGTTTCTCTCTCTTTACTCGGGTTATGGCATTATGCTGATGCGAGATATTCCTTTTGATATTATCGAAGTAGGTTTCCTCGATTCTTTCCATTTCCCTTAGTTCGTTCTCTATGAGTCCGAAAAGCGCTATTTCTCTCAGCGAATCGTATTTCTTTGCTTTTTCCGTTCCTGGATAGACCCGTACAGACCTTCGTCTCTACGAAAACATGGCAATGGGTCTGATCGCTGGAGGCATTTCAGCCTTCATCACAACGCCTCTGGATGTGATGAAAACGCGCATCATGCTCTCTGCAGACCTCCCTGCAGCGCAGCGACGCGGGATCGTAGCGACCTTTCGCCAGCTGCAGAGCGAGGGAATGCGGAAAATGTTCGCTGGCGCGGTTCCGCGGACGATGTGGATCGCGCTGGGCGGAGCCGTGTGGTTTGGAGCGTTCGAAGAGTATCGGCGGGTGATCAATCGCTTGTTAAACTAAGAAGGAAGGAAGTGTTTTCTTTTTTGATTGAAGAGTGGTTAAATGAATTGAATCAATGAATTGTTTGTTTCATTCATTCATTCATCTCCAATCGCCTTCTTCTTCTTCTTCTTCTTCCTCCTCCTTCCAAGACTCAAACAAACACGGCAATAGCGAATCGTTTCGTTACTCAACAATCTTTCCAACTGGTATGTGTCTCGAATCGGAGTGCGAATATCCTCCACATTTGTAAGTTTTTTGAAAAAAGGAATCAGAGCAAACAACTACGCTCAACACCTCTCCATTCACTCACTTCCTTATCATCTTTCCCTCCTTTATACGTCGAGATCGGCACAGCATTGTTTACATTGTAACTGTACACCAACGGCGTGTTATCCAGAATAAACGTCTTTTCCTATGCGTCACACTCGCTCTCCGCAATCACCAAATCGCGATTCAGAATACGGAGATCCTTAAAGTGTTCTTGATCGTTCACGAACGTTGTGTACTCTCTTGCTAAACAGTATTGAATGATCTTCTCGTCCTTATTGAAGATATCTACGAGATGCTTCGCATAGCTAGAGCTCTCATCGCGCTTTTGCATTCTCCTACGATTCTGTCGAAGCAGTAAACACAATGATTTCGTAGTATTTGTTCATGACTTCTAAAAAGTGGAACACGTAAGGTCTGTATTGTACAAACACCGTACATCGCTCTGTCTGCTGTGTGGTCTCATCGTATGTTTCGTTCTGTGAGTGACTCCGCGCTTCGAGCTGCGTACAATAAAACTATCATCGTAGTACGAAGGTTCTTTCAAACTGCAATTCACGACAGTCCCGTCGAGATCTAAAACGAGTGTATATTTGGGAACGTTGGGAGCTTTGGGGGGGAGCACGTTCGAATGGGGGTCTTGCTGCGAATATGGGTACCGATCAACAAAGGAGCGAATCGAGGAAAACACATCGAACATACTGATTCCATAGTCGAAAAGTTCGTCTGGAGTCTTTCCGCATGTCTCATCAGTACTGAAAAGAGTATCAATATCACCGTCAGGGACCAGAGAGCTGTGGTTAAGAACAACTCCGGAACACTCTTATAGGATATATTCGTTCCTCATAGCAGTTCTCTTCTACCGTCTCGACGTATGCGTTTATACTTACGCGCGATCCTAGCTGTCACGATTTACAAAAGTAGCCGAACTCGAATGAAGAACGGGCCGTGGAGAAAAAATCTCGTTGTTATGAATTTGATCTTCCGAAATCATATCACTGGTTATACTCAGCCGACTAATGTGCGATCGTCGCCTATCAGTCGCGTCAGAGTCTACAAAAAATAAGACCCGGTGATGCAATACATACAGTCATATCCTGAAATACTTCTGTGATGATTAGCTTTATTATCCATTAAATGGGTAGAATTATTCTCCAAAAGGTCTTACTAGCTGTGGATTTTAAACTACCCAAGTGATATATCTTTTATAAGCGATATTAATCACATGAAGTACTCTGCCACTTTTTATGGATTTGCAAAAACACCGGCTTTTTCTCCAACGTCTTTTTGTATTATTCTTGGTTTTTGTTGCCAATTCATAGGAAATGAGCAAGGCTTTTTTGTCTCTACCGAGATACAGACTCAACGGAAACCAATATTCGTGGATGGTCAACAAACTCTCCGACCTTCTCTCGACTGTTCCAAGAAATGGTCAGAAACTGCGAGAGAGATATGTTTCGTTATTCCACGATGATCTTTCGATCCCTTCAGATCCGTTTCGTTTGATTTTGCGGATTATTTGTAGTGATTCTGTTTCCTACCCTCCTCCAACAAAAGGGGAGCACGAGCTTATTTTATCCTATGGAAATGTGATTGTAAAGACGAAAGGAAAGTATTCTGCATCATCCGTATGCGAGCCATAGTGTTCCTGAACGATATTTTCTATTATTATTCAATTCCGTGAAGCGAATTCCGCATTATGTCACCTTGGTGCTTCAGCGCGAAAACCTACTCCGAGTTACAGAGCTAATAAAAGTTCGTATCGATTGCACAGTTTCACCTAGGTTGTGATGGATGTCGCTGTCGCTATTCCCTCGAAGAGTAACGAAATCTATCAAATGATCGAAGACGTAATCAACAGTCTGCTTTCGGATGTAAGTCCATTCCATCATGATTCTCTCCAGACGTCCCGAGAACCGCTTCTCTTCGCCGTTCTGGAGTGTCTTTCCACCTGGCAGGGCGATTACCCCTTTCCCCACAGCGCTCTGCTTTCGCTCTGCTCCTCGCTGCTGCAGTTCATCCACACTCTCAACGACCACTGTACCTCGATTTCCCCGTTTCCCCAATTCCCTATAGACATGCAAGCGCGCGGCAGCAGTCACGTGGACGTTTCGAACCGTCTCTCCGTGCTGATCCTCATCGAGGCGCGTATCTTCCGCACGATTCGCGTAGAATTCCTCGCCAGTCCGTCAGGAATAGTATTCCTCGATCAGTCTGGAACTGATCCAGCCGCCCCTGATGTCGTTATTCGACCTCGCCAAGCATTACACGGGCCGCAGCGCGCAGCAGAGCCTGCTCATCGCGTGCTTCTCCCTGCTGGAGGACGTCTGCTTCTATTTCCCCAACGAGAACGCCTGGGTGTGGAGCTGCGTGTGGCGCCGCATGCTCATCTCCTGCCAGGAGCGCTCGCTGCAGGTGTCCGTGGCGACCGCGGCGATGCAAAGCCTCGCCAATCTGCTGCCGTCGATGCTGGAGGAGATGTTGAAGTGCGCGGAGGACTTGTACGGACTGCTGGACACCGCGCACATCCGCGAGGGCTGGTCGAATCGCCCGCGTTATCACCGAAATCGCAACGGTGCGGTGAATTACGAGAGTCGGTATTGTAGGAGAGAAGGAGGAGAAGAGAGAATTATCCGTAGCGATCTGGAAGCATCCCGAGCTGTTCGCTGCGTTTACGCGCCTCATCGTCACGCTGGCGCAGACAGAACAGAACAACCGCGCGGGAGACGCGCACGTGGCGTTCAAAATGAGCCTCACGCACACGCTGATCAATAAAATCGGGTCGTTTCTGCGGAATCTGGAGGGACAGCCCTCTTCGAGCGGCGAGCTGGCGGGATTGGACGCGTCGTCGGACATCAAGCAATACGAAACGGCGGTGTTGTCGCTCTGCTCGGAGCTGGTGCACGATGTGGATTGCGAAGAAGTGCGGAACGGGATCTATCAGATCTTGGTGGAAGGATTGGGAAGCAAAACGCCGATGCTCGCAGTGCTGCCGTGCCTCGTGGATTTGGCGCTGGAGGACGGGAAGGAGCGGCAGAACGACGTGAACAATATTCTCACCGGACTTCTCATGAAGATCGATACTCATAATGTGAGGAAACGTGGAACCGGGTGAGGAATAGTATCAAGAAGTGGTGAATCAAGTGTGCAGTTGCTTGTCGCAGCTGATTCGAGGAATTCACGATCCAGCGCAGAGCCAGTTTCTGCAGAACCAGATTTTGGTTTCGTGTGTGCAGCTGGGCCAGACGTTGCTGAAAGGATCGACGAGCACGCAGCGATTGCAGTGGCAGATCAGCAAGAGCATCATCAGCGTGCTGTCCACGATCGAGAAGAAGTGGGATCCCTACCAGCTGGACTATCCGATCGACTCCAATCTCAAGAACTATGTGAATGTGTGGTTCCATCTCGTGACGGTAGCATTGAAGGGAGTGAGCGAAGGGTAGATTAAATCGCTGTCCACCGAGCCGTGGTCGGAGTCCGCGGAGAATTCGCTGACGCTGTTTGCGTCCAAATCGCCGCTATTGTATCAGTACATCACCGATATGGAGACGGACATCGAGCTGTCGTCTCTCTTCGCTTCTGCGGAGCCTGCAGCGAACGAGGAATCGCTCAAGACGGCGCTGCTGAAGCGCTTGGGAGAGAGCCACGCGGAGGAAATCAAGGCGCTGACGCACACCTCCGCGCTGTATTTGTTCACGGTGTACGAAGTGGAGTCGCGTCGAACGAAGCAGCTCCGCACGCTGAAGGGCATCTTCAGCTACTTCAAAGCGTTCACCGACACGACCCATCCGCTCTATCCGGTGCTTCTGGTGATCCTGGAAACGATCTTCAACGAGTTTGTGGAGTTGCTGGATGGGGAGGATCAGTCGGAAATGACCGAGGCGATCTTGGAGGACCACATGGAGTTCCTGATCATCACGCTCTGCCATCGCTTCGAAGTCCTTCAGGACATTTCGCTCCGATACATCTGCCTCCTCCTGGAACACTATTCCTACTTAAAAACGAACGCTCGCTGTCTCAACGTTCTTCTGAAGTGCCTTCTCACCATGAAAATCAACCTCAAACCGCTCAACGAAGCGCCCGTGACGTTGAAAGAGAGCGAAATGCTGATGCTGAAGAACGACACGCGTCTGCACTACCAGCTCGATCTCCCTCTGAGCTCCGACAAGCTCACCAACGTCTACAAGAAAGCCATGAGCGTGTTTTCGACCTGGATGGACAAGGGCGATTCCCAGTTCGAAGAGGAAGTCCTCATCAATCTGCAGAAGTAGCAGCGCCGCAGTCCGCTGATGTGTAGCACCGTCTCTCCCGAAGTGTTCTCCTTCCTCTACGAGCTCCTTCTCGAGAATCGCGAGACCATGCGGGATACGCCCTTCACCGACTTCCTCGCGCTTTCCGCGGTTCATTGTGGGAGCGAACGCGCGGATTCATCCGTAGCCCTCAAGGAAAAGCTCAGCTACAACAGCGGGATTCTGCGCGAGCGCCTCAAGACCACGCCGGAATCTGCGATTGTGGCGGAGATGCACGCCGAGATGAAAACGTACCTGGAGACCAGTTTCTCTCTGGACTACCACGATTCGCCGCACAACGAAGACGAGAGCCTCAAATCGATCTCGTTCCCCGCGGGATCCGACGATCTCGACCCGGAGCGGCAGCCGAGCGACTTGTTGATCCGCTGCGCGGCGCTGTACTCGATCCTCCGCGAAGAAACGGACCCGCTCGTGGTGCAAATCATCTGCTGGCTGCCCACCATTCTGCTTCAGTTTGAACTCCTTCGCTCCTTTTTGACGCGTAGAGAATCGCTCCTCAAGGAGGCGATCGCGATTTGGCGCTGGCTCCTCGCGGAAATCCCGCTCCTCCACGTAGAGTTTCCCCGTTTCTCCGATCTAGTCCCGCCTGATCCGCGAGCTGAGCTGCGCGTGGCAAGTCACGCGCGAGTTGGGTCTGGGGATCTTCCGCGTGTCGGACTGCTGGCGCGACGGTCGCGACCGCTGGTTCCAAGGCGGTCTGCACCACGAGCAGCACAAATGCGCCTGTCCCTGCCACTGCAACACGGTCTTCGTCAAGCTGGACCGGCGCTTCGGACATCTCCCGGCCAGGTCGCCGAGCCCGTTCGATCTGGACGGGATCATCGAGGGCCTGCAGGACGAAATCCAGCTGCAGTCGACGCCGCCGCCGATCGTTCCGCAGCTGCGCTGTGAGGACAGCGGCGACTCGCTGTGCGCGTCGTGCTGCCATTGCGTGACGATGCGGGAGCAGAGCGAGGACCACCGAGAGCAGGCCATTCCGCAGGTCTCGCTTTTCTACGCAGCGCCGACGCTGCTTCGCGATCTGTGCGGCGTCGCGGCGTTTGCGCCCGCAGTGTTCTGCTCGACGTACACGGAGGAGCACTGCAAGTGCCAGGGACTCTGGCTCGACTTCTTCCAGGAAGTGATGAACGCGTATGCGGAACGGTACTCGGATTTGGTCCGCGAAATCAGCAGCGTGTTCTTCAGCTCGCTGCAGAGCGACCTGTCGATCGGGAGCTTCTCGCTGGAGCAGCGACTGTCGTTCCTGCAGAGCGCGTGGAACTGCTATCACGTGTGCTGCGATCGGCAGCTGTTCAGTGAGAAGGAGTGCAAGGTGTTTTATGGAAGTCTGGTGATGGCGGTGATCAATCTGATCGTGAATGCGTCCTACGACGAGAACGCGCTGTTTTCTGTGGGAGCCGTGAACGGGTTTTGACGTAGACGAACAGCGACTCGATGAGCCACGCGACGAACCGCCGCCAGCTGGATTTCCTGCTGGACATCTACGACGAAATCAACGTGGTCTATCTCGAGAACAAGAAGCGACTGGCGCACCTCAAAACGTCGCGTCGATCCCACGTGGCTTCGGACGTCGGACTCGACGAAGATGCTCTCGATGTGAGTCTCTACTCGCAGCTCTTCCAGAACGTGGAGGCACGCAACGGCCGAGCGCTGCGCGAAGGCCGTTCAGGACTCACTTTCAACGTGTTCGACTCGCAGTCCACGCCGTCCGCGAGCCGATCCCCGCACATTTCCGACCACTTAACCGTGGTGACTTCCATTACCACGTCTTCCACGATTCGCCACGAAGAACTGGCGCTGGTTCTGCTTCGCGGACTGATCGAGCAGTACTTGCTGAAGGTGAATCCGTGCCAGAACCCCGAGCGCGAGCTGCTGGACGAGTCGTACATGACGCACGGGAAAATGTACACGCCCAATCAGTGGAAGGACGTCATGCAGCTCGCGCGAGCGCACTCCTCGGAGTGCACGGTGTGGCTCACTCGCCTCTACCCCCACGTGTCCGTTCTCCAGTCCGAGGTAGGGCTGCTGGCGCGTCGCGTCGATCGTAGCTGGTCCGATTGGTCAATCAGTACCCGCAGAGCTATCTCCACATCCCCGAATGCGCCAAATACTACGTTCTTTCCCTCTTTCCCCTCTCTCACTCGCAGATTTTAGATCGCACCGATGCCTCCAAGCCGTGGCTCCTCTACTGGACGCTCCCCTCCCTTCCTACCGTTTCCACGTTTCCTCCTTTCAACGCGTAGCTGATCGACGCGATGGCTCGCAACACGGCGGACCGAATGGAGTCCGCGCCGCCCATGAGCAACCCCTCCACGATGCACTTCATCACCAAGGCGCTCGGGCAGTTCCCTCCCGAGTCGCTCTGCTTCTACCTGCCCCAACTGGTCCAGGGCCTGCGCCACGACACCACCAAAATGCTCCAGGAGTACATCCTTCTGCTCTGCTCGCGGAGCATTCTCCTCACCCACCAACTGCTCTGGGCGCTCATCACCGAGAGCGAGGCCGAGGGAAGCGCCACCGGCAAGTTCGGGTTCTCCGGCAACCCGGTATCCCCGCGGGAGAGGCGTGACGCGTAGCTGACGGGGAGCGACCCGCTGCCGCAGATCTGCAGGAGTATCATCGCGAAGATCCAGGACAACTTCACGCCCGGGCAGAAGCGGCTCTACGACCAGCAGTTCAGTCTGTTCAACATGCTGATCAACGTGAGCGGCGAGGCGAAGCCGTTCAAGAAGGAGGAGCGTCGCGGCGAGATCATGACGCGCCTCACCGAGCGCCTAGCGGAGCTGCAGCGCACCGTGAAGACGCAGTACTGCTACCTGCCCACCAATCCCGAGTTCCGCATCAAGGAGGTCGTCGTGGACAGCGCCGCCGCGATGCAGTCCGCGGGGAAGGCGCCCTACCGCCTCATGTTCCGCGTGGAGCGCTGGGACGGACCGGACAGCGCGCTGCGCGCGTTGGAGCGGAAGCCCCGCGTGGGCGCGGTGCGGTTGGAGGGTCGGAGTGACGCGTAGCCTGCGAGCGGACATTCCAACGTGCGACGCTCCGCCAAGGCCGCGCTGAAGGACTTTTATTCGCCGTAGAATCGCGGGAGGAGGGAGTGAGCACTAGGCGGCTGTCCTCGCGCATCAACGTGGCCTCTCCGCAGCATCTGCAGAACTTCCGAACGCTGCAGTCGGCGTCGCTTCTGCGCAGCGATAGCTCCGTATTCAGCACCAAGTCCATTCCGGAGGTGCAGCCCAAAGAGTCCGAGACCAAGACCATGGGACTCATTCTGAAAGCCTATGATGATTGCAGGCAGGACACGCTCGCATTGCAAGTAATGCGATTGCTGCAGATCATCTGGGAGGCCGAAGGAATCGACATTCCGCTTATGGTCTACAATGTAACCCCTGCCAGAACGAGTACGGAAGACAAGGTGATGGGAGGCATTATCGAATGCGTAAGGGCCCATGTCCCGATTTTATAAATAGGTCCCAAATAGCGATTCGCGAGATAATCTGGGGAAGAAGGGATTCACCACGCTGAAGTCGTACTATGAGGTAGAAGCAGGGTGTTTTGTATTCAGTGTAGTCGTTGTTTGGACGCGAGGATGGAGAGAAATACGAAATGGGACTACGAAGATTCATTCGAAGTTCGGCGGCCTATGCAGTGGCTTGCTATATTTTATGGGTCAAGGATCGGCATAACGGCAACCTCATGATCGATAATAACGTACAAACGGAGATGCGATTTCATAGTTGTAGGGAAATTTGATTCACATCGATTTTGGCTTTTTGCTGGGTACTTCTCCCGGAGGAAATATCGGTTTTGAGAAGGCGGCGTTTAAACTGTCGAAGGAAATGTTTACGTTACTTGGCGGGAAAATCGACGCGCCTGCCTTCCAGGAGTTTTTGGACCTCACGGTGGAGGCTTTCTTGTGTATTCGAAAGTATTGGAGCCAGATCTGCTCTCTGGTGGACTGCATGTCGGATAGCGGATTGCCCTGCTTCCTTCCGGACACGCTGGTGAACCTGAAGAAGCGGTTCACTCCGGATCTGTGCGAGATGCAGGCAGCGAAGGGAATGTACGACCGAGTAGGGGGAGTTTGGGGGGATGTGAGTTGTAGTCGATTGATTCAGAAGAAAAGCTTACGACGATTCTGTACGATGGTATTCAGGTGATTCAAAATGGTATTTACTCCGATGCGTGGTAATATTCTTGTTTGTTACGAAACACGGCAGAATCTGAAATGATTCATTTTGTAGGGGATGAGGACTGGGCAGATTCCGCTGAGGATTCATGTCCTCAATATCCTTTTGTGTTTGAATAATACCCATGAATTTTCTGAATCAGGCTAAGGGATTGGTCGCGTAGGGAGTGTACGCGCAAATTTGATGGTTTAGCAAGAAGACCGAGTTGGAGAAGACTCTGGACCAGGCTCTTTCGAACGAGAACTGGGGAGCCTCTGGAACGATGCTGAACGATCTCGCTCAGGCGTCCTACAACGAGTATGGCGTAGAAAACCGGATCTAATCGTCTAGTGCTGACTACAGAGTGATTTCTGAGGCTATCTGGAAGACCCTCGCTGTCCAGCCCAAGTACTGGAAGCAGATTTTCAAGGTACGTTTCATTCTCCCAGATCTTGCTTACGTTCTAGGCTCTGAACCTGATTGACCATCTGATCCGTAACGGATCTCCCCGCATTATCGATGACACCCGTGATCGTATCGAGAAGCTGCGCGCTCTGCAGGAGTTCTCCTTCAAGGAGCAGCAGTACGAGCGTGGAAACGGAAGTACGCCCTGTGTTGTCTAGTTGACGGTCAGTCCGCGAGAAGGCCTCTCTGATCATCGAGCTTCTGGACGACGATTCTCGTCTCCGTTTCGAGCGCAAGAAGGCCAAGGAGCTCAAGCAGAAGATGGCCTCGCGCCAGAACGCTGTGGGCGGCGGCGCTCCCGCCAGCGCGGGTCCGCAGATGCGCCAGCCGTCGCGTCCGATGCCTCGCAGCCGCTACGACGACGACGACTACGACCGTCCTCGCCGCCGTCGCTTCAGCGATGACGAGGACGAGCGGCCGCGTCGCCGCCGCGCGGATGTGAGCGACGATGAGGACGAGCGTCCGCGGCGGAAGCCGGTGAAGAAGGCGTCGCGGTACGACGACGACGACGAAGAGGAGGAGAAGCCGAAGAAGCGCGTGGTGAAGAAGGCGGCGAAGAAGGTGGCGGACGACGAGGACTTCGACGAGGAGGAGGAGAAGCCGAAGAAGAAGGTGGCCGCGAAGAAGGCGCCGGTGAAGAAGGCGGCGAAGAAGGCGGCGGCGGTGGAGGACGAGGACTTCGACGAGGACGAGGAGGAGGAGAAGCCCAAGAAGAAGGCGCCGGTGAAGAAGGCCGCGGCGAAGAAGGCGGCGCCGGTGGAGGAAGCGGAGGAGCCGGAGGAGGAGGAGCAGGGCGAGACGGACTTCATGGACATGTTCAGCGCGATGCCCGCGCAGAGCAATGCGGCGCCCGCGCAGCAGATGGACTACGGATATGGAGCCAACATGAACGCCAACGCGTACGGAGGCATGGTGGATCTCAGCACTCTCGCTTACGATGCCCAGCCCCAGGACCAGCAGCAGCAACAACAGCAGCAGCAGCAGGCGTATGGATATGGTGGCTACGGATATGGAGGCTATGGAGCCTATGGATATGGAGGCCAGCAAGGATTCAGTGGATACGGATATTAGTCGCGATCGCTTGGGGTGTTTGTTGGAAACAGAAGGAGTGAATGAGCAGTTGAGAGAGTGAATCGATTAATATATATATATATATATGGGAATGGACAATTGTGACAGTGAATCGATTAATATATATATATAAGGGAATGGACAGTTGGGACAGTGAATCGATCAGTATACGAATAATGGAAAGAAAAACAAGAAAGAGTGCGCCTTAATGAAGGGAGGAGTTACAAAAATCTATAGGTTTATTTTTGTTTGGATGTTCGAATTACAAGCTATCACTTCTCTCATTGTGATCTATCTACTCTCTCTTCTCGCTTGCTATGCAGCGGTGAAGGCACAATGTCGTGGTGTTTGTAATATGAACTTTTACACTTTTAATGCCTCTGAAATTTGTATTACCAATGATGTTTGCCAAAGCACGAACAAGAATCTTCTCCAGGCAAACATCCAGTTTCCCCCTAAAAGTCTCAAAACGCATGAAGAAATGCATAAAGTGGATGACGCTGCGTCTCTTCGAACCGAGTCTGCGTCGTTATCTCAAAATGTGGGAAAACAGAAAACCTTGTTAGGTATAGATAAGTGCTCTTATCCGTCCCAAGAAGGGAACAAAGAAATCAGCTGGAACACCGGATGAAGCCAGCAATAAAAAGAAGGAGGAGTGGAGGAAGCAAATTAACCAGCTGAGAACGGTAGACTTTTTAGAAATGGAGTCTATCTTTGCTGGCCACACAAACGATTTAAATATCAACTTGCCTCAGATTCAGTATGAGGACAGAGTGAAATATTTCCCTTGGAACGATACGTTCAACTACGGTAAGTTGTGTCGGAGAGTTCTTTCCCGCATCTCCAAGAACAACACGTACTTCATCATCTCTGGAAGCATCAACGGCGGAATCGGTCACAAATACCTTTCTCTCTTATACTCGGTAACCTACGCGATTCTTCTCCGCAGAAGATTTTTCAGTAGCCCATCATCTCCTCCATAATCTCTAGTTCACATGCGCGACGCGTTTTGGAGCGAAACCAACTCCTGTCTGCGCTCTCTTCGCTACGAAGGAGGTTACCAAGGCCTGGTGGTGTGCAGCAAGATGAATCCCTGCGTGTCCTCCCTCCAATCCACCGTCGACGAGCTGCCCCAATCCAATCTCGTCGTTCTGGACTTCCGCCTCCCCACGCTCTTCTCCGACGCGAACCTGGAGCGTCTCCGCGCGCTCGGGATCATCGGGCCCACGGACTCCTGGAACACGTACAAGATGCGCATCGTTCGCCTGCTGCTGAACCCGTCGCGCACGAACATCAAGCTGATTCGACGCGAGTGGGAGCGGCTCCAGGTCCCGCGCGTGGACCTGTCCACGCACATCCGCTGCGGCGGGCAGCTCGCCGACCATCACGAAGCCACGGTGATGGTCTCTCCGCAGCAGCTGGAGCGCATTCCCGGGATGATTCGGCAGGTTCTTGCGAGCTCTTCGATGGCGTACAAGGCGAACGGGCCGCTGCAGAGCAGGCCGGTCGTGTATTTGTCGACCGATTCGTCGAAGGCGGAGGCGAAGCTGCGGTCGGAGCTGACGGAGATGACGGTCCTCACAGTGTCGTCGCTGCAACGCGGACATACTGTTTTTGCGGGGGCCACGAGCTTGCAGCGCGCTCTGCTGGATATCTATCTGATTTGCAAGTCGCATACGTTTTTGGCCACGCAGGGAAGCGGGTTCAGCCAGATCGCGCGGATGTTGTGCATGCCGGAGTATGTCGCTATCATTCCTGTGAACAAGACACACATTGCTTTTGGTGTTTGTAACAAACAGTTCATTGGGTTCGACGTGTGTTGGCTGCTCGCTTCCTACGAGTGAGAAAAGAATGAAAAGAGGAGAAGTACTGCGTGGCGCGGCGTTTGGGAGCCGGTTGAGGCGCTGCTTCTTCTTCTTCCTCCATTTTATCGTCATCGTCGTGCATATCGCTTCTTTGCGTTATTTTGATTCGTTGAACGTACGCTAAAGTCTCGAGGTATTGCGTGCTGTCCTTCTCATACGCTTCTTTGACAATCTGCACCAAACTATCGGACGTGGCATTGCGTGTATCCACTTTCTCCAACACCTCCCTTGTGCAATGATCGAAATGCTCCATCATCATATGCCACGACATCGAGCATCGCTTATTCACATACTGCGACACTACGCAATCACTCTCTCCGCCCACAAAAACAAACATGTATCACGCATATGCATTGCATTTAATATCTTCAACCCGCCTTGCTCTTTCAAAAACGTCTCGATAAACCCGACCATCATCTCGAACTGCGCCGAACTCGACAAGCTTTCATCCATTCCCATTCCTTCTTCTTCTCCTTCTCCTTCTCCTCCTCCCGCACCGAGCGTCAACGCGCGTTTTCGACGAGGATACAGCAAACTATTCGGATTGGCGATGCGTCCGACGTATTTGGCTCCGAATAATGGCGGCGAAATGGAAGGAAAGCCTGTGATATCGACGGAAAGACGCACGAGAGGAAGTTTATCGCTGGGAGGGAGTCGAGAGAGAATGGATTCGATTTGTTGATCGAGTGTTTTCTCGATGGCTTCAGCGACGGTGGGCGACGCGGCATCGAGATGCGGAAAGTCGCTCAGAGAGCACGTTTGGAAAATGAAAGGCCGCATCTAGAGTGGATAGGAGTGGAAAAGAGAGAAAAAAACGTTTTGAATGGGAATGGGAGTGACGTGGAAGTCGGTCCCTGTGATTTCTAAAAGTGCAACGTGTTTGGGAATCGATTCGGCTTCGATGAGGGACGTCACGCAGGACGATCCTGGCTGCATTGTGTAAAATCTCTATGAATCGAGGAGGAGGGAGAAGCCAACGTTCTGCGCATTGAACGTCGGATCGATTTTGCACTCGTGTTCATGGCCCCAAATCACGAAGTCGAGGAATTTCGGAAGCAAATCCAGGCGGAACGTGCGCTGCGAACCGCGCGACTCGAGGTTTTGGTGGATCAGGAAGAGATGGAACCAGTCGTCCGAGTTGGGCGGCTCGAAGAACGTTACCTGCTTCTTTTCAAACATGCGAGACAAACGCTCGTCGGGCACATAGCCCATTCCGTAAAGAGCTAAGCGTGTGGATCCTTTGGAGAGGAGGATTGGCGTGATCTCGATGTTTTGAACACTGTGGAAGAGAGGAAGAAGAAAACGACTCTGGAACGCAGGCGAAGTAGTTCACTAAGCGAGAGGAACTCAGGATGTCGAGAGCGGAGTGGGCTTTGCTTTCGGGACCCTGAGAAATGAGGGGATGTTGAAGAAGAAATCTACTTCGTGCGTTGGGTCGTCGTGATTGCCGTGGATTACGAATACAGGTAAGGCGATGTTCAGGTTTTCGTCTTCATAGTTGACCGGCCTAGCGGTAAAAGCAATGGAACACCGAAACAAGACAACTAGAGGCGATTTTTCTGTAGGATGATGCGTAAAGTTGATATCTCCCGAGCCTAGACAATATTTGTTTAAAAGCGATGTTGTTTTGTCTAGAGTACTGGGTGTAGGCTTGTTGTCATTGAATAGATCACCTCCTAACAGCAAGAAATCAACCTAGCACGTAAATTCGCTTTCAATCAATTGCATTTAATTCACGGGCCGTTTTCAGTATAAACTCAAAGGATTCGAAGGAGTCATTTCCGATAATCGGGTCGGCCTCTCTATGTACTAGTAACGTGTAGGAGGATGATACTTATACCCAAGATGGTTGTCCGTAGCAACCAAAATGCGAAATGTGTTCTCTGACATATTATTATATTATTTTATTTAAAAAAAGGCGGGAAAATTACAACAACAAACAACAACAACAAAAACAATTCTTTTGTTATTACTATTATTATTATTATTATTATTTTTTACTTAATTAAGAATGAATAAAATAGAACATGGAACTACTCACTTACTCGAAGTAAGTAATCTCGCATCGAGCCGCAGAAGCGAGCTGCCTCTTCCATGCACTTCGAAAGGCACTACAAATCAAAGACGTTCTTGGAACTCACCATCGCACAGATATCGATATCGACAGCGCCACAGTGCGAAATGTGAATGATTTCCTAGGAATGAACCCCTCCATCAACTCCAACCTTCGTAGAGTTCAAGATAGCCAGTTGCGTGTAGCACTTCGCTTTCTCTAACTCATCGGATGTGGGATTGACGATCATTTGGTTGTTTTCCATCACACTCTACAGGGGAACCCAGAAAATCGAAACGAACGACACAGCAGCAACCAAGGAGTCCAAACAAGTTCAGCCCAGCGTCCGTTAACGCCAGAGAAGCACACATGAGGGATAAGCCGAGAGGATCTCCATCCACTTCTAGCACCATGATATACAGCTCAACAACGGCTTTAGGAAAAGCCTCCAAGTCCACACTGGTAGAGAGAATCTTCTCTAGAAGCAAGGACATTGACTTCGTTTCTCTGTTCTAAACAATAAAAAGCACGAAAAACAAGAAACGAGTAAGTTTGGCTGATATACGTCTTTCTGTGCGAATGGGGCATATTTAAAATCACAGTAGAGAGCTCCCTTGTCCTGACTGTCTACGGAACGGAACGAATCACGGGGTCCTTGAACAGAACACATAATCTTCATATTTCCCAACTCTACATAAGCACTTCCGCTGGCATTCTTCACAACGCCTGTGGAGATCAACAGCTGCTTGTCCATTGGCGTAACAAAAGTGAGAAAGCATTCCAGTCTTGGAGTTTCTGGACTTCCGATAATAGGGGGTATTTTGTGCACTTTCAAAAAAACAAAATTCTCATTCAATTTCGGCTGTCTCTTTAGTTCATCCCTGATTTCTTTATTTAGAAGACTACGAAAGCATGGTCGAATATAAATTAGAAGGGTATGAATTGCTGGCTAAAATTGGAGAGGGAACTTATGGAGATGTGTATAAAGCGAAGAGAATTGCTGATGGGAAAATATGTGCGATCAAATTTGTACAGTTATCTGCGTATTCTAAGTGTATAGATCCGATTTCGCAAGTCCTCTCTGGAAAATGGGGTTAGTATGTCAACAATTCGAGAGATTCACTTTTTACGCAGCATCGATAACAAAAATATAGTAAAACTGTACGACATCGTGTCTCCAGACGGTAGTGCTTTTTTTGCATCTATTACATTAGTCAATTTATCCTTAGAGTATTCCAAATTAAACCCTATCTGTATGATTATGGAATACGTTGAGCACGATATGTGGGGTTTTCTTCAATATACCAGGGATAAGAAGTTGGCATTGTATGTGTCGTCGCGGTCTGTAATGTATAGATACTCTAAAGACCACGTTCGCTGGTACATGTACCAGTTTCTCCAGGCGCTAAGCTATCTCCACAAAAACATGATCATGCACCGCGACTTGAAGACGTCGAACCTCCTGCTGACCAACAAGCACGAAATCAAGCTGACCGATTTCGGCCTGGCTCGTCAGCTCCAATTCGGCGACAAGAATCGCTACACGACCGAAGTGATGACGCTCTGGTACCGTCCGCCCGAGCTTCTCCTCGGCAAGTCCGAGTACAGCACGGAGACGGACGTGTGGTCGGCGGGGTGCATTTTCGGCGAGCTTCTCGCATGCGGCCCGCTGTTTCCGACGCACTCGGACAACAAAGTAAGCGAACTCGCTCGCCTTCACCGCAGATCGAAGAGCTGAATCTGATCTTCAAAGCGTGCGGCACGCCCAGCGACGACGAAATGCGCCACCTCATGCAGTAGGCCTCGAGACTCGCTTCCATCGCAGGAACCAAGCGGCCGAGCTGAAGCACTACCCGGGCGATTTGGCGGGCTATCTTCGCCAGCGCGTGGAGAACTACGGCGTCAACAACGTCGACTGGATCACCGACGAGGTCGTCGATCTGCTCTCCCAGATGCTCCAGGTCGTTCCTTCCAAGCGAAAGCCCGCCAAGGAGGTTTCCACGGTTTCTCCGATTCACGCGTAGCTGCTCGAGCACGCCTACTTCGACGAGGTCCGCGCCAAGGCGCCGGAATTGCCGGAGCTGGCGCCGTCGATCCAGACGCACTCCTTCCAGGTCAAAAGCCGCATTCTCCAGAACACCGACAGCACGCACGCCGCGCGGGCCCCGCCGCCGCCCCCCGCGGAGCCCTCCTTCTTCTTCGACAACCCGCTCCCGCCCTTCGCGCCCCCCAGCGTCTTCGCGCCCGCCGGGTTCCCGCCGCCGCGCCCGCCCTTCTTCGCCCCGTTCGATCCGCGCTTCCCCTACCCCCTGCAGCCCCAGCAGCCCCAGCAGCCCCAGCAAACGCCGCCGTTGGCGGGCTATCCGCGAGCCATGGCGCTGCAGGGACCGCAGGGACCGCAAGGAGGGGCGGAGAAGGGAGTGGAGCCGTTCGGAGCGAGGAGGGGAGAGGGGAAGGAGGAGAGGAAGGCGAGGGATGGAGCGAAGAATCGGTCGGAGCCGAGGAACGCGGAGGCGGGGTATGCGAGCTATCCGCGGTCGGAGGAAGCGAGTCGAGGAGGATCGGTGAGGCGTGGAGAGAGAGAGAGAGAAAGAGAAAGAGAAAGAGAAAGGGGAGAGAGTCCGAGTCGAAGTCGAAGACCATCGAGTCGAGATCGAAGTCAAGGGCATTCCAGGGGTCCGAGTCAAAGTCAAAGTCAAAGTCAAAGTCAAAGTCATATTCAAAGTCAAAGTCAAAGTCATATTCCTAGTCAAAGTTATGGTCTAAATCGGAGTCGAACGCGAGATCGAAGTCCAAATCGATATCGGAATCGAAGTCGAAGTCGAAGTCGAAGTCATGGTCGAGGTAGAACTCGAAGCCGAACGCGAAGTCGAAGTCGAAGTCGAAGTCGAAGTCGAAGTCGAAGTCGATATAAAGATCGATATAAATATCACAATAGGAGCCGAAATCAAGATCGATTTCGACATCGCTCGCATTCGCGTTCTCGTTCTCATTCTCATTCTCGCTCTCGTAATATATATCATCGGTGAAACTATTTTGTTTGTTTGAAATAAATAGTCAATGGGATGAGACGTTTATACTCTTGTTTGTATTTTCATTGTTAACTGCACGAATGATGATCCATAGTCTCTTATTATCGAGTTGAGATAAAGAGGCAAGAATATAATAGGAAATATGGGGAATTGTTCGTTTAATATATTATAATATGTTTATATCACTGTTAGTCATAATTATAACAATAATGAAAGTCAAGTCAAGAATACAAAACAGTTGATTCTATTCTCAATCTCTTTGTTATTTTGATCTGATAGTTGCATGTTCATGGATTATAATTCATCAGGTATCTATCTTTTAGAAAAAATGATCCAAATGAACACATTAGTTTGCAAAATACATTCGATCGCTTATTGATATAAAAATGAAATTGCATAATCTATGTGGTAGCAAAAAACGAAAAATGAAGTGTTTCTGCGAATTGTCTTCTTTGAAGACTTTTGGTGATTCGTTGTATTACTGACTATAAAGCAGTGAGATTGTGATTATAATAGATATGTAATATCTTAAATTACAGAAAGTGAAGGAAAAAACACAATTAATGCAATTGTTTAGTATTTCCAAGGTAAATGTGTAATGAAAGTAATCACATATATAATAATGGACAAAGAATTAAAAAGGAAAACCATAAAAGAGGTAATAATTAATGAATAACCACTCTGTTATTGTGCTCTAATGCAGTCCTGTAATCATGTTGTGTTTTGTGACTCTTTATGACATTAGGATCAATTACAAACAAAAGTTATTCGAGAGTTTGATGTTGCTAATATAAACATGAATTAATCTTGCATGGTTTTTATCCATTTTTCCACAATTACATTTGTCTAGCACTTCATTTTCAAAAGTGGGCTATCCAGTTGTGCTGTTCCTATATACTCTTACTGCAATAGGGATTTTTGATATTATCCTTTGTGTTATAGAAAATGAGTTCAGTGAACACTTTGAGTAATTATGTTTCCTTTTCTAACACATAGTAAATCAATATTTCTTATCCGAAGGGTATATAATTGAAAATAGGAGTAGAGTAATTACCAAAGAAAATGAATCTTTTCATTTGCAGACATACAGAGGAGATCATAAAAATGAGTATACGCTATTCAATGACACAAAAATAATGCATTACAAAAATGGCTTACTAATGAAATCGTGTGACATAAATAATGGAAAAATAGACGGTGGCATTATCGTTTACGAAAATGGATACTCCAAATATTGGCAAAAGACTACATCTTCAAATGAAGAAATAGAAATTCGTATTTTAAATGCAAAGAGAGGTCTCATAAAGGAATTAATTATTACCTCTACACAAAGAGTGATTTATCGTGGAGGAGCAGATGAGAACGGGAAAAGAAAAGGAAAAGGTTTTGCGTTTGATCCTGAAACAGGAGGGTTGCAGCTAGAGGGCTTCTGGATTAATAATCAACTGAGGAGGATCACTCGGACCTTTGAAGGGGATCAAATGACTGAATATAGTAATGATTCTGATAACCTCGATATCACTAATCGTCACGCAATTTATATTGGTGGTTACTTCTATGATAAGGACAAAAATCTCTGTTATCGCAATGGAACAGGCTATTTAATCAACCAAAAGGGGTTTGCTTGTAGTAAAGGGGAATGGGATAAAGGAGAAGAGATTAGGACTGACCAGTTACGCGATGGTTGGCTAGATTCAGAAGAAGATCCTCTTAGGGATTATGACCGGCAGTGTCAAAATCTTGTCATCCCTGCCGAAAAATACAAAGAGAGTAGTGTGTTGAATCTGAATCGATTTCACGAATTGAAGAAAATTGATATTAAAGAACACAACTTTTGCAATGTGCTGCATTTTAACATTTGTGGCATAGATACATTGAAAACCATCAATATTGGAAACAAGTCTTTTTATAATGAAGATCGCGCGGAACGAATGAATCGCACTTTTAGTATAATGAATTGTAAAAACTTGCGAACTATCAAAATTGGTCTCTTATCTTTTCACTTTTTCAGCGGTGCATTTGAGCTTAGCAATCTCCCTTCTTTGGAATCCATTCAATGTGGAGAAATTGGAAGTGGTTCCTGTAACTTTTCGTTTTCGAAGTTTCTCATCAAAGGAACGCTTTGAATTGTGAACTGTTATGTCTAGATCTTCCCGAGCTTAAAACGATCATTCTAGGCGATCATTCATTTGAATGTCAGGAAGAAATTGAATTGTCAAGTAGGAAAGCGGAGCTATCCTTTTCTAATGAAAATAGATCTTCCTCGTTTGGAATCCATGGAGCTGGGATGGGCAGCTTTATCAGGAAAGCTGGATAATACTTCATTGATAATGAAAGGTACGATTTTTGGATCGAATCGTTTCTTCAGATCTTCCGAAGCTAAAATCCATGCGGTTGCTGGGTTCTAATTTTCTGTATGTTCAATCAGTGACTCTGAGCAGTCTGCTTTATAATAGAAATCATGACCGTAGATATTCCCAGTGTCGACGAAATTGTTATAGGTCCGAGCAACTACAACAATCACTTTTTGCTCTTTCCTGAAGCCACTAGAGTTCGAATCAGTAGTAAGGCAATGCGTTGTTATGTTTAAAGAAAGATATCTCCAATTATTTTAAACTACACATTACGATAGGAAACTCTCCCATTAAAATCAGTCCTGGATTGAAATTTAACGAATTGGAGTTTAGTTACGGGGAGAAGATCATTAACATTCCTGCGTATTCTGGTAATGACAGTGAAGAATTCATCAACATCAACCGATTTGCGAACCTTGAAGAACTGATTATCGGAAAGAATTCGTTTATGAAGGTTACCAGTGTCATTATTGATCATCGAGAAAAACTGAAAGACATTTTCATTCATTGTCAATCGTTTTTCACTCCTGTGAATACTCAGTTGCGCGGTTCGTTCAAGGTATCGAACTGCAAGCAATTGGAAACAATCACGATCGATTGCTTGAGCTGCATTCATTTTTGCAATGATTTTGTGTTGTTGAATCTTCCTTCACTCAAAACACTCAAAGTTGGAGAAATCGGGAAATATTCCTCCAACTTTTTTCGCATGTCCTTTTGTTTAAAAGGTGATTTCTATCCCAATCGTGTTCTATCTCTAGATTTACCAAGTCTAGAATCGGTTGTTTTGGGAGATGAGGTCTTTCAGTTCTCTTTAGACACGGTGTTTGAAAGTAGTTTTTTTCGAATTCTCACGATTCAGATCTTCCTTCTCTCCGAACAATCGAGTTGGGTTACAAAGCTTTGATGGGTTGCGATGATGATCAGTGTCGTCTTTCAATGCAGAGTTGCTTTGATTCGGATTGGTAATGTTCAGATTTGCCCAAATTAGAGAAGATCATTGCCCCTTCAAATAGTTTCCAAGAAGTGCGCATTTTGTTACTCATCAATCTTCAACCCAAGGAAGTGAAATTGGATAGTTCGTCTTTGCGAAAGGTACTCTTTTGTTTTTCGTCAGGGATTAATCATCCGTTGACTGATCTGACACGAAGGATTATATAAAGTGAGTTTAGTTTTGCTTGTATACTATTACGTTCTCAGCTTGTTTGTTTGCTACTTGTTAAGAGTCTTTTCTTTTAAGTTTGAATCAATCAATAACTGCTCGCATTATCGTTAATGATCTTGTTTCTTGTATTGTATCATCGGTGAAGTTGACTCTGAAATGTTTAATTTACAATTCTTTTCATTTCTCATCACATCAATGTATGAGTCGACGTTGATAAACGATTCATTCAGAATCTTAATCGTATTTTCAGCAAAACAAACAATCTCAATCAAAATCCCTCTTCAAATTCCACTACAATCTTCAAAATGCATGGATAACAGTAGCAAAAGAAGTCGCGAAAGGCAGCTTGCTTCCCTTTTTCATCTATCAAACTAAGAAGCGAGAAAACAGCGAGCACAGAGTGATAAAACACCTACATTCCACGCCAACTCCAGTCCTACGCTTAGATAAGTGAACAACGTAAACGCCAGCTTTCGATTTTCTACGCTTGTGTCTTTCTGAAACTTCATTTCATGATATTCTCTGTGATGCTCCAGCAACTCTTCGATAACGTTGCTGATAAGCTCCGTTTTGGACGGAAAGCAACGATTCATCACATATTTCGTCACACTACATTGAACAAAACAATTCCAATCGTCACAGAATGACAAAGCTTCGAGGATCAATTCGACACTCCTCCTCTTCAGCAACCATTTCTCGAAACACTCTTTTCAGTTTTTCGACTCTCTCTTCGTAGGGTTCTTGCTTGATCGCCCTGTAGTTGCTGATTCGTTCTTTGATCACATCAATATTGTTCTCGATTCTACACTTCTCCACTTCCATCGCCAATCCCCACCTCGCCTTCACGCTTTCTTCAGACTTGTAAAAACTCACTTCGCAGTCTTGGAAGTAATAGAACGGATGCTTTCCGAGCAGTTTATACGTTCTCTTCACGATCTTCGCGATGATTTCGGCTACGATCGAACGCTTCTCTTTCCTTTCTACAGCTCTCGTTGAATTCTGGCGTTTGCAACAGCGGAACGCCGACAAACGAAGTGAAGATCATATTGAACCCCGTTGTGTTATAGCTTCTCGAAAATTCATTGCTGATTTCGAGCAAAGCGTCTAGAATGATAAGCACGCTGACGAGAGAAAAAAACCTTTCGGAATCTTCGATTTGACCGCTTCGACTTCTGCCACATCGTTCGTCAGAGCGCTCCAAGGGAGATCCACCTGATTGCTGGCATAAAGACTCGCAACCTTCTCGTAAATCTCGCGCAGCTCTTGGTTTGTGTGCTCCTTGAAGTGCTTTTCGCAGTCTTGCTTCGTCGCGCAGTGGGTTTTAATCTCTTCGAGCAGTTGGGGAGGCGGGAGAAACTTTTTCCCGCTCTCTGTATTGATCGCTTGTCTTTTCAAAAAGTCATTTCCATTGAGAACAACGAAATAGTAGAGTTGAAACTCTTGGATGTTCAGATGTTTCATGAGCAGATGCCGTCTCGTTATGTATAACGGACCGCCCTTATACCCATTTATAAATATCACGCCTGGAAGATTGTAGAAGATGAAGTCACTGTCGGTTGTAAGAACGAGGGCGTTATTTAGATAGCTGTAGCGAGCAATATCCCTAGAAAGCAAGCACTCATCGTTCATACCGATCTCCATCAATTCCAGATAATCCTACAATACTCATACCGTATGTATCAGTGAACGCAGCCATTACAGCATCTATACAACAGTTGGGTATCCCCAAATGCTCTACTTTATAAATCACAGTGACTCCTACCCTTCTTTTTCAAACCACTTTCCCAAAATTTAATAATTTGCTTTTGCAGACTTGCTCTTCGACTTACATACGTATCCGCTTTGCTCGGATTGTTTATTGCATCGATAAACACTTTAATAACTTTTAGCTTCAGTTGCTTCAGCAGTTCAATGAATTCGATTGTCTTTTGATAAAGATATGTTGGATTATGACTGTAGGCAAAGCCAGAGGGAATCAAAGAATGGTACAGTTGGTTAGCATAGGAGAGTCCGTCAACAACCAAGTTGCATTCCGGATCTCTACAAAAAGTGCAATTCACTACATCTACCTTATCCTTCGCTTTGATGTATGCGCATGGATTTGATTCTGTATGAGAGCACGGGTACCACTAACACCCATTGAAAAAAAGTATAAAAAATGGTAATTCTGTGTTTGACATACTAGAGACAATCCTGAATGATTGATTGATCGTTAATCCGTACTCTCGAAGCTGTTATAGCGCACATGGGAATGGTAAATCTTCCTTCCAGCATGATGTCCTCCTCCTATCCATATATATATTTTTTTATTTTTTTCTCTGCACCACCCAAGTGTTCCTTTTCCCCTCACGTCTTTCTCCAACAAACATCTCATCAACTCATCACCAGTCTCTACAACGCCAGTCGGATGACAACATCCATGGGGTTCTCGGGCTCTCCGCACCAGCACTCGCACTTGGTATCCGTGAGGAAGCACGAGCACTCGCTGCCCATGTCCTCGAAGATGTATCCTCCGCTGCAGGGGTACTGTGACACCGCGAAGGCGTAGTTCTCAGGGAGGTTCAGCGCGCGATTGCCCGCGCTGTCCTTGAAGTCCTCCGCGTTGAACTTCACCGTGTAGCTGTGGCCCGCAGGGATCGCCGAGCCGCGCACCACCACGCGGTTGGCGTCCACGAACAGGCGCGGGTACACCTTGTCCTTCTCGCGCGCGTAGTGCAGCGTCACGTTCCGCGTGGTCTCGTCGGTGAGCACGAACACGAAGTCCTCCGCGAGCTCGATCCGCTTGTTGAACACCAGCACCAGGTCCTCGCTCGCGGGCACGTGCTGCTGCCCGTTGGCGGGGAAGATGCTCATCATCTGCGGCGGGGTCTGCAGGCTGCGCACCGTGAAGTGCAGCTCGATGGGCTGCGAGATGCACACGCCGAACGTCGAGCAGATCGAGCCTTCCGGCAGCACGATCCGCACCTCCGAGTCCTCGGGGTAGAACAGCTGGCGCGCGGCCACCACCATGTTGTTGCTGAACAGCATCTCGCTGGTCGGCAGGTACAGCGGCGCGTCGTTGTTCACCAGCACCTTGTAGAAGGCCGAGCCCGCCATCACCGGACGGTCGAACGTGAAGGTCACTTCCAGCGTCGACTGCTGGCTCTCCGCGCCGTTCTTCGGCATCGAGTCCACCAGGGCGGGCTCGGCCGTCAGCAGCGTGTCGTTCGTCACCACGAACGCGAACTTGTCCGCGGGGAGCAGGGCGGGAAGCGGGAAGCGGCTGAAGGCGTCCAGGAAGAGACCCAGCGTGGTCTCCACGACGTATTCGTAGGCGGGGTGCAGCGGGCGGAGCGGCGTCACGCGGACCGTGTTGCCCTGAATCTCGAAACGCGTGTTGTTGGGACGGAGAATCTGCGTGAACTCGGGGTGCTGCGGGCAGGAGAGCGTCAGCGTGCCCACGTAGGGGATCACGGGCAGCGCGCCGGTGAGCTCGATCGCCGCGTTCACGTAGACCTGCACCGATCCGCTCGGCGAGAGCGACGCCCACTGCGGACTGTCCACGGCGGCCGTGGTGAACACGAAGTCCTCCTCCGCCAGACGGCGGCGCAGCACGGTGCGCGAGGCGTCGAAGTCGGGGTCGAAGATGCAGCGCGCGTTGTACGTGGTGCTGGGCTTCAGCTCGGACAGCAGCACGCTCATCTCGCGCATCTCGGGGAACACGTAGCTGCGGTAGCCCTTCTTGATGAACTGGGCGCGCGACGGCCACACGGGGACCGTGCTGCCCTCGGGCACCACCAAGCAGTACACGTTACCGGGCATGTTCACCGCCTCCACGGCCACGCGCACGAAGGACGCGCTCGTCTCGGACAGGATCGGATCGGCCAGCAGCATGGACGGCAAAGCGAAGTCGTTGTAGGTCGCGAACATCACCGAGCCGCTGATCGGCACGAACTCCACATCGAAGCCCTGGCAGTCAATGAAGTATTCGGTATCCGGGTCCAGACTCTTGAACAGGTACGCGGGCGGATTGTTCACCGGGTCGACCACCACCTCCTGCGAGCCCAGAATCTCCGCATCGAAGCGCTGGCGGATCGTGCAGGTCGCCGTCGTGTGGAACTCGCTCGTCACGAAGAACGACACGAAGTCGTAGCCCGGACGCGCCTGGATGGTCAGACGCGGCTGCCCGCAGAACACGGTCACGCGGTTCGAAGGCAGGCCGGCGAAGTTTCCGTTGACGGTGGCGCGGACCGTGATGGTGATCGAGCTGCTCGTGCAGTACTCCATTCGGATCGGGCAGGACTCCAGAACGGTTCCGGAGATCGCGCACTCGTCGTCGAAGACATTGCCGTAGTGCACCGTGTACTTCTCGATGGGGAAGTAGTTCTCCAGCGGGTGCGTGAAGCCGACTCGCATCTCCCCCTGCGACATGCGCTCCGCGACCAGCTTGATGTTGGCGCCCTGCGGGAAGCGATCCACGTCCTCCAGATCGATCGCGGTCACGAAGTCGCGCGACACCTCCGTGCAGCGCTCGCCCTCCTCGACCTCCTGGTTCGCGCAGGTCCGCACCGTCACGCGGTAGTTGCTCACGCTGTTCGACACCGTGATCGTCGCGCTCGTCTCCGCCGTCTGCGCCTGCTCCGCCTCCGACACCGTCTGGTTGAACTGCAGCTCCGCTACCACCACGTGGTAGGTCACGTTGTTCGAGCGCGACGCCGTCCAGCACGCCTCGGCCTCCGTGTACACGATCAGGCCCGCGCTGGTCTTCACAGGATCGTTCAGGCGGCAGATTCGGAGGTCGGTGATGGGCTGCGGCGTGGAAGGCTTCGTGCGGAACTCCACCGCGTAGGAAGGAAGCGAATAGCCGAGGCTGTTGCGAGCCACCAAGCTCAGCTGGTAGAGCGTGTCGGGCTCCAGATCGGTGAGCGTCAGCACGCCGCTCTCGCGCGCCGTCGTGTCCTCCAGGGGCGCGCGGTGCGCCGAGGGCACCAGCACCGCGATCATGGACTGGATGGCGTCGCCGCCAGCGCTCGCGCCGCTGTACTCCACCGTGGCCGTCGTGGCCGTCACCGCGGTCACCGCCACGTACGTGGGCGGCATGGGAATGCCCGAGCTGGTGGTGAACTGCGGCGTGGCGAAGTCCGTCGAAGAAGGCATGTTGGTCTCATCGCAGAAGGCCTCGGCCTCCCAGGTGATCGTGTAGTTGGCGTTGGACAGCAGCGGCACGGTGAAGTAGGCGATGCGATCCATGAAGCGGACGCGGTCGTCGGTGGTCAGCAGCGACAGCACGTCGTTCGGGTAGCCCTCGGGCGTGAAGGTGACCACGCCGCCGCACGAGTGCACCGCCGTCGAGAAGTGGATCTCCACGGACATCTGGGAGTCGGCGTGGTAGTAGATCTGCAGCACCTCCGGCTTGACGTTGTCCTTGCGGAGGATCAGCTCGGAGGCGGCGGAGGGAAGGCCGAACAGGTCGGTGAACGCGCCCTCCTCGACGAACACGCGCACATAGCGGTCGGTATCGCTCACGAAGCTCACTTCGAACGTGTAGCTCTCCGAGTCCTGGTGGTACTGGAAGTTGGCGATGTCGCAGTTGGTGCAGTGAAGCAGCTGGCTGTTGAAGTCCGTGAACGAGGACAGGATGTGGGTGATGTTGGGGATCACCACGGTCACCGGGATGTTGAAGATCGAAGACTCGGAGGTCCACTCGCTCGAGAACTCGGGCTTGGTCGACTGCATGTTGTGGAAGAACGTCACCGGGCCGACAGCGTCGTTGGTGCTGTTGTACTTGTTCGCGAACACGCCCTCCGGGACGGTCAGCGACACCTCGTTCAGCGAAGTGGTCGCGTGGATGTACTGGATCTGGCACAGACCGCGCACGGCGTTCAGATACGACTGCTCCACCACGCGGTAGTCGGGGTTGCTC
This sequence comes from Blastocystis hominis, assembly GCF_000151665.1. Lineage (NCBI taxonomy): Eukaryota > Bigyra > Opalinata > Blastocystidae > Blastocystis > Blastocystis hominis. The sequence goes on from NW_013171860.1 coordinate 273,097, forward strand.
ACCACCACCTTGCCGCACGCGAGATCGGTGGGCTCCGAGGAGAGCAGCTCGAAGCCGCAGAGCGCGCTCGAGCAGTAGAGATCGGTGACCGAGAGAGAAATCACCGGCTTCATCACATACACCGAAGAGAAGGAAACGTCGTGCTCCATCTTGTTGCCCGCATCGTTGAAGATCATCTCCGAGAGGAAGCGAATCGACCACTCGCAGCTCGTCGTGCAGGACAGCTGGATCGTCATCACGTACTGCATCACGATGTCCACGTGCTCCGTCACGACGCTCAGCACCTGCACGGAGTCGGAAGCCGTCCACATCGAGGACGTGAGATGGCTGATCGGACCGTTCTGGACGTTCAACGCCAGTTGGATCGTGTTCTCGGAGCTCGACAGCACCTCCACGGTCATGTTCGGAGAGACTTCATTGATCCACACCACCAAGCTCGATTCTGCGTTCGGATTGCCGTAGAGATCGTACACGACGCCCTGCGGGTACACGAGAGTGAACTGCACGATCGACTCGTACAGCTCCACCATCGAGAACGTCAGCGACCAGGAATACTTCTGGCCCTCCTCGATCACAGAGAACGTCTCCATGACCACCGTCGCGCTCTGATCGTCGTATTCGATCTGCAGCTGTCCGTAATCCACACCCTGCACGACCTTATCGAAGGTGCCGAACACGGTAATCGTTTCGTTGTCGTGCATGTAGCGCTGCGTCGCCTCCAGCGTCATCTTGGGCGGCACCATATCGATGGTGATCAGATAGCGCACAGGCATGCACTCGTTTCCATACGCATCGCGGCAGTTCTTCAGCGTCACCAGCACCGTGCCCAGATAGTTGTCCACGCGCTCCTCCATCGCTGTGAAGCGCAGCGTCACGTTCGTGCGATCACTATTCAATTCCTCCACGTGGTTCAGCACCACACTGTCGTGCGTGATCTCGAACAGCGTATCCTGCTCCACCGGCTCGGTGAACCAGCAACTCAACGTCACTTCGCCCACACTGATCACCGAAGGAACCTCGCACGACACCATCGGCGACACCGTATCATAGAAGCCATTCACCACAATCGTCTCCGCGTTCATGCTCTCATCCGAGCCAATCACCGCGCCCGCAGCCAGCGAGACGGACCAATCTCCCTGCTGCGTGATAGTGAACGTAAGTTCCACGGTGTAGCCGTTGATTGCCACGCTCTCCAGGACGGCATTGACGCCAGTGACCTTGCTCTCCACGATCGACACCACCGGCTGCGAGAACTCGAGAACCACCACGTTCGGACGACCCGCGGGAATCACGGGGTTTGAGCTGAGGCGGAGCACGCCGTCGGTCGCCACCAGCACAAAGGCGTTGGAAGCGGCGTTCTGGAGGCCATTGGTGGCCGTCAAGGCGCCAGCAGCGACGACGATCGACATCTCGTCGCCCGGAGCGAACTGGACCACAGTGTTGCTGAGCAGAGCGACAGACTCCACGAAGCCCTCGCCTTGCGGTTCCTGCATCACGAAGCTGATCGCGTTGCCGTTCAGCGTGCCGGTCACGTAGGTAGCGAAGTCGGCCGACAGCGAAGCTTGCTTGTTGAATGTCAGCGTGATCGTCACAGGGAGCGCGCTGAACGCAATGCCGCCCTGGATCGTCACCGATTGGACCTGAGGCGGCTCGTTATCCACGACCACCTCGAAGGAGGCGGGCGAGACGGTGTTGCCAGCCAGATCCACGAACGCCGTGGAGGACAGCGACAGCACGCAGCGGAAGGAAGTCGAGAGCAGCACGGGCGTCATGGTGATGGTGACCGTATCGGCCTGCACAGACGTCGACTGCACGGCGAACAGCTGACTCAGAGACATGCCCTCCGCGCCAGTGACCGAATCCAGCACGAACAGCTCTTCGATGGCGTCCGACACATCGGCCATTCGATGGTTGAAGACCAGCTCCACAGAGAAGGCCATCGCGCCGTTCAGCGTGGTCGTGATCACCGGGTCGATGGGCTGCATCACGGGCTGCTCCGCGTAGTACACGATCTCGTAGCGCGCGTACGTCTCCATCGCGTTGCCATAAGCATCCACGATGTTCTGGAGCGAGAACGCGACCACGCCGCTGCCCGTGGGCTGGAACTGGAGCAGGTTCGCGCAGCTCTCCGTGCTGTTGAGCGTTACAGACGTCAGCGAATCCACGTTACTCACCGTGAACTCCACGGGGTGAGTGAAGGTCACACAGGCAGTGACGGGCAGTTCAGAGACGTACGCCTCGGCAGCGACGCTGGCTTCCGGAGCAGCGCGGCTGTAGTGCACCGTCAGCGTGGCAGGGGACGAGGCGCGACCCAAAGAGTCCACGAAGAAGCCCTCCGCGAACTGCAACGTCAGATCGCAGTCCGCATCGGTCTCCCAAGCAACGCTGATCTCCACCTTCTCGTTCTGCACCTGCGTCACAGAGCCCTGGCACGTCAGGCTGCGCGTGAGCTTCGACAGCGTCATCACCACGTTGGCAGGCACCGTGATCGCCAGATGGGCATCTCCGTTCACGAACGCTTCGCCCTGGCTCGGCGTGGCCGTGTCGATCTGCACAGACGACACTCTCTCGCCCACAGTCACCGTGGTGTCGATGAGCGGGTAGGCTTCGTCGATCTCGAGGAACACGTAGCGTCCAGCAGAAGGCAGCTGCCAGTGCGTGCGCACGAAGTCCTCTTCCAGATACAGGTAGCAGCGATTGCCGGTCGTGATGTCCACCGTCAGCACGACGCACTGCGAGGTCACTTCCTTCACGACCGCACTGCTGCAGCCCTGCAGCGCGTTCACGCCTCCCTGGCCGCGCAGAATGCTCCAGTCGTAGCACAGCGTCACGTCGTTCCGAGTGTTGGCAGCGAAGACCGTAGGCGTGGTGCTGATGATCGAAGGCGTGCTCTGGTACGAGCGGAATCCGATCATGATGCTGTACGAGAGACCGCCGTAGCCGTCCTGCGCCGCTCCCTCCAGAATACGGATGAACACCGAGCCCTCCGTCAGACTGCGACCCGTAATCGTCCAGTTGCACAGCGAGTTCGGATAGGCGCTGGTGATCACCGCGTTCTCCGTCAGAATGAGGTCAGGCACGGTGAGATCCATGAGCGCGCAGTCCGTAACCGTCCACACGTCGATCGCGAACTCCTGGGTGTTCACGTACGTGTCGTCCAGCAGGTTGTGAATCTTGTAGCTCAGCTGAGGACCGTTGATCGTGAACTTCGCAGAGCAGTTGTTGCTCGCACCGCCCTTGTTGCCCACCAGATCGGTCACCTCCTTCACCGAGAAAGTGAACGTGCTGTTGCTGACGCAGGTGATCGTGATCAAGAAGGCGGTATCCGACTCCATCGTAATGTTGCGCACTTCGCAGGCGCTCGGGAGGTCCAGATTGGATTCCGCGAGCGGCTGGCACGGCTCGCTCAGCTCTCCCGGAATGGTGATCGTGTTGAGCACGGTGCTCTGCGCGGGGCAGCGCAGCGTGACCGTCGGACTCACGAAATCGTAGCTGAACTCCATGTCGTTCGACCGCAGATTGTAGTTGTTGTGGGCGTCCATCATGCACTGCTCCTTCACATACACCGTGAAGACGCCGCTCGACAGGCTCGCACGCATGTCTCTGTTCCGCACCGTCACATCCACGACCTGGTTGGACGTCAGCGACTGCTCCTCCATCGAGAAGCTCACCTCCAGATTCTCCGCACCGACAACCTCGAAGCACGAGGTGTTGAAGCTCTCCATCAGCTCGCTCACGCTCATATGCATCTGCAGAGTCTCCACCGCAGGACCGAAGAGCGTGCTGCCCATCGCGGACAGCGTGATGACTGGAGGATAGCCGTCCACGTAGATCACGCGGGAGAAGGAGGCCGAAGGGAGGCCCGTCAGCTCGATCGCGGCGCCCTCCAGAATCGTCACGTTCAGATTGCCCTCCTGGGTCAGAGGACACACGCCCCTGTAGGAGAACACGTTGTCCGTCTGGTTGCGCGTGAACACGCAGTTGGTCAGCGGCTGACCGCCCTCGAACTGCAGCAGGAAGTAGCTAGCGGGCTCCTTGTCTCCGAACGAAGCCATGTCGGTGAAGGAAACCTCAACCACGAAGTTCTCCTCCTCCTCCGTCTTGGGAGTCATCTCGAAGACAGGCACCGTGGGCGTGTTGTCGAAGTAGATCTGGAACTGCGTCGCCTCGTTGAAGAGTCCGACGCTGTTGATACACGCCATGGCCGGAATGTAGATCGTCATGTTCTTGTAGCGGTCCTCCGGATAGGTCTCGAAGTTGAAGAACGTGATGGTGAACGTCTCCAAGATCGTGCCGTTCTCGTCCACGCTGTCGCTGATCTTCTCAATGCGAGCCACATCGCGGTCGTACTCGAAGACGCTCGGGAACACGTACTCGTAGCTCGGACACAGCCACACATAGTCGATGCTCAGCGTGAAGGTGTTCTGCACCTGGCTGGTGTAGCGAGGAGCATCCACCGTGATGCGAGCGCCCTCGTTCAGCGTCAGAGGCGTCAGGGTGTTCGACACAAAGTTCGGGTTGCCGGCAAAGTCGGTGAAGCGGCCTTCCGGAACGAAGAAGATGATGTACGTTCCGTTCACGGGCTTGGGATCGAACTCGTAGTGGCACGTGTGGTCGTTCAGCTGGCTCACCGTCACGGACACTTGCTGAACGGCGATTCCGATCGAGTTGCACGTGAACAGCGTGTTGGGCTCCGAGATCGAGAACTGGATATCGATCGTGTTGGTGTACAGGTTCGACGACTCCGTCGACAGAGTCACCTGCGGACGCGTGTAGTCCATCTCCACCGACTGCATCACCATCGTGATGGCATCCTGCGAGAACACCTCATTGCCGTAATCATCGCTCAGCAAAATGTTCTCCACCAGGTCCACCTTCACCGTTCCCTCCAGACAGTTGCTCAGCTTGTAGCTCACCACGCTCTTGTCGTCCTGCACCACGTGCGACAAGAACGCAGCATCGCAGCCTTCCACCGTCACCAGGCTGATCGACTCGTTGAAGCGGTACAGCGGCTCGTCGAAGAAGATCGCCACCACAGGCGCGTGGTTCCAGTACTGCTTCAGCGTCTCGGGGAACTCGGTCGTTCCCTCCTCCACGAACGCCAAGCGACCCACCGGAGCCGCGAAATCAAACTCGATCGTGTCCTCGAACGCCAAGTTCTTGTTGCCGTAGCTGTCGACTACCTTCTCGGCCTCCGCTCCGTAGACGCAGAATCCGTCCATCACCGCCAGAGAGATCGAGGGCAGCACCGACAGAGACGAGCTGAGCACATAGCCCAGAGGGCGGCACGCGTTCCGGAAGTACATCAGCTCCGTAGGCAGCGCCGAACCGATCGTCGGGAGGAAGCCCTCATGGAACGAAGCCGTGAAGACGCCCTCGTTTGCGACAGAGCTCCAAGGCAGGTCCACGGACTGCCGCACATCGATTCCGCCCTCCGGATAGGTGAGATACACGCCCTCCAAAGACAACTTCGCGGAGGTGGAGCGGTACTGCTCCTTCACGAACAGACCCGCAGGAACGGTCACCGACTGCATCTCGCTGGTCATCTCGAAGGTCAGCTGCACTGCCTCCTCTCCCGCCAGGATCGTCATCATACCCTCGCTCACCACACTCTCGTTCAGCGTCCAGTCCGCAGCAGGCGAGCGCAGCACGATGTTCTTAGCGCCCAGCGTGTTCGTCTTCATGTCCACCAGATGGACATCGCGCAGCAAGGTCGCATCCACCGACTCGCCAGCCAGCAGAATCGGCTCCGACGCGTACGTCGCCGAGGCTACCGCATCGCTCGTCTTGCAGTAGCCAGCGTTCAGCGTGATCGTCGCAGGCACCTCCAAAGCACGCAGGGCAAGCGTCGTTCTCGAGGGAGTCTCGCTCACGAGATAGGCCTCCATGTTGCTCACCACAGGCTCTCCCCACTCGGCACAAGGAATGGACGTGTCCACCGTGATCATCTGGAGACGCTTGGAGGAATCGAAGGACACGGTCAGCACAGGAGGGTTGCGGAGATAAATGATCGTGTTGTAGGGGATCATGTTGTACGTCACGGGAATCAGAGTTGTGTTGGTGGTGTAGGAAATGGCTCCCTCCTCCATGGACACATACACCTCGTTGGCATCGACCGGACGAGGGAACGCGATGCATCGCATTCCGTCTTCCTCCTTGTCCTCGGTCGGCAGAATCTGATTGCCAGCAGTCACGTGGATCTTGCTGTGGTCGCGGTAAATGGTGTAGTTGACTCCGAACGTGAAGCAAATGTGGATCTCCGTATCCAGAACCTTCTCGTACGCCGTGTAATCCATGGGGTACTCCACATACGACACCTTGGGAGCACTCGTGAACCGATCCTTCTGGCTGGTCAGCCAGTAGGTCACGTTCGTGACCTTGTCAAGAACATGGAAATAGGTGTTCGCGTAACGCGTGAAGTAGTATTCGTTGATCGACATGTAGTTCACTCCACGAGGCACAGGATACGCAGACTCTCCCACAGCGACGCTGTAGCCCAGAAGCTGGGTGGGCAGCGAGGAATACTCCGAAGTGATGTCCATGTAGTCGTTCGTCTGCTCGGCCCACTCCGAAGAAGACCAGTACAATCCGAAGATGAAGCGGATGTGGTCGTAATCGTCATACTGCGAGTCGCTGTGATGATTGCCCGTCGTGTAGATGAACAGGTTATCTTGGAAGTCCAGCAAGAAGCCGTGCATTTCGTAGTTGAACGAGTAGTCGTTCGACACATTCGCGGGAATCTGGCGATCCAAATGCTGCGTCATGGCCACGTAGCTCCAGGACACCACCGTTCCAGCCTCCGTATCCTTCTTCGGGGTCCAGCTGATGCAGCCATCCGTTCCGTGATCGATGAAGCCGATCAGGTCGCTCACCCATCCAGAATCCGTGAAGAAGATCTTATCCCACGTGAACACCTTTCGAAGCGGAACGAAATCAAACTCGGGCGAGTAGTACGAGTTCACACGCACGATCACGATATCGCCGGGATTGAAGGCGGGATCGTACGCGAACTTGAACTGCGACTCCGTAAACTCGACAATGAAGGCTCCATCGCACGTCACTCGGTCCTCATGGATCTCGATCACGTGGTGATCGATGGTGTAGGTATGCACATCCACAACTACGCCATTGGATTGCCGACTCACGACCATGTGCACGTTGTGATCGGACGTGAACGCGTTCGAGAAGTCGCAGCGACTCGTCGGCATGTCGGAGCTCAGCAGGAATTCCAGACGGAAGTTGTCGCTGGGCAGGATGTAGGTCTCGTTCTGCGAGGGAGCACCCAGATTCTCCTGCGACAGCTGGAGCACCATCGTGATACGCGAAATGAAGATGTTCACCGGGGTCTGCTGCTTCACAGGAGCTCCCGAAATCGAGGTCACCACGTCGTGGTTCAGCGAGACATCAAACTGCGCAGTGTCCTGCACGATGCAGAGCGTAACGTCCATAGCCAGATGGCTCGGGTCCATGACAAAGTTCTTCTGCTCCACAGCGACATTCGAGACATTGTATGACAGCACGTTCTCGCTCGAGGCCTTCACCGGCGAGTCAAACGTCACATGCACAGCCGCGCAGCCCTCGCTTCCGCGTGTGTACGTCAGCGAGTAGGTGGGCTGAGGAACCTTCACCACCATAATCGAAGAGCGCGTGGGGTAGTTGAGGACACTGCACGTGCTCGGAACAAAGCCCACGAAGTCGATCACTCCAGGAGCCGCTCCATCCACCAGCACGCCGAGCAGCTCCGTTCCCTCGATCGACAGATCGATATTCTCGCCACGGAACGACAAGTCGTTCACCTGGCAGCCGTTCTCCGTAAAGCCAGACACGTCCACCACAAAGGAATCCTCCGATACAAACAGGTCTTCGTTCGAGCTCCAGCCCTGTAGGGTTCGCGAGCTGGACATGATTCTGCCCACGTTGATAGGAATCACGTTCTGCGTGTTCGATCTCTGGCCCCAGTACGAATACAGCACGCCAGCCTTGATCTCAATGTTGCTCTGGCCGACGCTTGTCGGGTTCAGCACGAACACGTCCACTAAGTAAGCATCACTAGAGGTTACAGGGCGCAGACGTCGCTACATTGTCGTTTGAACTTTCACAACTTTCAAACAGTCGGGGAAAGTAGCGATTTCGGAAACATTGGTCACATGCTGAAGGACGGTCCAGCCTCCATCAATGCGAACAGTTGCAAAATCAGGAACTTCAGAGATGTCACCGATAGAAGCCTTCACATCCACACTCTGAGCAATGTAGCTGTCTACAGTTCAAGTTCGCGCGGCAGAACCTACAGGAAGCAGAAACACTATACTCGGGAGAGAGCTCACTACCAGATCTAAACGCTCCCTCGCCCAGAAGTAAGGTAATCATTCCGATTGTTTTGTCCTCAACTTCAGCAGTAATCACAAACTCTGTAGACTCTCCAGAGGACGGAGACAACGAAACAAATCTAGGAACAAACACTCTAGCAGCATTTTCTAAAACAGCAGGTTCTGAAAAGGTACAGCGAAAGGACACCGTTCTCGAATATTGGTCCATATTCGGTGCCTCGCACTGCACTGACAATGCAGAAACTGCAGCACATATGACTAACGTAACAATCAAAGTCTAGAATGTCAGACACCGCCCAAGCGGGCAAAGAAACCTACCGAGTGCATATTTCTCTTCTTAAATTGTCAATATCAGCTAAATATGGAAGAAATCAACCAAAATAACGAACCGAGTGGTTCAAATAACTGGCGCAAAATGGAAAAATCCCCGCTCACCACAACTTTAAACACTTTACCCGTTTTTCTTTCTAACAAACAGAACATCAACTAGTGAGATGAATTACCCCTTCGCTTTGCTGCTGCCGCTGCTGCTGATGCGTGATTCTATTCTTCAAAATCCCTCCATTCCGTACTGTGTAAGGATTCTCTGAAGCCCGCACAAAAATCCGGACCGGCACTCCGTTCAGATTGAACTCTTCTCGCAGGCAGGAGCACAAGTAACGCAAATAGGTTGCATCCAGTTCTTTCACATTGCAAAACAACACAAAGCTTGGCGGTCGCGCCTTTGTCTGCGTGATATACCTACACAAACATAACCAATGTATTCCCATCCATACTTCAACTTCACTTCCTTGCCCGATTTCGTTCGAGGAGGAGGATGGCGGAAGGAAATTGCATCGAGCCATCGATTCAGAATTCCTGTCGAGATGCGGGTCCGCCATCGGTCAAAAACATCAAGCGCCAGCGGGAAGACAGCATCGGTTCCCCTTCCATAGAGTGCCGAAACGACGATCGAAGGAACGTGTCCAGCCTACTTCCACAACGCGACTCTGCCGCCTACCTGAGGCACGAATCGATCCATGTATTGGACAAGCTGCTTTTTGGCGGCTGCGGGCGACTGCATCACGTCGCTTTTGTTGAGAATCACGAAGAGTCCGCGGCCCTTATCGAGGACCTCCTTCGCGAGAGCGAGATCGTGTTTGGTGAGGAGGCGACTGCCGTCCAAAATAAGAGCGACGACGTGCGAATAGTCGAGTTGTTTGTGAGCGTGGAAGACGCTGAGCGAGTTCAGAGAGGGCGGCAAAACGCCGTCGGCCTTGGGGATTCCGGGCGTGTCGACGACGCGGATACGTCGATTGTGGAATTCGATCTCCGTGCTCACCGTGTCGCGTGTGAGTCCCGGAATACTCCCCGTAATGAACCGATCTGTCTTCAAAAGAGTGTTGAGAAGCGTCGATTTCCCGCTGTTTGGGATGCCCAAAATCGTCAGCTGCAAGATCTCATCATCCAGATCGCGCGTGTTCTTTTCGTTACTCGGCTCGCTCGATTCTACCATGTCCACGTTCGTTCGCACGCGATATCCCTGCCGGCTCCGCGACGCCTTCGCTTCCCTTGCCTCCAGAATCTTCGCGTAGCGCTCTCGCTCCGCGGCTTTGTTCAGATTGATCAAATCGCCGAACGGCTGCAGCACTTCGAACAGATCCAGCAAGCCCTCGCCGTGCTCCGCGGAAACGCCCACAGGCTCGCCCAGACCCAGCTGGTACACTTCAGATTTGAGTTCTTCCCAGGGCGGGCAGTTTCCATTGTCGTCTGTGTGGGAGAAAATGCCTTCGGTCTGCTCGTGGGAAAGTGGAAAAGAGGTACCTTGTTGACTACGACGAAGATTCGGGAATGCAGCGATTTCTGCTTCTTTCGGAGCCATCTGGGGTTGAGACAAAAAGCGGAAACGGGTACGAGGCGATGGCGCGGTCTTCGTTCGTCACCCCGACCTTGCCGTCGAGGAGGAAGAACAGAACATCCGCTTTTTCCACGGCGTATTCCGTTTGTTTGTTGATTTGCTGCTCGATTCTAGGCAATAAGGCAAGTATTGAGCGGGATACAGGCTGATGTTTTTGTTTTCAGGAACATACCCTCCGGTGTCGATCAGAGTAAACTCCAGACCCGAGATATGCCCTTTTCCCTCACGACGATCACGCGTTGTTCCAGCTTCTTTGCTCACCAGTGCATCGCGTCTGCCCACGAGTCGATTGAACAAAGTAGACTTCCCGACGTTGGTTCGTCCAACCAGAGCAACCGAAAAGTGGTTCAGCTGGACCACTTTGTCGTTCCTTTCCTTTTTCTCCTTTTTTTGTTTCAAACTAGTGCCAATAGAGTACCAAAACATACTCAATCTTCATGTACTGCTCATGATTCGATCCTATGAATCTCCTCTGAGTTGCAGTCGATAGAAAAGAAGAGTAGGCTGTTACACGATCCCAAACAACCGAAGAACACGGAAAACATCCCAGTCTCGAGATTCCTCTCCCAGAATGAATGGGTCTAATGCAACGAGCGAGTCTGAACGATTTGGCTCCAGTTCTGCCGAAAAGACAAAACATGTCTGGCACTCTGAACCAAATCGAGCGAAATACCCATTTTAAATCAATACCTATCACCTTGATGCAACAAACAAGCGGTCACAACTTAATACTTCTTCAAATTTTCTTTCAGTTCAATTCCCGCATCCCGTCGCAACTGCTTCCACTTTATGCAATCGAACAACTTCATCCCGTTAACCACACCACTCAGCTTGTCCACGATGGCACCCAATCCCGACTGCGTCGAGTCCCAAAACTGGCCAAACTCCATAAAATCCTTCGCGTTTTCCTCCGACCCCTCGCAGTTCGGATTCTGCACCTCATACGACGGCAGCATGCTCAGCGTGTACGCCTCGTACTGCTTCTTGACGTCCTCGTTCTGCCGGAACACGCGCGTCTGGATGGTTCTACGCTCGACTCCCTCGCCTATCCGCACGACTCCAAGCTGGTATCCACGAAATACGACCCCAGCAACAGATGGAACACGTAGCCTTCATGCCGCAGATACTCCGTCAGCTGCGTCGAGTCGAACCCGGGCGTGACGAAATCCTCGTCGTACGGAATATCGAACGAGTTGTGGCGACGCATGTAGAAACTATCCGTCAATCGGGGAAACTGGGGAAACTAGTCATCCAGAGGCTCCATGCAGGACAGTTTCCGCATATAGTACTTGTCCTTATTCGGCTCAAACCACGATTTCTATTCTGAACCGCGGGACCCTGGCCTACCATAAGGAACTTTCCCCGCGGGAAGCACTTTTTGGCGCGTAAACAGGCGGCCGCGTCGTTCAGAGTCTCGTGATCGCTATGTTTGAGAGGCGTTTTGTTCGGACTTTTCTCCGTAAAAGGCGGGAATGGCGACCAAATGGATGGGCTCGTAGAGCACGCTGAGCGGAATCTGGCGAAGCCGCGTGTAGAGATTGGCGGAGGGCAGCATGGAGGGCTCGATCTCGATGAAGTGCGTGGTGAAGACGGTCGAGATGGCGACGTTGCGGAGGAAATTGGCGGGGAAGACCGCGTTGTAGAAGTCGCTGTAGACCACGGTGATGGTCATCTGGCTCAGAGGGAGGGACTTGAGCGCTTCGAGGACGGTGGAGTGGGAGGAGGCGTAGGGACCAGCGAAGACGCAGAGATTCACGGGACTAGAGATTAGAAAATAAAAAGAGAAAGAGAGAGAGATACCCTTGCCACAGCGTGGGAAGGACGGACATGCTAGATAGTTTGTCGATTCTGAGGTAACAAAAAAAGACAAAAAAATACTCAAGAACACTCACCAGAGTGATGTCGTACGGGAACGCATCGTTGTGGATAACTGGGTTCAAAAGAGAGAAGAAAAAGAGTTACAGTTCTTAGGTTTCACGTAAGCTTGCTCCCCTTTCACTGTATACACCTTAATGGTCGCGGAATAACGAATCAAGCTTGCAACATCGATAGTTTCCTCTGTTATCGAGCTGGCGATCAACCCCGTCTGTTTCGCTCGCTCATACACGGCTCGACGCACCATTTTGGGAACGAACGACGTATCAAGGCGCTTTGGAGGCTTCTCTCTTTCTCCGATCACAACTCGGATCGGTCTCTTAGCTTCCTGAGAGACCAGTTGAAAACCATCCTTGTTCGCATCAGAAACATACATCTTGTTTTGGAATTTGCTGATAGGCTCCTGGAACAGCTTCAACTTGGCTGTCAAAGACTAGCATCACACCAAAACACGAACCACTACATTTTCCGGGAGGGAGCGCAATAGTACATTCAGAAAAACGACGATCGAGCACACTAAGATTCTTGGGCATTACGAAACATAGAAAACTCATACAGGTCCATGATCAGATTCACGATTGAGTACTGTCCATTCGAGTTTTTCGCCATCTTGTCTCTCAACTCTTTGAATGAGTTTCGGGTTGAAACTCCAAGAAGCGTTTCATGAGTGTCCCAATTCCAGTGTATTTTTAGGTTCTGTTAGGGACCATATATAGCTCTCCGTCCGTATATTATTGATAATCCGTTAGTAAGAGACACGAAACGATGAGCTCAAAGCTGTTAGTTGCTTTGTTTTGTCTGTCATCTGTTGCTTATGCAGCGTGTAATGCGGATGATGTGACCTGTGAAGATCCCATCCGGTTTGAACAAAGTACTTGCTGTCGCGAAAATTGTGATGAGTAGACCCGTCTAATTTTTATATTTCAAAGTATTCTCCTTATTATGGAGAGACAGACGTTCTTCTTGATACGACGTTCCAACTCCAGTTCACCGATTCCATTTATATTTCTGAGGGACTGGATCATTACTTTTTCCTTCTAAACCAGTTTAGTGGAGTGTCGACCGAACTCCCTGCTAGTTGCATAAATGTGGTGAGCGGACACACGCTGGAGATCTCCGTTATGGCTTGTTTGGGAGATATTCTCGAGGCTAACACCGTGTATGTTCTTTATATTTCCCAGCGTCTCAACGACACTGGCATTCAAACTTTGTCGAGCGTGAAGGGAATCAGTTTGAGCGAAGCCGCTTTCGGCCTCCAGTACAAGAGCATTTCGTTCCGCACCATTCAGCGTATATTTCGATTCTCCGTTTCAGTTCTAGACATTTCTGCGGACGTCGTTCCCGAGAAGTGCTCTCCCGCCTTCGGATCGACCAATGTTCCCCTGAAGCCGGTCATCACGATCGCGTTCAGCTCTGCTGTGCATCTGGGCGTTGGAACCATCGAGCTTCGTTCGTCCACGCACCACCCCTCGGCGTCCGTGACGGTGGATGTGTCGGACAAGACACACGTGGTGCTGGGCGAAGATCTGAAGTCCCTGCAGGTCTACGACGTGTCTCTGATGGGCAACGAGCAATACCAAGTGCTGTTTGACGCTGGAATCGTGCTGAGCGCGAGCGGAAGCAAGTGCGGAACGACGGACGCGTTCGTGTTCACGACGGAGCCTGGTAGGTCGCGTGGAAGCCGTGTGTAAATTGGCAGATGTGGAGAAGCCGTTCATCAAGATCATCAGTCCTGCCAACTTCAAAACGGGTCTTCCGAAGAATCTCCGCGTGTACGTGGTGTTCAGCGAGAGCGTCCGACCCAACGTGGGCATGATCAGTTTCCTCTCGGAGAAGGAGGAAGTGGCGGTGAACGTGCAGAGCAGCGGAGAAGTGCGCTGCGAGGGCGACACGTGCACGATTCAGCCGAACGGAGGCTTCCCTGCGGGGACCTACGAGATGTCGTTCAGTGAGTCGACGTTCGTGGATCAGTCGGGGAACACGCTGGTGGAGGGCGTGGCCTCGCATGTGTTCTCGGTGACCGAGGAGAGCTGTGGAATGGCGTTCCTGAGCGTGAACGAAGGCGAAGAGTGCTTCTGTCAGAGCTTGGAGAACCAGTGTCAGTGTCGATGTGGAGAGACATACTTCGTTAAGGACTACTAAATGTCATACTCACTGTATTTCTATCGAGTGTTTGTTGGAAACAGAATAGGCTCCAAGCGAATGGACTCGCTCATACAAGCTTAGAAACTGCGCAGTGAGCTTGCTTCGGTTCAAGTCGCAGCTTTGATCGGACTGGTTGTCGAGTGAATCGGTGGATGAATGCGTGGATGAGCTATTCAAAGAATGGATGGATGAGCTATCCGAAGAATGCGTGGATGAACTATTCAAAGAATGGATGGATGAACTATCCGAAGAACTCTCTGATTCGCTCTCAGTCTGCGTCTCCAGTCCGTTCTCACTTCGTTTCAACTGCCTCTCGTCTTCGTTCATTGCTCTCCGTTCCTGTTCAAAGAACAGCAGCTCCAGCTCCACTACAGTACTGAACGCTTGCTGCACTTTCTCTCCCAGCTCCTTTTTCAGCACCGAAACCAGCAGTTTCTTCTGCTGAAAAGCTTCTCTACTCTTCAGATTCGCTCTCTTCGCTCACTTTGGACAGCCGACACCGCGACGGCGCAAGGCTCGACGCCATTTCTCTGGATTCGATCCACACTGGTCCTCCACGATCTCTTCAGGCGAGTGGAACAGCTGGATGTATCCATTCACGTGGGCTTCCCCGCGGATATGAAACAGTATGATCGCCTCCAGCTCGTTCACCAAGGCAGATCGAGGCTTGTCGCCTACCACGCCGTCGTTCTCTTGGATGCTCCGAGCGAGCTCTTCGCGTGGCATGCATGCAGGGAAGTTCATTGAAAGATACTCCATGTCTTCGAGATTTGCTTCGGGAAGCTCGTTTTGCATGAGTAGATAGATCAGGGTGGACTGGGTGGATAAAGGAAAGCAGAATGGAACGCAAAAGATATTATACAGATTTATACAAAAGGTAGAGTCTCTCAATCTCCATTGGATCGAAGGGATCGAATGAATCCACTGAAAAATCGAGGCCTTGCTTTGAAAAGTACAATAGACTGCTTACCCACGTTGTTCATTCGCTTTATTAGGTGCTCACACCAGACTTTGGATACAAGAGTGCGTAACTCCTCATCTGAATATTTACAATCATAATCTAGAATCTGTCAAACCAAAATAGCATAATACTGTCTCTGGAAAAAACTGAAATCTCCTCAGACTCATATGGAATGTCGATCGAACCATGGCGACACTTCTTGTGCTTCCGGTTCTTTTTCTTTTCACTGGATCTGGGTTGGTGGATTCTCATGGTAAAAGAATACCGAAAAACATACTGCTTCTGCTTACAGGCTATGATATTGAGACGCGATGCTTCTTGGTACAACTGTTCTATCGATAACTAGAAATGATCCAAAAGATCAGGTCGCACTTTTCCTATCTGACTTGGTTTTCTCTGAAACATCAATATCACAGGAGTCTAGATATCAAATGATTTCCCAGTATCCAACATTATGTTGATAGTCAATGGCTGCTGGAGCAAAATCGAACGAAACATGCCGATTTCGAACTCTCTCCCTATCTGGTTCTTCCACAAGACACTCCATTAAAAAAATGAGATATTCCAGAAACGACGAAAATGTTGACTATTTTTGACTTGTTGTAGGCAAGTGATATGCCCTTGACAGTTCGCCATTTTCACCGTATAAACAAATATCGACTACAAGCAGCCCTTACGAATGGTTATGAAACACCCAATTAACTCAAAAATGGTCATCGAGTCTAATCAGCACTCTGGCATTGTCCTGAATGATATGCCACACACTCAGCATAAGCAAAGCAATCGTATAGTCGCACCGTTCGCCCCCAAAACAATCCTTTTCCGACAATCGAAAGTGCTCCACGAGTCTGCAGTGCCTTAGCTCACTTATTCCAGAAATTACATTTCTCTACAGGGGCTATCTATTGAAGTAAGAGGATAATGTTGTTGCACGCCTTTTCTCGAGTTTGCTTATTCCTTCATCGCTCTCAGCCTCCTTATTCCAAAATGCGTATTTTCCAAAAATACGACAATCCCATAAATGAGAGCGCGAGAGACACCCCTTAGAGTAGAACGGGCAATGGGGGGTGAAAATGGGTCTTTAGTGGTGTCAACGAGTGTTTCTTGAGTCATTAGCGTTTGTTTGTATCGATTTCCAATACCGGGATGTTCCAGTAAAAAGAAAAGTCTCGTTCAAGGAAAACCTTGCGCGTGTCAGTTGCGCACGGTTTCGAAGTGCTCTTTGTTTTTGATATCATTTCCTGACTACAAAGAGGGGGAAGGTTGCAACATTTTCGTTTTCAGACATCTAGTGTATTGACCAATCAGATTGCAGCAAGTGTACAGTAATGGCAATTGCCTATAATAATCAAGTACGGTTAATCACTCTACAAATCGTTTTCCTTACCAATTTGCATTAATTTTTAATTTTCTTCCTTTTTATGTTGAGCAGAGTCTGCCTACTCACCAAGGCTGTAGATGTTTTTCACCGAGGCCTGACTTTTTAGACCCCCCGCATGGTCCTGCGCCGTGTTGCCACCTCCACTTCACCCCTTATTGATGAAGTGTTCGGTATGTACTCATTTAACGACGAAACGCTCCAGAAGTCGGTGCCTAAATTCGCGTATGTGGAAGCGAATCGAAGTGAGGTATAGATACGAGAAGGTCCTGGAAGCGAGAAGGAGCCCTGAGATTGAGTTGGATAAGGATACTGCCGATGTGGTTGCCCAGGCCATGATGAAATGGGCGGAGAGCCTGGGAGTGACCCACTTCTGCCACTGGTTCCAGCCGCTGTCTGGAGTAACGGCTCAGAAGCAAGATGCTTGTTGGTGTGTGCAACACGATTAATTTTAGTTATTTCCCGTGTGAACGGCAAGACGGTTTCCAATTTCACGGGTAAGAAGCTGATTAAAGGAGAGCCCGATGCTTCCTCATTCCCCAACGGAGGTTTACGAGAGACGCACATGGCTCGTGGCTTTACTGTGTGGGACCCCAACAGTAATCCGATTATTGTGAAGCACGACAACGGAGGCACCTTGTACATCCCGTCGGTGTTTATTTCCTGGACGGGAGACGTTTTGGATCAGAAGATTCCCTTCCTCCGTTCGAACGAAGTGCTCATCCGCGAAGCGGACCGCTTGTTCCGCATCATCGGCCATCCGCAGACCAACTACAGCGTGAACTGCGGCATTGAGCAGGAGTTCTTCCTAATCCAACGCGAGTACTACGACAAGCGTCCCGACCTCAAGCTTACCGGTCGCACCTTGTTCGGTTGTCCTGCTCCGAAGGGCCAGGAACTCCACGACCAGTACTTCGCCGAAATGTCCACCAAGTCGCTGAACTTCATTCACGACGTGGAGATCCAGATGTGGAAGCTTGGCATTCCCTCCACCACGCGTCATCGCGAAGTGGCTCCCGGACAATACGAGCTGGCTCCGCTGTACAACGAGAGCATTCTGGCCACCGATCAGAACCTGCAGTGCATGGACATCCTCAAGAAGCAGGGACGAAAGCACAACCTGAAGGCTCTCTTCCACGAGAAGCCTTTCTACGGAGTGAATGGATCTGGAAAGCACAACAACTGGTCGCTCAGCAGCAAGGAAACGCCTACGTTCTTGGAGCTGGGATCGCATCCTGAGAAGAACATTCCGTTCATCGTTTCGGTGGCCGCATCGATTCGAGCGGTGGACAAATACGGAGATTTGCTGCGTGCCTGCGTTACGTCGGCTTCCAATGATCATCGATTGGGCGGTCATGAAGCGCCTCCTGCGATTATGTCGATGTATCTGGGCGAAGACGTGAGCAACGCGTTGGAATTGTACATGAAGCGAACGAACGCGACGCCGTACTGCGTCAACGACAATCTGAAGACGGGAATCAGTTCGATTCCGAGCATCAATCGCGAGGGAAACGACCGAAACCGAACCTCTCCGTTCGCGTTCACTGTGAATAAATTCGAGTTCCGTGCGGTGGGATCGAACCAGAGCGCGGCACGAAGCAACATGGTGATCAACACGATCATGGCCGATTCGCTGCGCTACGTTGCGGATATGATTCTGTTCAACAAGCGGAAGATGTGCTTAGAAGACGCCATCCAGCGAACTGTGACGGATATCGTGAAGAAGCACAACCGGATTATCTTTAACGGCAATGGATACTCGCAGGAGTGGGTCTCGCGGGCTGCCGAGCTGGGTCTTCCCAACAACGTCTCGTCTCCCGAGGCCATCAAAGCGTGGACCGATCCGAAGAACGTGGAGCTGTTCACCTCCATGGGAATCATGAAATCGAGCGAGATCAGCTCGCGTCAGTCGATTCTGTGGGATCAGTACAACAAGGATATCTTGGTGGAGGCTCGCTGCATGCGCGCTCTCGCCACGGAGCGCATCTTCCCCGTTGTTTTCAAGTCGCAGACGCAGTTCAACGCGTCGCTGTCGGCGCTGGCTGCGAACTGTCCGGCGGTGGATCGAAGTGCGCAGGTGTCGTACGTGAGCAGCATGGGCGAGGAGCTGAACAGCGCGATCGCGGCGCTGAATCAGCTGGAGAAGGTGATTAAGACGATCGAGACGCCGGGATTGATCGAAGGCGAGGAGGCGCAGTCGTACTTCTGCCGAGACGACATTCTCCCGGCGATGGCGGAGCTGCGAAAGCACGTCGATCGGCTGGAAGGCATGGTGGATTTCCGGGAATGGCCATTGCCGTCGTACTCCGCGATGTTCTTCAACCAGAGTTAAGATCGAGAAGATGGTTGGAGCTGTGGTTTGTCAGTTTAAGAAACAACGCTATGTTAGTAAACGGTTTAACGCAATGATTTTGTTTGTTGCAATCTGCTTTGAGTGAGGACCTAGGAGGAAGTGCATGTGAGTTCACTCCTTTTGATGAGGTCATTCTTCTATAGATTGATGACATTCAATTCTATGAAACCTATTTCATTCATTCAATCAATCAATCAATCATTCATTCATTCATTCATTCATTTCCCTTCTGTTTCTCACAAACACACCAAAAGACTTTTAGTCCAGCTTGGCTTTCTTCGCCTCTTCTTCTCCCTCTCCCTCTCCTTCATTCTCTCGTTCTCTCTTCTCTCCCTTCTCGTTCTTCTTCGCCTTCTCCCCATCGATCATCAGCGCCTTCATCTTCGTCCACACTCCGTTCGCCTTCTTTCCCTTCAGCACCTGCAACTTCAGCGGCTTCTCCGCGATCGTCGTCGTTTTCAGCTCCTCCACCGCCTTCGCCGCTTCTTCGCACGTCGCAAAGCGCACCATCGCCTGGTTCTCGCCCTCCGTGTGCAGCACGAAGCTGTACTCCGTCAGGTACGGCTTCAGCACTTCGCGCAGCTTCTCCGTCGTCGTTTCGGTGCCGATGTTGCGGATCTGAACGATGCTGTCGCGGCAGAAACTCAGCCGCTTGTTGCGCTCCTCGAACTCCTTCTCGCGCTCCGAGAGCAGCTGCTTCTCTGTGATCTCCACGCCGGCGAACACGATCTTCTTCTCCATGAACGCGGCCGCTTCCTCAGCCGTCTCGAACTCCACATTCACCGATCCCTTGAACTCGCGAGTGCTCACGAAACGACGCATTTCGATGAAGCGAACTACGAAGATGAATCACAAAAACGGACAGAAATACTGTTGCCGTAGGGCTTTAAGCCTTCAAGAAGATCGTCCAGCGTCGCACTGGTAGGGAAGCCACGCATATGGACCGTGCGGAGAGAAACATCGTTTTCAGGCTTTCTGAAATCAATGTTGCTCTTCACCTTGGTAAAGTCGCTGTTGAACTACATGAAAGCTTGCAACGAAACATACGGCTAGCTTATCGGAACTCTTAATCGCATCAACAACAACCTTAGGATCGGTTGTGAGCTGCTTCAGACGATTGAACGTCATGAGGGTTTCAATGGTCATAACTACCTGTAAAATACGTCTCGTACACGATACATCCCTCAGGATCAGCAGACATCTTTTCCCTCATAAACTTGTCGCGTCTCAAATTCAGTCCACTGAAATAGAACTCCACTTGCTTCCGAATCTTGCTAGCCAAGTCTTCCGACATGATAAAATGGTATGGAACCAATTGTAAAAGAGCAACAAAAATATCCCCGACTTTTGGAATTCCGAAAAACAAACACATTTTACCCATTTCAAATCTAAACTACGTAAAAACAGCTATTGCGAGCCGCGGCACGCCCCGTCGAGAACAAAAGAATGAAAATCCTCTGGAATATACACGTCGGGAGCCCCAAACTCTTCCTACACAGTAATTCCAAAACCTCGCTTCTCTCTACCATTGCGATGCTTTTCATATGCTGAATCGTTCGAAAGTAGTGAAGATCGTCCAAATAGTCGTAGCGATTGGAGATGTGGTTCAGTATTAATTGCTTCGCTTTCATCTCCCTCGCAAACGCTGCAGCCTCAATCGCAGTGCTGTGTCCTTTCGAATGGACTTTCTTCTCCAGCAAGCGACGCTGCTTACAACTCAGCGCGGCCGTGGCTTCCATGGCGTCCGGTTGGAGCTGCATATTCCCAATGATGTGTTCGGATCGCTCAAAATCCT
This sequence comes from Blastocystis hominis, assembly GCF_000151665.1. NCBI lineage: Eukaryota > Bigyra > Opalinata > Blastocystidae > Blastocystis > Blastocystis hominis. Next base: position 293,828 of record NW_013171860.1, read on the forward strand.
GGGGTAAGGGACCGACCGTCGCTTCATGCACCAAAACATCACAGCCACGAATCAAATCGGCCATGCGTCTAGAACTCAGAGATTTGGTTCTGCCTCTCTACTGTGGATTTCTAGTGTCGCCGAGGATCGAAATATGCCTTCCTTTTTTCACTTCCGAGATGAGTTCACGATTGGAAGGATCGAGAACGGTTTGATCGGGTAAAACGCATATTTCTCCGCTCTGCAATTAAGTTACGCCCGAATACACGACATACCTTAAAGCGTTTCAACACATCATAAATGGTTCCGCCTGACTTTTCGATTTCGATTTTGTTTCTTTGGAGAAGAGGCACCACGACATCTGCATTTACGTTCCCTGGCTGGTCCTTTTCAAAGTAAGAGTATCCAAATGTGGTAATGGGATGAGAAACAATTCCCGCCAAAACGCTGCCAAAGTCCTCAGACACACATTTCCATTCGAATTTGTCGTTGGGATACAGCGCTCTTACGGTGATGCGATCTCTGTTGATTCCACTAGCAGGAAGAGTACTACAAGGTTGATCTGGGAGACAGAGCTCTGTGATATCGATATTGCATTGGATATGCGATTCGCACACATCAAAACAACTGCTGATGTAGTTCCCCAAGCCAGAAGGTCCATAGAGGTGGATCGGCGATTCCCTTAGCAATTCTGGATTTTTCTCAAAATTGATGCCTAAAATGACAGAGGGAAGACCAAAAATGTGATCTCCGTGGAGATGCGTGATGAAAATCCGATTTAGCTTATTACAACCAAACCGGAAGTTTTCTAAAGACTGTAGATGCGACTTGTTCACAATGTGCCGCTTCGAACTCTTGTTGAAAATGCACAACTGACGGAACGTGCCTACGTGCTCACCATGCACCACTCCTCGGTTTACCTTCTCCACAATCGAATAACCAACTTTCTGAACCTCGTTTCGTTGGGAGGAACATTCCCATCGCGCTCGCTATTGGATCAATGGGTCTTTCGCTACCACTCACTTCCACGACGTAATGAAGGCTTCATTGCCCCCGTCCCAAAAAAGGTCATAATGAGGTCTCTACTCGCCATAGAATTGCTTCAGCCTTAAACTATCCCTCTTCCTTGAGTTTCGAAGAAAATCGAATAAAAAGTTTGAGTACTTTTTAGTACAATATTACTTTGCATCGGTTTGTCTGTTTCTCACTAAACTTTGATTTGTAAAATTGGAACTTGAAGGAGAAAAATACAACCGCGGGAATAGTTTCGAATTAAAATCATTACGGAACATTTTTTTCGAAAATCATGAGATTCATCTTTGTATTGCTTTTGCTATTTTCTATTGCGCTCAGCAGAGACTACTATGCGATGTGAGGTCATGGTGAGAAGTTTAATGTCCAGGGAGGTCAACGAGCTGGAGCCTGAAGACCTTAACGAGTTTCTCAGCGATGATTCAGACAGATATTTGGTTCTTTCGTTCCGAGGAGAGCAATGTCTGACTTGCAAGTGGCAACTCTATTATCCCACCCTTTTGACCTATCACTTTGAAGGAGAAAATGATGTATGACACTCTAGCAAGATTTAATGACGCAGATCATCTTTGGTGTGATCGACACGAACAAAGCCGGCAGAGTCGCCGAGTTCTGCGATGTGGATCCCGAGTCCGCAAAGCTCGAGCTCCGCATTCTCACAAAAGGCGGTACTCGTTGTGAGCAGTACATCGAGCCCGAACCACTCGTTTTCTCTATTTCTCTGTGTTTCACTCCCTCAGACCGATTTCGTGACGAGCGTAACCGGTCGTATCGCCAAGAAGAGCTACGTCATTCCTCACAATCGTCCCACGTTCGAAGCCATGCGCGCCGATAAGTCCAAATCGCACTTCATCGAAGTCATGTCTCCCTTCGAGCGTCCCTGCTACGATTTCTCCATCCAAGTCGAAAAGGCCGCCGAAGCCTTCGCCGTACCTCCGTTTCCCCGTTTCCACGCTAGATGGAGCCGTCCGTGGACTTCAACCGCATCGACTGCTCGCTGATGCACGACCTCTGCGAGGAGCTGCACGTGCAGGGCGTCCCCGCGGTGATGTTCTTCCCCGCGGAGAACGTGGCGTACAACCAGACGTACCCCGAGTACCCGACGGTGAACGGGATCGTGGACTTCCTCAACGGCGTGCTGGGCACGCACCGCTCTCCGGACGGCGGGCTGGACGAGCTCTATGGGCGGGACGCGGCGCTGGACGCGCTGGCGGAGCGGTTCGCGACGGTGAGAGAGAGAGAGAGAGAGCGGTGATGCGTAGGCGACGGAGGCGGAGCGACGAGAAATGATGAAGCAGGTGAAGCGGGAGCGGAAGCAGCACTTGAACAGCGCGCTGTACTACACGGTGATGAAGGATGTAGCGAGAGAGAGAGGGAGTGAGAAGTAGATTCTGGCCAACGGCATCGATGTCGTGTTCGATCGAGTCAATGAGACGCTTCTCCAGGCGCGCGAGGTGGGCGTGCTGGACCCCAAACACGCGCCGCTCATCGCTCGCCTCAACGTCTACCGCGCGTTCGAGCCCATCGAGCCCTCGCGATCCGTGCTCCCTGCTTCTCGCCTCTTCCCATAGATCATCCTGACGCCGCAGAACGTGGACCGCGTGCTGAACGGGCAGCGGAACGTGATGGTTCTCTTCTACGATCCGCGCTGCCCCGTCTGCAGAGACTTCGCGCAGGTCTACCGCGACGCCTTCGAGAAGCATCCCTTCACCGTTTATTTCGCCTCTCTTAACGCGGCTCATTTTGAAGCGCTCCGAGTAGGGTTCGGTTCGAATTCGCGAGAAGATTCGGTTCAATGTCACCGATCATCCCGTGTTGAAGTACTTCGCCGAGGGAGAGCCGCTCGAGAACGCGCTGGAGATCCCGGAGAGAACGCCCGATGGCATCGTGGAGTGGCTCCGAGCGCAGCTGGTCGAGCAGACGCGGAGAAAGAAGGAGATGGAGATGAAGATGGCCATGGAGGGGTCGGCGGCGGAGAAGGTCGAGAAGGAGGAGCAGGAGCAGGAACAGGAGTTGTAATTTGGAACGGGGATTGTTGGAGGGTGGGTTGTTTGTTGCACACAGCTTTTCAAATTGACATGAGCTGATCTGCCATTTTTTGAGAAGTGATGAGTGTGAAAAACGTTTCGAACGTGGGAGAAGTCGAACCTGTAGTTTCCGTGCTCTCCCAGGCATTTGTGGATGATCCGAGTTTAGTTTTCGTTGGATCCATGATTCATAGTCGTAACGCGCCTGCTTAGAAAAGATAGTCAAGCTCCCTATGCTGTGCGATGCCTCTTTGAGCACATGGTACCCTCCTGTATAACCAATGACACAAACGTGCAGATCAACAATGAAGAAAACGCTACCATTATCTGGTGAGGCAAAAAGTGCAGGCTAACATGAAGGTGGAAAAACTGCGATGCTCCTCTGGGATATACGTTCATTCTCAAGTCTCTAATGAATCTGCCGACATGGGCAGACATGATCGGTTCCTACTACGAAGTATGGACCGTAGGGGCTACAAACAGTATTTCACATAGGCAATCAACTATCTCCGCAATATCTTCGGGAAAGAGCCCAAAGTGAGTCATCCTCAAAGCGTACTCATGTAGTTCCCCCATCTGTATGTATTTGCAATTGCTGTGGATCCCCTGATGAAGCACCAAGGTCTCGGCTCCAAAATGATGGCCTTGGTAACCGAATACGCAGACACGTAAAGTGAACAAAACTATTTTTGAAGGTAGATACAATTACCCGGTTTACCTTGAAAACTCAAAAGAGGAGAACTTAAGGTTTTACGAGAAGCACGGGTTCGTCGCCCTCGAGAGACTGCAACCCTTCGGAGACACTTCCTGCTTGTGGCGAATGCTCCGACCCATGAAGAATCCCAAGCGACCTGCTGGTGAGAGACTTTCCGACTCCGATGTTTGTTGCTGAACAAACAGAAAACTAACTACTTGTGACTAACATAGTATGTCTTTTCAGAATGAGATAGAACCGAGGCAAGTCTTCCATATGAACTATCCTCTGTGTAGATTAAGTAGTCACAACTAGATAAAATCATCAAGTCGATCAACGCTCGTTGTCCATGATTCGATCCATCAGAACTGCGTAAATTTGATGTGTGTCCGATCTTAAAGTCATCGGAAGTGTGTATCAACTGCGGAAAGATGGATTTGAGTTCGGTTAAGACTTCCTGTGAATCAGTGGAGACAAACAAATTATAGTTAAAAATATAATTCTCTGTAACAACCTTGTTGATCATATCAATCACACGATACATAGTAGAGGGGGAAAAGAACACATTATCTTCATTATCGGAGGCAAGCGAACCTCCAGTTCGAATTTGAACACCAATACTCGGGTATTTGTGCAAATTTCGAACAAACTCTTTTGAATAAGAAGCAAGATTGCTCTTAGGCACAAAGAAGGTATACGTAAGTAGTTTACGAACATCAATGTCTGTTGGAAGAGACTCAAAAAGACCTAGTGATACTAGACGCTGTCGGTTTTCGGATTTCAACAGTATTTTTTGTATATCATCTTCTGTAAATAACACTCTTTGGCATATATCTTTCCTTATGTAAAGCGAATCCACACGAGATAAAAGGGGGCATCTCATTGATTCAATGAACCCCCCGGCCTTTAATGGATGAATTTTATCATCCATAAGATCAAAATAAGACATCCAATTAACTACGATTAAAGGTTCACCAAACACCAACTCTTGAGTCTCATTCCTGTCACCAAAGCTAATAAGGCCGCTGTACGCAGGCCTTGAAACACATTAGCAAACCCACCCCACTGATTCTGGTCAAAATAGATAATACCGGAGGCTTGGGATCCCTGCTGTAATAGACTGAGCACTTTATCTGTGCGATTCACAACGAACGACTGGGCAATACTATTACTATTCTTTCCGAAAAGCGCGTCATCCTACCTCAAACGATACACATAATCCTACAGCGTTCACTAAAGTGATCAAAAGTATATAAAGTACAAAATAAACACAAGTTGTAATCATTTTTTGGGAAGTTAAGTATTTTTAGTTGTCTCAAATAGTGTGTTTTGAAAACTGGAACAGGTCCCATATAGTCTAATAGGTTAGGATAGCAGGCTCTCACCCTGCCGATCCGGGTTCGATTCCCGGTGTGGGAACTCTTTTTAACTCGTATTTTTTCTTGATCTGATATTTCCATTTGAATGGAAACCAAAGATCGTATTTTATCAGTTTTGACGCGACAAAGACAGCGATATGAAGAGCAAATGAAAACTCTGTATGAGGTACATGTGTATCTTGTTTTGTAATTACTAGTTTACAAATCTGTATCAAAACAGTACAGGTGTCAATCCGCTAACGGGCCAAGTAAGAATATTGTGATTTGGGAGATGTGTAGAGAATTGTCGCTTTACAAAGTATTTCAGATCAGGAAATTAAGGTAGTAAGGAAATCTGCGTCAAACGCGTTTGTATATCCTCTCACTTGGTTCGAACAGCAAGTTTTGGAATGTATTGATCCAAATTCGGGCGTGGTGAACACTGTGGAGGGTGCAAATCGTTTGATGCAGTTGATGAAGTCTACAAATACGGTGTGTATTCTGATTGTTTCATCATCGATAGATTGGGGAGCGTTATTTGCTCATAGAGTGTATCCGAAATATATCCAATCGCTCTGCACTTGATTACTGCTATTTGAAAGGTCTTCAACCCACTCTGATAAGGTATATGGAAGACAATCATGATATTGTAACCAACTATGACTATATTATGAATTTGCTACACTTGTTATGTACGATTGAACTGCCTAATTCAAACCGTACACCCCTGAACTCGTCACAACTCACCTATTTTCTTCATTGCGGCGATCCCGATATCGAAACGGAAGCCCACAATGTTCTAGAGCATTGGTCCCGTTAGTTTTTACCATCCTTCCATTGAATCCTTGATGATCCATTCACTCATTTACTAATTCACGCACCCATCCACTCATTCACTAACTCACCCACTCATTTGATAATCTATCCCATAGCCATTTCTCTCGTGTTTGTAACAAACACTTGAAACACTTCACTTAAACACCCTTAACGGATGGGCCTCCGTATTAAACACTTGTTTCGTAAGATCCACAATCTTCTCGTCCTTGAACAACAAATACACGTATTTCAGCGTCTCTGCGAAGAAGAAGCTCTCCGCACGATCCTCCTGCGACGCTTTATCGTTCACATTCCGCAAGTGGGTGTATCCATAGTTCGTGCGGCAGTACGTATCGATTCCCTTCCACATCTCCCAGCCCCACTCGCGATAGATCGGGTCGCCCGTGATCTGGTTCAGGTAGTACATCGTCTCCAGCGCCTCGGGCCGCAGAATGTAGTACGTCGCGCGCGAGTTCACCGTGGGCTTGTCCCCGTTGAAGAACATTCCCTCCGCCGAGATGCCCGTCTGCGTGCTCCGGTACATCAGGTAGCAGCTGTACGCCAGAGCCTTCGCGTTCTCCAGATCGCGCTCCGAAGTCGCGGGACTCACGTTGTGCAGCACGCCCAGCGCCAGCATGCCGCCCACGAAGCAGGTCAGATGGCCCATCTCCGCCTTGAACGAGCCGCTCGCGCTCTGCTCGCCGCAGTAGAGAAGCCCGCTGGGGCTGCGCCGGAGGAGCCGCTTGGTGAATCCGTCGACGGCCTCGTTGTACATCTTCTGGAGCGTCTAGGCGTGATGGAGAGAGAGGAGCAGCGGACTTTGTCCTTTTTGCCGCTCTGGATCCACATCTTGAGGAGGTATTCGTAGTAGGAGTCGCTGCTCGCGCCCATGCTGAAGGTCTGGCCGTCGTGTTTGCCCGTGTTGGGGTTCAGGAAGAGCGACAGCATGCCGTCCGCCGTCGGCGTGTTCTTCAGCGTCTCGTACATCTTGTCGATCACCTTCTTGTATTTCTTCTCCTTCGACGCACGCGCCAGGTATCTCCGTTTCACCGTTTCCACGTTCCTTACAAGTACTCCAGCGACATCGAGCCCAGCTCGGCGAGAATCACTTTCCCGCGGGTCCACGACGGCACCTGCGCCTCGCCCGTCTTCAGATTGATCGAGGACTACGCGTCATCGCTCTCCCTCTCCACGTAGTACTTTGGGATAGCCAGAGGGCGTGTTGAACGCGGGGAGCAAGCGGTCCGCGATGTCCCTCGCCTTCTTCAGGAACATCTTGTTCTCCGTGAGGTCGTACGCCGCCAGCAGGCCGCCCACCACGCGGATGTTCGTTTCGAACACCGACACGCTCACGTACCGGTCGAACTCCACGTTCTTCTCCACCCACTCCGTCGCGTCGCTCAGCTCTTTCTCCAGCCCCAGCAGCTTCAGCGTGTCCAGCGCGTCCAGAATCGTCATCCCGAACCCGCCCCAGTTGTTTCCGCGGCCTCCCGACCGCGGATGCACCTCGTCGGCGCCCCACGCGAACTTCCGGTACCTGCGTCTCACCCTCCCCGCGGGACCCTACCCCGCCCACGCGAAGCAGAACGCATCCCGGACGTACTTCGCGCGGTACTCGCTCAGATAGTGATACTCGTCGTGCAGGGCGTCGGGCACCGCGAACTGGAACTTCCCGTTCTTGATCTCCGCTCCGTCCTTCTCCAGCAGCAGCGAAACGAATCGCTCCAGATCTCCGCTCAGCACCGGCAGCGGCGTGGGCGGCGACAGCGCGCAGTACTCGTCCTTTTCCGCGGGAGGCGGGCGCAGAAGAACGTCGTCGCCGCCTCGCAGCAAGCCGGGGACTTTCTTCTTCGGTCGGAACGGCTCGCGGTCCAGATAGCGCTGCAGAAGCTCGGAAGGCGGCGTCTGCAGGTCATAGAAATCGAGGGATCCCACGATGGGGCACTGAGCGACCTCCTCGAGCTGGGCCTGGGCCTCACGCTCCTCGCTGTCGTGGAGATCGGCTTCGGCGACGGTGTCCTGGGCTTGAGCGGGGCTCTCCGTGGGCGCTGCGTGGCTTCGAAGCGCCTCCTCGCTGGGCGCGGCGTCCATCGCTTTGGGTCCCTGCTGTCCGGCCCGTTCTGCTGAGGCCTCCGCTCTCTGCTCCTTCTCCAACCCCGTCGCTTCCATCGAGCTCTCTGCGCCTTTGGATGCCCTCGCGCCCGCTGCGCCCGCTGCGCCCGCTGCGCCCTCCGATTCCATCGAATTCTCCTCGGCCACGGCGGGTCGGGCGGGCTTCGACGTCTCCACGGCGCCCTGCGCCACCGCGATGAACCACGGCATGGGCTGCGGCGTGGTGCTGGCGGGCCGCGGCGCGGGCTCGGCGTGGAGCAGGTAGGTTCCTTCGCAGAGCAGCGCGATGGTCCGCACGTCGTCGGCGTGGTTCGTCATCAGCGACGCTACTTGGTCCTCCGAGAACGGATAGCTCGACAGCAGCAGCTGGAACATCCGGCCCTGCACGCCGTACCGACGGGACGGGCTCGCGCCCACGTACAGGGTGCGCACACCCGCGGGGAAACGGACGATTCGGCTGGTGTGGCCGAGCGCGCCGTTCACGAAAAGCTCGATCGTGGAGGAGTAGGCGCCGTTGCCTTGCGACTGGGAACGCAGGAAGAGGAACGTCACGTGGTTCCAGTTGTTCTTGCTATGCGTGAATTGGGGAAACAGCAGAAACCGAAGGCGATGAGAAGTGAGCTTGAGAACGGTGGTGAGTTGGTTGGGAGAGCGCCAGATCAAGTTAAATCGCCTGTGGGTTGAGAAGGAAGACGGGGAGTACATTTCTTCAGGGTCCAAAATCAAAGCAAAACCATTACAGCTCTCGGCGGTAGAACATGTTAGGTCACGATTTCCAAGAACGTAGTAACCGGACTTCGAAACTTTTTCAGGTAGATAGATCCAAAAAGACATCTAGACATGGTTACTGAGCAGGGGCAATACTGTCCAGTTCGGCGTATCCTTGAATGAAGAAACGCTGTAATAATTGTATCCATTCAACTCAAGACCGCTATTATCCCTGTTGCTCACTTCAACTGAGAACACTTACGGAACGTTCACAATTTTCTTTATAGCCGGCTTGGGAACACGTCTACTCGATGTAGAACCGAAAAAGCTAGGTCTAGTTTGTCTAGATATCAAGATCACGCACAACTGCCTACTTCATGGAATACTTATCAGCATTGCTAGCCAAACGATATGCATAGCGAATAGCCAAAGTTACACAAAAAAGCATGAGACAGGCAGAAATCAACAAGGCATAGCGAAAAACGCGAACGCGGCTCCACGGCTCTCTCTTTCGCGTGGCTATAGTATAACCCTTACTGAGTCTTATAGATGCCATCCATCAATATATGAGAAAAAGGAAATGACATTGGACTAATTCGGGTTCCTTCTGAAAATCTCTCCGAGCTCGAATAGCTCAGCTGGTTAGAGCGTCGTGCTAATAACGCGAAGGTCTTGGGTTCGATCCCCAGTTTGAGCACTTTTTTGCTTCTTTTTTGTTTGTGTTTTGAATATTTAGGCATACATCTCATTCATTTCTTTATTTGTTTGTTTCCCTCCTATTCATTTGCCCATAGCATGCCTTTCCTTCAACAAACACATCAGAAACCAGTATCATTCAAATCAACATCCAATAAACCCGCAAGTTCGTCTTCCTTCTCCTCTCCCTTCTCTCGTCCTTTGCTTGCACCACCCACACTCACACCAGCACTAGCACTAGCACCCACACCTCTCTCGTTTGTCTCTGCATACTCCGCAGCGGTTGTCGTTCCCATATTCTGCATCAACCGCTTCGACAGCTTCGACTGCCGATTATCCACATATTTCGTGCGTCCTCGCAGGTCCAGCGAGTACAGCGACAAATGATCCAGCGACGCTCCGCACACGAGACATTTATTCATCTGGAAATGATTCATGAGCTCAACCCAGATCGGATGCGACCGCAACGTGTTCGGATTGCCGATGATCACAATTCCGTACTTGGCTCGCGTGATGGCGACATTCAACCGTCGCATATCGTTCAGGAATCCCAGCACGCCATCCGAATTCGACCGAACGCACGAGAAGATAATATAGTCGTTTTCGCGTCCCTGGAACTCGTCCACGCTCGCGATTTCCACCTTTTTCACCTCCTCCGCCTTCTCCATATGCCGCGACAGCACCTGCCGCAGCAGCGTTCGCTGGCTGTCGTACGGCGTGATCACGCCGATGCGGTCTCCGGGGATGCCGCAGTTGATAAACCGCTCGACGACCTTCTCGACGCAGGTGGCTTCCATGCGGTTCAGGAAGGATCGGCCGGAGGATCCGGGATCTTCCGAGCCCTGCACGCACCAGAACATCATGGGCATGTCCGAGCGGGGCCAGGGGAAGGCGAGGTTGCGCGTGCGCTCGGAGGAATGCACGGCGTTCTTGAGCGCGCCGTTGTAGAACATGTTCGACGGGAAGATCGACAGCGCGGGGTGCATTCGGTACTGGATGTTCAGGCAGTACGGCTTGATTCCTAGCGACAGCAGGCGCTCGAACAGCGAGATGTCGAACTCCGCGCGCTTGGCTTCCTGGTCCTGGATCACCGGGCCCAGCTGCTTGTGATCGCCCACCAGAATCAGCCGGTCGCAGCCGTTCACGATCGGGATCAGACACTCCGGCTCGCGCGCCTGCGTCGACTCGTCGACCAGCACCGCGGGGAAGCTCAGCCCGGCGAGGCGCGCGTCCAGAGCGGCGCTGCAGGTGCAGCAGACGACCTCGGCGTGGGAGAGAATGGTGTGCTCGGCGATGGTGAGGTAGGACTTGTAGAGCGCGGCCTCCTTCTCGCTGAGCTGCCCGTTCTCCTGCAGCTTCGCGTTGAGTTTGTAGAGCTCGCTGGTCGGCCCGCCCACGTACACGGCGAGGTTGTGCAGACAGACGTTCTCGACCTCGCTGCGGACGCTCTCGCGGGAGCGGGCGACGAGGCGGACCACGCAGAGGCCGAGGCGGTGGAGCCGAAGCGTGAGGTTGTCGACGGCGATGTTGGACGGCGCGCAGACGAGCACGCGCTGCTTGTACGATTTCACGATGTGGTAGATGATGGTGGCGGAGACCACTACAAAGGAGCGAAGCCAAAAGCGCGGGACCTGTCTTGCCGGTGCCAGGCGGGCCCTGGATGAGCGTTAAGTGCTTGTTGAGCGCGTTCTTGACCGCGTCGAGCTGGAATCCGTTGAGCTGCTTGAAGTTGGGCAGCGAGTAGCTCTTGATGTACACCGGCGGATACTCCTTGTCCGGCACGTTGTACCCTAAAATCGACTGGTAGATGAAGTCCGTCATGCGCTCCGGGTTGAAATACGAGCTCACCGCCTTCAGCATCCGCGTGAACGGCGTCGCGTTCCAGCAGAACGTCACCGAAAAACCCGTCTGGCGGCCGGTCGGCGGCTCTTCCTGCGATTTCATGAGGACTTTGATGCGGTTGTTGTCGATATGGATGACTTTCCCCGCGTAATTGCCTTCGCACACCGTGTCTCCCACCTTCGTCTCGTAGTGGATCACGATCTCCTGCCCCACGTTCATGCGGTAGCGACTGTCGAGTTGGTCGTGGACGAACGTGGCGATCGTGCTCTGGCCGATGCCCGTGTCCCAGGTGATCGAGACATCCGTGATGCGCTTGAGGTTGTTCGCCACCTCGTCCGCCTCCATATCCAAGCGGATTAGCGGAGAGAAGATGCGGCTGTACTCCTCCGCGTTCTCAAAACGACTGGGCACCTTTTCGATGGTTTTTATGAGTTTTTTGGGGTTTGAGATGATATCGTATATGGTGGCTTGCGGGTTTATCTTCCATAAACTCTCGAGCGTTTGGATTTCTTTCTGGGAAACCGGAATTGTGAATTGACCTTCCGGGGGACCGTTACTTAGAATCGAGTCAACAAAATGACGGTTCTGAATAATGTGAGTCCACGAATCTGCGTCCCAACCAATTTCCTTTAGACGTGACCGATCCAAACAGTTGTCTCTGCAAATGATCGTATAATCTCCGTTCACGCTCTGGATAATTCCCAGACTAAACACATTTGTGTGCTGAGCGTTATTCAAGCAGCTCAGAGGAGTGTCTTTTGTCATAGGAATGAGTCCATCTGGATGGAGAATAATTGATCTGTGATCATTGTAAATCAAATGCTGAATAATATGGCTCCTTGATTTACATTGACTATTGCAAAACCATCTTTTGCACACGGCGCATTGCGCTACTGCAGTGACATCATCGTTACGGCAATAGCAGCATGCCCAAGGAGGAATGGTAGCATCGCCTTCTTCTTCGTCTCCCTCTTCGCCTTGTTCCTCAATATGCTTTCTTCTTCTCAGTTTTACATCCCTTTCTTGTTCATCCTCTTCATTGGAGGATGGCTCGCTTTCGTAGTTAAAAGCACTCTCATCTTCCTGCTCGTCGCTGCTGTTATATACTCCATCAAAATATGGCTTGGACATGCGCTAGCTACCAAAAACAAGGAATTTATGCTAGAAAAAAGACAAAACAATCCTTTTTACTATTATTTTTAGTATGGATTACCATCAGAGTTGGTCCTGTGAAATCGCTACAGAGGATTTTTCCTATCATTGGTGCCAACTCTCTGTTGATTACATGAGTGGTTGTTTTTTTGTTGATTCATCAATGCTTTGCCCAATCCAGGAGGCTACGATCTTGGTAGCGAATAATGGCAAGGGGTATCTGTGTTGGGATGCATTTAAGTGTTAGAAACCTTTGTAGCATGCAAGATGCGAAAAAGGAGATCATATGTTTCTTGCAATTTGATTCAAGCGAAAAGTTGCAGGAGATGTTGAAGGCGCAAGAAAAATACGGTGATTTATTTAAGCATGAATATAGAAACGAGGATCCAATAACCACGCCCTCTGATTTCGAGAATAACTTGCGTAATGTTCAATATCATTTTAAGAGCCCAATTCCAACATGCTATTCTAATTTTATGATTTACCGCACATATCGTGTAGGATCTGTCCAATATTGGTTTGATTCTAGTACCTTTATCTCGTTGCGGAGGTTCCGGACTGTCATGGCGATGGATTCCGTCTACTGAAAATCGAACTCTGCGAACCTGGAACTCTGAGCGAGCCCCTCTCCGATATCATCTTCGATGACGAGCGAACCTACTCTAAGAACGAGATTCAGATTCTCCTCCGCACGCTGCACGATGGAAACAAATCGTAGCAAATGTTTGTTGTGCATGTCATTCAGCATGGGTGGTCTCACGCTTGTGACCTCCGCCAAAGCCATTCTGGGCTTTATTCGTTTTGTTCGTTGTTATTATCTGGTGGTTGTCACCGAAACCAAGCCCGAAGGCATCATCATGGGTCACGTGATCTACTCCATCACCGTACGAAACAACCATCGAATTCCAAATAGAACTCCGAAGTCATTCCGCTCAAGATCGAGCCCTCCTCCAAAAACAAGCTCAAATCCCTCCTCTCTCTCAAGAGCGAGGAAGACGTTTCCTTTCCGCGGGGATTTCAGGAATAGGACCTCGAAGATCACTGCCTGGGCCTCTTCAACATGGTCGATCTCACCAAGGGATTTTTCTTCAGCTACAACTATCCGCTGCCCTGCTCCGTCCAGCAAAACATTCTCCAGTGCGTCCATTCTCCCGCTTCTCCCGCTTCTCCAGTTTCTACCAACCCTGCAGATTCGAATGCTGGTTCCTCGGTTTCCCCAGTTTCCACGAACCATACCAACCCGACTCCAGTCTTCCCAAACCAAACCAATCCGATCCCTGGCTCCCCAGTTTCCCCGGTTTCCCCGGTTTCCCCGGTTTCGCAGCCTCTGTTCGATTGGAGGTCGCTCTGGGACTCGATGTTCGTTTGGAACGCGCACTGGACCCGGGAGGCCCGCGCGCTGCTGGCGTGTCCGTGGCTGGTGGCGCTGATCCACGGCGTGGTGCTGCAGCAGCGCTGTATTCAGAGCGACCGGCAGTTCCAGCTGACGCTGATCGCTCGGCGAAGCCGGTAGGGCTGGGCAGTGCCTGGGAGGTAGGTAGAATGTACGCGGGTCCGCGGTATCTGAAGCGAGGCATCAACGATGAGGGCTATGTGGCGAACGAGGTGGAGGTGGAGACGGTGATCGAAGACGAGTTCGGACACATCGCGGCGCACACGCAAGTGCGAGGGTCCATTCCGGGGTATTGGAAGCAGGACGTGAGCGTGGCGGTGCCGCGGCCGCCCATCCAGATCGTGCGGAACGACCCGCTGTACCGCACCTTCACGACGCACATGTCCCTTCTGCTGCAGCGCTATTCCGCGCCCATCCAAGTCCTCGATCTCGTCAAAACCAAGGAGAAACACCCCAGAGAGTCCCTCGTCGCCAACCTTCTCCGCGAGAGCTGCGCCTTCTTGAACCAGCGAACGCCGCCGGGCATGAAGATCTCCTATTGGCACGTCGATTTCGCGGATATCGCCAAGCATTCCAGCGTCGAGAACCCTCTTCTCCACGACATTCTCTCGCGCTATGCTCGCTCCTCCATGGAGTTTCCACGTTTCCACTTTCGTGACGGACAGATCGACCGGGTTCTTCGCTTCGTACATCTCCCAATCGGCGCGACGACATGCACAGAACGATGAAACGCCCGGTCCCTTGTCGGATTCCATGCGGTCGGCGCTGCTGCAGTGCGGCCATTTGGAGCAGCGCGGCGTTCTGCGGAGCAACTGCATCGACTGTCTGGATCGCACGAACGTGGCGCAGTTCTTCCTGTCGTACACCGCGGTTTATCACATGCTTTTCACGCTGGGGATCGTGGAATCGCCGGCGACGCCGGACACTTCGCCGCTGCAGCAGATTTTAGTGGAGATGTACAAGGACCTCGGCGATGTGATTAGTTTGCAATACGGCGGCAGCAACGCCCACGACAAGATCGACGTGACGCGCGGGAACAAGAAGAAAAAGGACTTCCTCACGACGATTCTACGGCATTACAACAACGCCTTCACCGACAAAGTGAAGCAGGAAAGCATCAACATCTTCCTCGGCGTCGTGGACCCCCTCAAACACGGCCAGATCATCTCCATCACCAACGCCAAGCCCAACTACGACTACTACCTCCACAACCGCGGCTACCTCCAGAACGAAACCGTCTCCATCCGCACCAGCGCCACCTGGTGGCAGGCTCCGGTCGTTTCTTTCGAGCAGTCCGTCGTTTCTGACCTCCCGACCTTCCTGCAGGCCTGCCCCGCGCTGGACTGCCGCTTCTGCGGGAAGGAGCCGGCCGTCCCCAGCGCGCTGTGCTGCGCTTTCTGCGGCTCGCTGCTGCGACGACGCCTCCCAGCGCTCCATCGCGGGAGTTTCTACGCCGCCTCGCACGAGACCGGACTCGTCTACGAGCAGTTGGTTCCGTCCGAGAAAGAGTGGAAACGGGGGAAACCGCTGAGCCGTAGAAGGTCGCTGTGCGAGCTGGATCGCTTGCTTGCGGTTCCGTGCCTCGTTCCGCACTACCTCAACACCGTATCTCGCTGGTTTCTCATTGGCTCATTGGGAATAGTGTTCCGCGGAGGACTGCACCCCCAACACGCCCGTGAAACTCCGCTTCTGGGAGAACTGGAACGCGCGCACGCAGTCGACGGTTCAGTACGTGGGCGTTTCCGACTGGAACGAATCCACGCGCAAAGCGCTGCCGCGCGAAGACGAAGACGACGACGATGACCCGGACGACCCTCCGAGCGTCCTCGACAACCCCGCGGTGCGACACTCGCATCGGTCGCCGAGCAACGGTACGGACCGTCCCGCGGGGATGGAGGAGGACCGCGAGGCGGGAAACGGGTCGCTTCTGCTGGAGAAAGAACGGACCTCCGAGGCGAACGCGCAGCGAGACGAGATGGAGGAGGCGGAAAAGGCGTGGAGCGGGAAGTTCGCGAGCGAGCGAGGCGTGTCGCAGCGCGATCTGCTGCGCTATCAGGCGTACTCGGCATTTCCCAGTCGGCTGGAGAAGTCTGCGTTCGAGAGAGAGGAGAATTATGAGTGTGGGGATGGTGGAAACGTGGAACCTGATGGATAGGCGCGGATAAAGAGATCTACTCGGAGTATGTGATGCGAGGCCGGCTGGACGAGCTGATCGACCCGGTGAACTGCTTCAATCAGCAGCAGGAAATGGCGGGGAGCTACCACGTGAAGGTGGGAAATGCCGAGTATGACGGAGACACGTCGGCGTGCGTGCTGCTGACGATCGACGAGGAGGACGCGAAGCTGTTCGAGCATTACATGAGCGGTGAAGGGCTGTTCAAGTGATCGTGCGCATGGAACAAACAGGCAATAAAACAAGCTTTGACTGAAGTGTTTGTTGGACCGTCCCGATGACTCGCTTCAATTCCTCACTACACCTCATCTTTTCGACACAGCTCCCACTTCCCCGATTCCAAAACGTCCTCCACACACTGCTCCCACAAATCTGGCCGCGCTCGCGCGAACTGCACCAGCTGCTTCTCCTTCAGCAGCACCAGCAGCACCAGCAAACTCCACTCCGCACAATCCGCCGTCATGCAGCGCCGCAGCAAATATCTACAACCCATCGTCCTTCCGCGCCAATCTCACTCCATATCTGCTTCGTCTACCTTCGACTCGCTCGTCGGAAGACTCACCAGCTCTGCATCCCGCAGCTCCATCCGCCAGCCACTCCCGTGCATCAAAACCGCCAGACTGTCCGCATAGTTGGCGACCTCGCGATGCATGGCCGTGTCCCACTCGAATTCCACGCTTTTGAGCAAATGCACCAGCGATTCCGTGTGTCCTTTGAACAACAATTGCTCCACAATCACGCTCAGCACGTGCGACACCAAATATGCCGCGGGAATCGGCTTCTCCGTCTCGTCGTGACGCGCTTCCTACGTAAAACTCCCGACCCATCCTCACTTCCATCAGCAAAAACCGATAAATATCCGCGAGGAGCGCGTATTCCCCGCGGATAATCGCCACAAACAGCAGCTGGAGTCCGCTGAGGTGCGCGACGCACTCGCCCTCCACGTTGCAGCAGAACACTTCGCTGTAGTCGTCGATAAGCCACTCCTCGCTGCCCCGTAACGCCTGTTTCCACGTTTCGATCTGCAAGGGGGACTGCGTGGCGGCGTTCCAGGCATTTCCGACGGAGCAGAGCAATCCCTGGAGGATGGAAATGGTGGTAACGGCGTATTCCATGTCGTTGTTGAAGAGGAATTCGAGGTAGAGCGACTGGATGTCTTCCGCGTTCTGCACGGCGAACGGCCACATGGAACGCTCCTGCTTGCGCAGACAGCGCACTAGGATGTGCGAGAAGAAGGGCAGCTGGCTGAGCAGCTGCAGCGTCGCGGAGAGAAACGTGGAGTCGCCGCAGTTGAGCGCGTAGTGGAGAAGGAACTCGAGAGAGGCGGGGAAGCCGGGGAGATACAGCGCCGTTGCTTGCTGGAGATAGCCGGAAGCGATGAGAAGCTGCTGGCTGTGCAGCAGCTCCGCGAGGAGGAGATGAAACGCGCAGACGGCGATGGGACGAAGGCCGAGAGAGTCGAGCGGATACTCGATGGTGCTGTTATAGCCGCTACTGCCGATGGTAGTGGTGCCGGTAGTAGCAGTGGTAGTGCTGGTGCTACTACTACTGCTACTACTACTACTGTTGATGACGGTGGCTGTGTTGTTGGGGAGCATCGATAGAAGCACGCAGTCGCTCCATAAAAAGGCCCAGATCGCGCCGCAGGTCTGTGACTCGACGAGACGATGCGGATGAGAGACGGAAGAAGGGAGAGAAGAAGTCGCGGGGAACCAAGCCTGCATCGAAAGCGTGGAAAAGTGGAAACGGTGTAGTAGTTGCTGAGGGAGAAGAGGAGAAAGGTCTCGAGATTCATGGGGTTTTGGAGAACGCCGCGATCGCGATAGTCGCAGAAAACGATTTGTTTGACTTGCGCGAAGAGCAGCGAATCCTCCGCGTCTTCGGTGAGATGCGAAAGATACACAGCGTCGTCCCAGGACCACACCAGCACGTCGTTGCACGTGACGAGCGAGGACTCGCCGGTTTCCAGCTCGACGGCGCGCTGGGAAACCACGAAGAGTCCGCGGCGGACCCACCAATCGGTTCGAAGCTCGCCTTTGGTGACGAATTGAACGGGGAGGCGAGAGAGCGAAGGCGCGTTGAACGATTCTAGCGATGGAGCGAGCGAAGAGGAACTACCCGACTCAGGCACGGAGAATAAATAGAAGAGACGATGCGTGGTGCAGCAGAGAATGTGGTTCTCCGCGACGTGGATCGAGGAAATGTAGGGGAAGGCCACCGTGGGCATGCAGCGAGGAAGCAACGCGCTGAGCGACGGCGTGAAGACGGGGCCTTTGAAGTTGAGCTCCACTTCCTGGAGGATCTGCGAGCTGTCGAGATTGTGGATGTTGAAAGCGTAAAGAACGGCGCCGGGCTTCGCCATGTGGAAGGGCGAAACGGCTACGAGAATGACGGATTCGGAGAACCACTCCGCGGCAGTGATGAGCCCGTTCTGCGATAAATCGATCTCAGAAAAGCGTACAGAGATGAATTGGTTTGCGACGGTGAATTTGCCTCGCTTGCTCTGATACACACAGAGCGAGGAGGCGGTGAAAAGGAGAAGCGAGCTGCCCGACGGAGAGGCGGATTGTCCTAAAAGAATCTCTTGGTTTGCGAGAAAAGAGAATGGGAGCGGAATCACAGAGGAAAGAACGGCATGTGAGGAGTTTGTATTGCTATGCACGTGAACGAGAACGGTGCTCGAGTAGCCGAAACACGAGCAGTGCTCGCTACAGTCAACAAACAAAACAAAAAGCCAACGTGGCCGAAATCACGTCGGGAGTCACTACAAATCGCTGACAGAGCAGACGCGAGTCGCGCACGAACACTTCATTATTCGTCCCATGAATCACTTTTTCGTAGGGAATGTTGAACAGCAGCGCCGTTCCCTCCATATTGAACGAGCAACAACTCACCTCCACCCCCAACCCGCCATTGGCCTGATCGGAGGCAGCGAGGGAAGGGCCCGAGTACGAGAAAATCAAGTTTCCTTGCGTGTCCAACACCATGATTCCTTGATATTTCATCCCCAAAGCGAGAAACGAGGTTCCGGGACACCATTCCGCACACAGAATCGTATCATACGAGTAGAGATAGGACAGGTTGACTTGGGGGTATTGCCGAATGTCGATCGTGTTGAGTAAATTGGGAGCAAACCAGTCGCCGTCGCGCTTGATCTGATAAATGTTCACAGAAAGCCGCGAAGAAGCGACAGCAAGAAGAGGAAGGCCTGGACAGACCGAGAGGAAGCGGACGCCGTCCTCGACGTTCTTGTTAAATTGGATGACTCGCGAGGGAAGGCGAGAGGAGGGCAAAACTTCGAGGAGAAGACAAGAACCATCATTGATAGCGAGAATAAGAATGCACAACTCGGGAATCGAGGCAACACTTATAGCATTCCGCTTCTGCAGAGAATAGTCTTTGGGAAGTAAGGACTCGGGAACAAATCGGTGGAGTGGGCAAGCCAAGATGTTTCCATTCCAGTTCAATTCAGCAATGCTACCACTATCGAATACTATATATATTTTGTTAGATAATAGACAGGCAGACAAGGGATATCCAAATTGATCGATCCGAATCGAACACGTTTTCCTTATTGCCGCAGAAATACCAAAAACAGGAGACGATACATCTTCGCACACATCTTCCAGAGAACGATAATCTACAGAGATTTTGTAATAATCGACCTCTCCTTCGGAACGAACAACGATAAGCTCACGGCTATTGTCTTTCCAAAGGACGAAAATCCTATTCAAAAGCGCTTTACTATATCCAGCAGGACGATTGTGCCCAATACTTGCAAGAAGAGATATGGTAGGATGCACTGACCAAATCTGAATCGCGCTGACGGTTACAGCTGCGAAGAGCGATCCGTCAGGCGACAACTCCAAGCAACGATAATTTGATTTTGGAGGAACTGCGTATTCCACCAAGCGTTCGAATGGAGTTATCATCACCAAAAATGATCTTTCTATGAAGTTTGGTAATTCTTGCTTGAACGGATTGTGAGGTTTTTAAAAAACAAGAGCAGTTCACAACGCAGCAAGCTGCTGGACCACAGTAGTTTTCTTTTTCCGATTCGGGTGGACTTGGAGATAGGCCCGAGTCGTAGGGCGGTATAGGCATCATTGGACGAATATCGGTGTCATGTGCATCGATTCGTTTGCTTATTTCTATAATTGGATGAACCAAAATGCATGTGTATATACCGCTTAGAATGGTTTCAAAGGCTTTATCGATTCCAGTGGAATCATAAGCAGAAGTTTCGATAAACGCAATATTGTGCTGTTCAGCAAATTGAACGGCTTCTTGCGATTCGATGACTCGCAGATTGGCTAGGTCGCACTTGTTTCCTACCTGCATTGTAAGCAAAAGTCGTATTGCAGCTTACTAGTACGATCGTCATGTCGTTATCCGAATAATGTGATAGCTCTGCCAACCATACACCAATGTTGTCAAATGTCGATCTCACTGTTATATCATATACAAGGAGAGCTCCAACAGCTCCTCTATAATACCTGTGTGTTATCCTATTTGACTGCTTCGTACGCACTGGTGATGGCTCGATAGCGTTCTTGTCCCGCTACATCGATAGCACATGGCTCGAAAAGCACATACCTGTATCCCAAATTTGCGCCTTGATCGTTTTGTTGTCAATAGTCACACACTTAGAGGCGAATTCCACTCCAACCGTTGATTTTGTATCTGTATAAAACTCGTTCTTCGCGTAGCGCGTAAGGATGTTCGTTTTTCCCACCCCGGTGTCACCAATCAAGACAACTACACGTTATCCACGATTTCAAATCGTTCTTTTGCACAAATAGTCGTATCTCTCTTCTGGTTCGGCTGTTGACATATGAATTGAAGCAGTTTTGAACGATTTCTTCAAATCTGGAATTCCCGGAATTGAGCCTATTTTTCTCCTTCTTCACTTCTCAATTGAAATCCCTTCGATGCAGTTTATTAGCGAAAAGAAATCTAGCACCACAGCCGTCCCTATGAAACGCACAACGTACGTGTATATCGGATTTGGTTGATTGTTAGGGATCCGATTGTGACTGGAAGTACGGTACTAGCAATGAAGTACAGAGACGGCGTGATGATGTGCACGGACACTTTAGGTAGGTGGTACGGACTCTGGTTGTTGTTTTAGCTTCCTATGGAAGTATGTCAATGTTTAAGAATGTACAGAGAATGTACGTGCTGAAGAATAATGTAATCATCGGATTTGATGGAGAATATAGCGACTTTGCCCACATTGTTGAAGAACTTGAGAAGATTCTGTACCTTCTGTGAATTCTGAATTGACGGGTAGGGATGAATCCATTTTCCAGGACGACAATTCTATGTTGACCGCTGCTTCCACATTCAACTTTTTGCGAGCTTGGCTGTACAACCAACGCACAAAGATGGAACCTCTCTGGAATACGATTGTCGTGATCGGCCTGGAGAACCAAAAGCCGTAAGTACTTGAGTGTTGTGAGTTGCGAAGAGCCCAAGCGTTCTTTCGCTTTGTACACGCTCGGAAAGATTGTCTTGTCAATCGTTGTGGAGCGATCGGAGCGATGATTCTGCTTCTGTTTCCGTTGACAGACATTAACCTGCATGTAGCTTCCTCGGCATCGTAGACAAACTGGGCGCCGCCTATGAGGAGAACTTCACCGCCACATCATTTGGATTGTATTTCTGCCTGCCGCTGCTTCGCTCCTTGTACCGAGAGGACATGACCGAGGAGGAGGCCCGTGCGACGTTGGAGGAGTGTGCTCGCGTTGGATATTATAGAAATTGCTATGCCAGCAATCGCGTAGGCGTAGATTGAGGGAATAAGGCGTAGATACAAATGGCGAAGGTGACGAACGAGGGATGCGTGATAAGTGATCCGTATGTGTTGGAGACGCGCTGGCTTGTCTAATTGTGTGTGTTTGTTCGAGAAATGTGCGCGTGGTTTATAAGGCGCATGGTTTCGGATGCAATTTATTCGAAATGGAGTTATTTCCTAGAAAGATATGCAATGAAGTATGAAAATGTACAGAGATGAACTATTTCTCCACATTCCTAATTTCTGATTCAAAATGATATGAACTCTGTGCCTCAAACCGATCGATCCTACCTCCAACCCAATTTCATTCCCATTCTCCGCTTTCACGCATCTTTTCCATCCACTCGACCTTCAACATATTTCAACAAACAGCTCATCCACCTCTCGGAACAAACTCACTGTATGGACTTCGGTAATGCGTTTTCCATGCATAATAGTGACTACTAAACTTCCAGCTATAATAAAACTCGATGCACTCCTGCGTGCTCTTCGTCTTCACTGCCCTGCTAATATAATAAAACTCCTTCCCATAGACACAGATCGCTGCCTCAAACACAGCCACTTCGTACGGCGTCCATCGCTCTACGCTCGATTTCCCCGCGATTCCCTACCCAACGGAGAAACGGGGATGAGTTCCGACGACAGCTGTCCGAGGAGCTTCGCGCGGTCGAACAGATACTGCATGCCAAAAGTGGAAATGGAGTACCAGTTGGGTGTGGTGGAGTCCGTAAGGAATCGCGCTGCGCGTGTTGTAGATGCGACTGACGCAGCCGAGATAGTCCTCCATCTGCTGCCGCGACTGCCCGAGATACTTGCCGTGGTTGTTCGGGTGGAGACTTTTCACGTGCTGGAGCTCGGTCCAGGGCTCCGAGTCGAGGTCTGTGGGAGAATGAAGGAAGGAAGGAGAAAAGTACGGAGAGAGAGCGAGCAGTCGAGGCAAATGTTGGATTCGGGCTTTTTATCGGAGGCTTCCTTGCGATCCTGCTTTTTGGACTTGGAAGAAGGGGCGTCGGAGGGGTCGTGGTGGCTCGAGGACTCATCTGCAGGGGAAAAAGACTAAGGAAGGCTACGGGATTTGCGATTATCTTTGGAATGGTGGCTTTTGTCGGCTTTCGATGACTCCTTTTCTTGAGGTTTGTTTCGTTTGATAAATGCTCTTCTACCGGCATAAAAGAGCGATTTGAAAGGTTTACCGCATAATTGTTTGGCGCTTTGCGGCTTCGGGTCGAAACATGACCTTCCGAATATGCTCTATGATCTTTAATTGTTTATTCATTTTCAGATGTCTTTGTGTCAATTCTTTCCCAAAGCTCAACTCTTTGGTCGATGGAACACGTGCTATTTCTTGCAGGTATCGAACGGCTTCAATAACATCTTCTACAGACTCAAACACAATAACACGAAAAAATACCCCGAGTATACTCTTGCGGCATCGTATTAGAGAATGGACTCGTAGCTCGACCTGCCTGTTAGATAGATAGATACAATAAATTAATATCTAGTTAGAAAAATTGCCGATTACAAACTTTATGTGGATCCTTGCTCATGGTGAATGTGAAAATGGGAGCATTGGAGATATGGATTCTATCTCTGTCAAACTTGCGTCTTTGGTGATTTTGCAGAATTGTTGACGAATCAATCCTATTTCCCTTTCAGTGTTATTAGCAGACCATTTCGCATATTGCAAAAATAGAACCTAGAAAAGTGACTCTGTTCCGTAATGACGCGTTCTTAACCATCGATTCCTATTCGGAGTGTTGTGGACACACGACCCCATTCAAACTCCGTATTCAAGTGTCTTCTCTGTACGAACCTTGGCGAAATCGAGATAGTAAAGTCCCATTCTAGAGCAGACACCGACCCAAGCATATTTCTTGTCAAACAGTTTAGCAGACAGCATAATCGATCCTGTGCGATCCACTTCCATTGGCGTGAGCTCGATAACACTATTCGAAATATCTCCTGTATATGTGTAAATATCCTTTGGCAAATGCGTAGGATGATGACCAGTTCCACGATTCCACGTTTCCACATAAGCTTCCAAGGTTATTCCATTTTCTAAAAGATTGTTGTATTCGAATGTTCACTCGCGGACTTATTGCTGCGTCGACTAAGACATACGTCAGCTCTGTCGATAGCCCTATTCTGAATATGATTTTGTAGATGCTGAAAATGGCTCCTAAAGCCGTGGGAGCTGTGCGAAACCTTAATATCCATGAATGGCAGAGCAAGCAGCTCATTCAAAAGTAGCGGATTGGGGGAGCTCACGATTTTAGATACGGAGGAAGAGCTCAGTCTGGAGAAGTGGCTTATTCTCCTGAGCGTTCAAAGGACATTGCTCTGCAGCTGTGGAATCAGTGTAGGTTGTGTCTGTCTTGTGTCATCCGTAGTCCCTGGTTGTAAATTTGTGGTAAAGGCTCAGGTTCTTGCCGGAGGTCGTGGAAAGGGCCACTGGGAGAACGGCATGCAGGGAGGTGTGAAACTCGCCAAGACGTACTGGTGATGGGTGTGTTTGATGTCTAGCCCCGATGAAGTGTACGCCATCGCTCAGGAGATGATCGGCCACAAGCTGATCACCAAGCAGACCGGTGCGAAGGGCATCAACTGCAACAAGGTGATGGTGTGCGGTGCCGTGAAGATTCTTAAAGAATTCTACCTGGCGATCCTGCTGGACCGCGCGATGGGCTGCCCCATGATCATCGCGACCTCGCAGGGAGGCATGGGCATTGAGGAAGTGGCTCAGAAGTGCCCGGAGTGCCTGTTCAAGATCCCCATTTCGGTGAAGAACGGTCCCACCAAGGAGCAGCTGGCCAAGCTGGCGTCCGACCTGGGTCTGCAGGGCGATCTGGCGAAGGACTGCGCCGCGAACGTGCAGGCGCTGTACAACGTGTTCGACCGCTGCGACTGTACGATGGTGGAGATCAACCCGCTGGGCGTGATCGAGACCCCCACGGACGAGCAGGTGGTCTGCTGCCTGGACGCCAAGCTGCAGTTCGATAACGACGCGGAGTTCCGCCAGCGCGACATCTTCGCGATGCGCGACAAGAGCCAGGAGGACCCGCGCGACGTGCGCGCGTCGATGGCCGGACTGAACTACATCGGTCTGGAGGGCAACATCGGCTGCATGGTGAACGGAGCCGGTCTGGCCATGGCCACCATGGATACCATCAACTACTTCGGAGGTAGCGCCGCCAACTTCCTCGATGTGGGCGGCAACGCCAAGAAGGAGCAGATCTCCGAGGCGCTGCGCATTCTGCGCTCGGACGCCCACGTGAAGTCCATCCTCATCAACATCTTCGGAGGAATCATGCGATGCGATGTGGTCGCCCAGGGTATCGTGGAGGCTGCCCGCGAGGCCGCGCTCGACATCCCTCTGGTGGTGCGTCTGGAGGGAACCAACGTGGAGAAGGGAAAGCAGATCATCAAGGAGAGCGGACTGAACATTATCCCCGCCGACGATCTCGGCGATGCGGCCAAGAAGGCGGTGGCTTCTGTGAAGGCCTAAGTGTGTTACCGTATATCAATTGCATTGCGATGTTTGTTGGAGGAAAGAAGGAAAGGGAATATTTGGATGGTCACGATCTCTATCTGTTGGCTAGCGGACTTTGTATGTTGGTGCAGCATAGAGCAGGAAAAATTAATAATAATATATGATGTCTTTTGGCTTTTCTTTGAGAATAACTCGCCAATCGAATTCTATTAAGAAAAACGATTCCTAATCGCGATAATCTACTCTTTAGATCATTGCCCTTTTATTTTTAGCAACCTCCAACTTCGTTCCCTCTTTCCTGCTATTTCGAGTCCTACCTCTCTCAAGGGGAAACGGAGAATAAGACCCGATTTAAATAGCCCCAAATGTTCCAAATCGTATAGGAAAAATGAACCGGCCCTAATTATTAGGGACACTATTTCAGTCGTTCTCTCACTATTCTCCATTCTTTCTCACATCATGGAAGACAAGCACATCCTTCTTCCTTATATATCTCCTGAAGTTAATACAATGGTTTCAAGTACCTCCTATGGGCAGGGATTTTATTTTCAGACACTTATTGGAGTGGTGTTGATCCCTCGATATTTTTACCTGAAACAACAGAGTCGACTGAGGGCGAGTCTGTGGAGTCCTCCCCCACGCTCTCCCCGACCGAAGCTGTTGAAAGACGATCCCCCGTGACGACAATTCAAGAATACAGCCGCTTGGTTATTGACTGCATGAAGAGGGGAAAGAAGATGAACACCACAGAAGTGGCCCGCACCATTCTCAGCTCTGTTCGCCCCAAACCTGCTTCTCTGGTAGGATGATGAGGCTGGCGAGCGTAACAATCAGACTGTCAATATTCGAAGACGCGTCGGAGATGCTTTGAGTGTGTTGGCCGCGATTAACTATGTGAAGAAGGTTGGCAACGGGTATATCTGGATTCGAGATAACGGTTCTCAATGCCACACCGAGTTGGATAGTTTGCACTTCTCGCTGTGTTTCACGTATAGAAATGAAGAAAGAAGTCAGTCTTCTGGAACTCAAACTAGAGGAGAAAAGACGCAAGCTGCAAGCTCTCATTGCTCAGGTTCGAATTCATTTCAACATTTAATATGCAGAGAAAGCAAAGGCAGATGGAAACACAACTACAAAACTCCACATTCACTTCGCCGATCCCTGATGAGTGTTCGATCAGTCTGGACACTCCCTCGGTTCACGAAGAGAGCGAGCCCTCATTCCATTCCATTTCTGTACCTGAATTTACCTTCTCGGATCTACCATCCCTGTGTGAGCCTGAAAGTTGTCTGCCGAACGACGACTTTGCGCTGTTTACGTAAGACTGGACTGAGAAATTGATGGGTAGACCCCACTTTTCTTCCATTTCAAGATCATCTTCTTTTGGGTTTTTTGGAGAGCTGGAAGACTCGAACTAGTTGAGTTTTGTAGTTTTTCTATTTTAGTTGGAACGTAATTCCCATGTTTGTTTTAAACACTTCGATGGAAGTCGTGAGTGAGACGAATGGAGCGTTGGAGGCGTGCCTAAAATTGCTACGTGGAAGCAAGGACGAACAAAAGTTCGCGGGATTGTTAATGGCATCAAAGCATTTGAAGCCCGAGGTAGGAGCAATCCACTGTGGTTTATAATCGATCTAGAAGGATGAAATGCTCACAAAAGAGATGCTCGACGAACGGAGTAAAACTTTGATATTTCAAATGAATTCTAGCTTCCAGCATTTTTCATGCTATTGGTCTCCCGTTTTTAGAGCGGTTGCTAAAGAGTAACAAGGATGACACGTATTGTGATGTGGCTGTGTCCCTTCTAGTCAAGTAGGTCAAGAGACTTTCGTTCAGAATAGTTTTTGTGATAATCCAAGTCTTCACAAGGAGATTGTCCAGCTCATCGTTCCTCTGATTCAGCTTCTCTGTAAATCCGAAAATGACACGATTCGCGGCGATATCGTCACAATTCTCTCAGCCCTAGCCGGCGATTCCTCTCTTCTTGCTGTATTTCTCTCTCTTTCAATCCGAATTTCAGTTTCTTAGCAATAAAATCGTCGTTTCCTCGCTTTTGACGCATATCAAACACATTCTCTCTCATGATGTCTCTTCGTCCTTAAAAGAATCGTATATTCACCAAACTTTTTCTTATTCCCAGTTCTATTTCCCTGTTATTTTACCTTCTTCAGCATTATCCTGCCTCCCAAGCCACGTCTCCCCTTCTTTTGGAATTCCTAAAATTGGTCTGTTTTTGCCCGTTGATCGAATCCTACGGGTTGTTTCCCTCGCTTTCTCTGTTTGTTTCTCTCCATCCTACAATTTCCTCCACGCTTTCCCACTCCATTTTGTTCCACCTCCACTTGCTTTTTTCCCGCCTTTTCACTCACAAAATGCCGAAGGAGCGTCGAGCTGATTTGTTTGAGCTCGTTTGGACGCTGCTTCGCGAATTTGGTTTTGATTGGCTGAACGAATCGCTGGAAGGAAAGCAAGGCGAAGTTTCGGATTTAGAAAAAAGCGTAACGAACGAAAAACTTACGATCTTAATTACGAAACTGAGTAGCGTGGAGGTGCGCGTAGAATTGGATTATTTTTACAAAGACGTTGTGAACACGTACGAAAACGTGAAAGACAAAAATAGGGAAAATCGGAAAGACGCCAGTCGATTGTTGTTTGTGAGAGCACTCTACTCGATGTGAGGTGTAGAGTTGTTTACAAATCGTCATGCTCATTATGAAAGAAGTCGGCGAGAGTGTCGAAACAACCAATCGTTTTTATTCTTATTTTTGAACGATTATGCATTGTAGCCTTCACTCAGTTTGATTATGACACGGTAATCGAACTCAGTACTGCGTGGGCGGACGCTCTGCGCTGTGTGAAAGAGTTTATTTCGCTGGCATTGGGCGTTACAAAAACAGACATGTATTTACATCAATATAGCCGTTATGAACTAGATATAAAAAAGAGTGGAAAGAAAATGACGAGTTCCGCATCATGAACGAAGTCTTGGAGTATTGCGCGCTGTTTATCCACGATTGTCTTCAAGAATTCCCGGAAGAGATCGACGACGATGCGATGATCGAAGACCTGCTGAATTGGCACGAACAAACGCAATTTCACCTGTGAGATGTTAAGAGATGTTACGAAATGTTACGAAATGTTATGAAATCTTTGAAGCGTTCTGAGCTGTTTGAAACCAAACACAAAACAGAATATGAATGACTTTCACCGATCCATTATAGGCATTGATCGTTTTATACGCGATTACGGCCGCCTTGCAGAACACTTCGGAAATATTCTCCCCACTCTTTGCGGAACATTCGATTGCTTCAAACTGATTGGCTGCAGCATAATGAATGATGTCTTCCGATTTGACTTTCCGGTTCGCCGAATCAATTTTATTACCAACAATCAGAACCTGGACGTTCGGACTCACTTCTAATAGACAGTTAAGCCACTCATCCATGTTCGAGGCCGAATCTAAATCTGTAACATCGTAAACAAGAAGCCCAATCACGGCCTCTCGCAGGAAAAAGCGCGTAACGGAACGATACTGCTCTTCTCCGGCAGTATCCCAAATGTGAAGCCTATCCTTCATATCTTATGATCGATCTGTACTTCACGGTCACCTCTTCTCCGTCCTCACGTTGGAGAACCATATCTTTTGAAGCAAACGCAGAACCGATTGTGAGCGCATGGGCGGCTGTAAATGTGTTTTCTGTAAACCGCTTTACAATGCTATTCCTCAGAAATCATGCAGATTCATACCTAGACTTGCCTACTGCACGATCTCCAAGGAGGACGATCTTATAGGCTTCAGGAAGAACCTCCTTGCTTTCGTCATTATCCACAGGAATATCAATCGGCGCACTCTACCCATGATTCCACAAGCGTTTTTTTCACTTTTTCTTTTCCAGAACAGTTCCCCATAGTATTTGGTACAAGTTCGAATCAAAGAAGGAAAAAAACGGAAACAAAATTGTAGGTCGCAGCTATCATTCGTACAAACAAACAAGGATCCAAACCAAAACTAAATTCACGCACGAAAGCCGAATAATCCGAGCAAGAACAGCATGCCGACTACCAAAAGTTCTTCATTGATCAATAGTTTCTAGAGATAACGCATCGCACCCGTTCCTACGTATTCCGAATCTTCTGTCACGCTGTTATTCACGATTGGAGGAACAGCAGGAACAACATCCGTATTCGCATTGAGATCTTTCTTTTCTGTTTCGTTTTCGTTTTTCTTTTCATTTTCGCTTGCTGTTTCTTTCTTTTCTTCACTGCATGCTACAATTTGCTTCGCTGACTGCTCTTCAGTCGCCCCTTTCACTTCCCTAGGTGGATCTTGTGGCTTTTCCGAAACGAATTTGTGGATTTCTTGGAGTGTTTCATTCGTTTCTGCCCACATCTCAATGTGATGATTCTAGAAAACGTGTACCTGCTCTTGGGTAGCTTGAATGGACTCTACTTGTTTTGAGAGAGCATTCTATCTAATGAAAACGAGCATCTACGCTACATTCGACGAAATGGTGTTTTCCATGTTTTTTCGAATTCTCTTTCGATCGTATCGCGTATAACAGAATGTGAGGACGTTCAAAAACAACATTGCAATATACGAATACTGACCCAGTCTTCGAATCTTCTGTTCCCACGCTCGTTCCTCATAATATCGCTTGTAAATCTTCTCTTTGTAGTCTTCCAGCTGCTTCTTCTGCGTTTCAAACAGTCTACGGAACACGGAATGCCCTCGATTACTCTTGGTAGTCCTTCCGAAGGCTCTCTAAGGGAGTTTCCCATTCGTTCTCGTTGGCTACCAATTCGGCGAGACGCTTGTTTTCCTCGGTGGTTCGTTTGGGCTTTGCCAGGAGTCCTGAGCGTTCCAATTGCAGCTGCATCACTTTTTGCTGCTTATTCTACTCTTTAGGTTGAGAATGCAATACTGTACCATATAAGAAGCGTTTAGATCTCTCAGCTCTTGCGTAGTTTTCTCAAAGGTTCGTTCTGACTCAATCACTGCCTTTTCCATCTCCGTGATTTGGTCGTACCCCGTTGTTTTATTGATAACGTCGCTGGACCAATCGATAAATTGATTGAACCGAACCGAACTCTTGGATTTTGCTTCTGCGAGTTTTTTCTCCATTCTTTGCTTTTACGGCCTACAATCAATTCTACTCTTTTAGATAGGGCTCCGAATTTGCTTTTAACTCACCCGCTTTCTTCTTGAGCACATCGAGAGAGCTCTGCGACTTTGCCTCTTTCGCTACACCTAACCATTCCCTTTTCTCCCTCCTACAGAAGTGTCTGCACCAGCACGCTGCCCTCGCCAACATGCGCACAATTTTCCAACAAACAGGTTCCACAATCTATACAAACGGATTTGGCATGATCTTTCCGCCGATCTCCACCTTCGTCGCCTCTCTGCGCGCGAACGGGTTCCCCGCGGACCCGGTCGGTCTTCGCATGATCGCCAGCTCTCCCTTCTGCCTGGCCGCGAACGGGTTGAATCCGGGCCTTGCCTCCGGCTTTTTCTCGGGGTGGCGCACGATCGGCGCGAACACATCGTACCCCAGATTGGGTTCCGGCGTGGGGCTCGGAACCGGCGGATTGGCGCCCACGCGGCTAAACGGATTGCCACAATTCGGAGCGAACGGATTCCCGCGGGGAGACGGCGTCGCCGGAGCGATGTACGGAATGCGTTTCCCGTGGTTAAACGGCGTCGGCAGACCCTCCGGCTCCTCGGGGGGCGGTAAAAGCGGGCGGCGCGGCCGCGGCATTCGGCTGAGAACCGCGGGAATCGGAGGAAGCGCGTCATCGGAGAAACTGCTCTC
The DNA here is from genome assembly GCF_000151665.1 of Blastocystis hominis. NCBI lineage: Eukaryota > Bigyra > Opalinata > Blastocystidae > Blastocystis > Blastocystis hominis. The sequence goes on from NW_013171860.1 coordinate 324,907, forward strand.
CGAAAACGAATCTTCGCTGGAAATCGAATCGAACCGGTTTCTCCGGTTTCCACGTTTCGTTCGATCGAATTCTTCGTCCGAATCGTCGAATTCCTCGTCTTCTTCGGAATCCTCGTATCGACGGTTTCCACGGTTTCCACGGTTTCTCCGATCGAATTCTTCCTCCTCTTCGGAATCGTCGTACCGGTTTCCCCGGTTTCCCCGTTTCTTTCGATCGAATTCTTCGTCTTCTTCGTCGAATTCTTCGTCTTCGTCGCGGAACCGCGGTTTCCGCTCGGGCGTTTCCTCCTTGGCGGGCGTTTCGCCTTTGGGCTCGGCTTTTCCGAGTTTGAATTTGGCGAACAAATTGCTCAGCGCCGCCTTCGCCTTGTTCTCGCCCGCGCCACTCGGTTTCTCCGGTTTCTCCGGTTTCTCCGGTTTCTCCATGGGTCCGTTGGGTCCGTTGGGGCGTGGGGGTCGCTTCGGTAACCGCGGGGGCAGCTTCGGTCTGCGGGGCGTTTCCTCGTCGAAGTCCTCCTCGCTGTCGTCGCGGTACCGATTCCCGCGGGGAGGCGGGGCTCTGGGCATGCCGGGTCTCCCGCGGGGCGGTGGTACCTCCTCGTCGAAGTCCTCGCTGTCGTCGCGGTATCGATTCCCGCGGGGAGGCAGGGGTCTGGGCCCGCGGGGCATTCCGCGGGGCGGCGGAGCCATGCCGGGACGCGGAGGTCTGGGACCGCCAGGCATTCCTCTGGGACCGCCGGGCATTCCTCGAGGCGGAGGCATGGGGGTGCGGCTGCGGGGCGGCGCGGACGAGTCGTCCTCCTCGTCGAACTCATTGGCAGCGTCGGCCTGCGGCCCCTGGCGCGGCCCCTTCATGGACCCAGCGGCGAACTCCTCGCTGGGCTCCTTCTTGGGCTCCTTCTTGGGCTGCCGACTCACCGCGATGTCCTCGAGAGGCATCTCTACGGGTCACGCCTTCTCTCCGCTCCCACGCGTCAGCGACGCGGCCATCGCCGTGCTGGACAGGCCCTTCATCGTCAGGAACAGCGTCTACGCCTCACTCCCCCTCTTCTCTCCCACGCCCTGCTCCCCTGCCTCGTTCCGCATATGCACCACATGCCGCAGATACCCCTCTCGGTCCAGCTTCGCGAACACTTGGTCCAGCGGCAGCATCCCTTCCCCGAGCACTTTGCTCGCTCCCTGCACGATCTGCACGCGGATCCCCGCCAGCACTTCCAGCCCCATCGCGCCCGACCCGAACCGGAAGCTCTCCGCCCAGTTGTACGGGACGATCCGCACGTCCTTCGTGCGCCGTTCCTCGTCGCTGATCGGCTGCCCCATCGCGTCCACGCCGGACAGCACCACGTGCGCGGGGCTGCGCGTGAAGAGGGAAACGGGGAACCTACCCGATGATGCGCAGACCCATGAGGTCGTTGACGCAGACCTGCAGCCCGGAATACCCGCGGAAATCGATGTCCTTGAGCGACAGATTGACTGGAGGTGAGCGGAGACAACGCAGACAAACGATTGGCCGCGCCGATTCCGAAGAACTTCCACCGCAGAAGGATGCAGAGCTCCTCGAGCTGCTTCTTGGTGATGTCGATGACGATGCAGTCCTGCATGGCGCACAGCGAATCCTTGCAGTCGTCCAGGATGCGTCCCGGGCTAATCAGCTCGCTCGACGCGGTGGGCGTCACTACTCTTCACCAGCTTCCCTGTTTCTACGATCCACGTCGAACTCGTTCTCCTCTTCGCCCGACTTGGGCTTCATCATCTTCGCCATTTTGGCGGGATCGCCGACCATTCCCTTCCCCAGAATCAGCACGTGCCGCCGATTCTTCGCCTTCATCGACGGCGCCCAGATCTGCTTCCCGCTCTCGATCTTCTTCCCGCCGTACAGGTCGCCGATGAGCTTCAAGATCTGCAGCTTGAGCCCGGTGAGCGGCAGCTGGTTCTCCTTCACCCAGTCGAACATCACGTAGTCGAACCGTTTCGCCGCTTCCTCCTGCGCCGGATCCAGCTGTGCGTTACGCGAAGACACCGAGAAAGAGTACGGTCAGATAGGTCTTGTAGGTGTCGCGCGTGAGCGACCAGAGAAGCGTGTTCGCGGTTGTCTTCGCGGTGTAGCTGCAGCGATTCTGCTCTTTGAGCAATTCGGCTCCCAGCACCGCGCCGGGACCCAGAATCGCGATTACCTTCTCGTCTCCCTCTATGCGTTACCCGGTTTCCCCGATTCGACGCGGCGTTTTCTTGGTGACGCGGACCTGCCCTCCGACGACGAAGAAACAGGCGGCAAAGTCGTCTCCCTCCTTGCAGAGCACGGTGTCTTTGTTCATGTACGTGGTGGTGAGCTGGTAGCGCAGCAGATTCAGCTACGTTCGATCGAACTCGATCTCCCCTACCGCCTCCTCGTCATAATCCTCGATCATTCCGTCGAGCATCGTGACCAGGCCCTGCACGCTCTGCCCCATCAGCAGCCGCTTCACCGACAGCGCGAGCTCGCGATGCCCCTTCTTCATCATCCGCTCGATCGCTGCCCTTCAGCCCTCCTTCCTCACCCTCCTACCGCTCACGCTCAGACTCAGACACACCGTATCGTCCTCCGCGATCGCCGTGTACCCGCTCACATCGTCGATCAGCGCCTCGCCGCCGAACCATTCGCCCGGGCCCAGCGTGACCAGCTGGTACGTGTTGGTCACCAGCTTCACTTGTCCCTTCACGATGAACAGCAGCGACGAGCTCGCCGAGTCGCCGGATTTGATGATCAGCGTGTCGCGGTGGATGTACGCGGGAGAGAAGTACTCCGACGCCTCTGCGAGAATCTGGGCGCGCATCGGCTCGATGAGCCCGCGGTTATTCACCAGCAGGCGCAGCAGCGTGTTCTGGCAGGCCACTTTGAACATTTCCTCGCGGGGAATCGTCGGAATGATCTGCACGTCAGTCCGGTTCCACGGTTCCACCTTCCGGAAGGTGTTTCCCTTGTTGGAATTCGGTCCGATTCGCAGCGTCACGGCGCCGTACACGGGGGAATGGTCCGAATCGCGGATATAATCGATCTCGTCATATCTGCGATCGGATTGGCCGCACCAATCCCCACTTATAAATGTACAGCATCGACGCGACGTCCGTCGGATACGCCTGGAACAGGATTCGGTCGGTGAAGCTACGGATTACCGCGGTTCTGGTCCTCTACGAGGGAGTTCTGCGCGTGGCGCCCGCGTCTTTCATTTCGTGGTCGTAGCAATTGAACACGACCGCTAAATCCTTGTAGCCCTTCGGATCGCCCTCCTCGTTCTTCTACCCGTCACATCCCCGCGGTGAGCGCACCTTCCGCTTGTAGGTGGGGGCGAACCGCGGCAAAGTGAGTTCCTGGAAGCCGGGGAAGGTGGCGGCGGTGGCGAGGCAGGGCGTCAATTGGTCGTTGTCGATGAGCGTGTAGGCGGCGTCGGCGTCGTTGTTTCCGATGGCTTTGACGATTAACTGCAGGCACTACGCGGGCAAATCGCTCGATTACCGAATAAAAAGTACGTCTTCGGGCGCCATGTCGATTCGGTAGTTCATATCGCCCATAGTGAACACATAGCCTTTTCGCTCGCTGTCGTCCAGCACCAGCGCCTGCACCAGCTCGCTACGCGTCAGCGCCTCTTCTCTTCGCTCTCTCCTACACGGCGTTCTTGTTTCGCTTCGCCAGCTTCGATTCGCCGTGCTGATCCGACGCCAAGTGGCAGCAGATGAAATCAACCTGCGTGTGCAGGTCCGGAACGCCCTCCCACGCCGTCAGATCCAGCGGGCAGCGCACGCGGACGCCTCCCTTGTTGCTCGCGCGCGTCACCACCAGGTTCTTCCCCAGAGCGACGTTTTTCGTGGCGATTTCCGCCATGGGGACCAGTCCCGACTGAATCAAGTCGATCCGAATGAACAGCTGCGCGTGAAACGGGGAAACCGAGGCTACGATCACCGCGATATAACCGTGGAAACCGACCTCCTTGCGCGTGCTGCCGACCTTCTCCTGGACGGCGTGGAAATCGCTGCCGATGACGCCGGAGGCGCGCATTTCGAGCTCGGGGAGTTCTGCAATGCAGACCAATCCTTGTGGATACTCATGCATTCCTCCACCCCCACCGCGATAAGGTCGAACGAGTTGGGCACCCACTCCTCCAGGTTGTAGGGAGGGTCGCACTCGCCCATGTTCCACGTGCCGGCCCAGATGTCCAGCGACTGTGCGTTAGATTTCCGCGGGAGACAAGAGCCTACCAGCGTCTGCGAGTTGTCGCCCTTCACAGCGTTTAGCAGACGCGGCTTCAGCTTCGCGCGCAGAGCGGAGACGGCGGCGGTGTGGTGCATTTTGAGGTCTTTTGGCTGCGGTGGAGAGGGGAAATGAGGCATACACGACGAGTGTCCGGAGTGATGATCTCGCCGGGACTCAGATAGTCGTCTTCGTCGATGCTCTTGAAATCTTCGCCTTCTTCGAGGAACTAGACAGGCAAGAGCGGGAAATCCCACATACGTCGATGTTTGCCTGGATAGCCGCGAACCAGCCTGTGTAATCCATATCCATAACGCACTCGAAGCAGAACTTGCACTTTTCGTTGGGACACAAAACATTGAAGCGCTTCTTAACCTGCTTATCGGCTTGGATCTCTGCTCCGTTCAGATTGATGCACGCCTACGAGGAAGAGGAATTCGGAATAAAACACCATCGCGACTGGATCTCCCAAATTTGCATAGACCACGATTCTATCCTGGAGTAGAACCACGACTCGTTTGGAATAGCCAGGCGAGCGCTTTCCCTTCTTTAATAGAAATCCACTCTTCACGACGGGTTCTTTAATCTTTGGTAGTGTGCGATGTCTACACATTGATTTCATCAAAATAATAAAAACAGTCGTCTGTGCTTAATACACACATATTCAGGAAGAATTTCCTTTCCATGTTGTAAAAACATGCGTTGACTCTTGCATCCCTCATGGACACAATTAACAAAGACCAACTCTCCCTTGTTGGACATATTTTGGGACAAAATGGGAATTACATGGATTTTCCTTGATCATCAACGACCACTGTGCGTACCAACAAACAGCCGAAAAGAAAAAATACAATTTATAATTCAATAATTCAATAATTAATTAATCACAATGATAATTCAATAATAAAGTACAATAATTGCTATATGCAGATGGATACAATAATGACAGTCACCAACACAATGACTCCATACTGATAACAAGTCACATTCACCTTCCTCCGAAGCTCTACAATGAATCCACCACTCGCAAACCTCACCAAATTCCATTCGAATTTCCTTGTCGTGCGCGATCTCTCCCAATTCCTACACATCACCCAATCGCGTGAGTTCGACCAGATCTTTGCCTCGATAAAACGGCAATCTGCAAACGGGACAAACCTTGCTCTGTTTTCCAAGCCATGGAACAATACATTGGTAATGGAAAACATGTCCACAAGGAAGCATGGAGACTTTTTCTCCCTTGCAAAATTCGGCTAAACAAATGCTGCATAACGTTTCCTTGATGGAAACATCGTAATAGCTCGAAGGGATCGTCATGATCCGCCTCTTCACCTTTTCGTTGACTCGTTTGTTGATCATTTTAGAGCTAAAGTGATACTGCACCATACCGTATCCGAGAACCATCAAGAAAACGATGATTCCCATTACCCACTTTGCAATGATGATAGTTCTCGAGTGGACTAGAAGCAATGAGAGTGAATAAATGCGCCATTTACTTTCTCCTGATTCACTTATTCGGATATCGAAGTTCGTTTCATGAAGAGAATGGGCAAGAGCGTGACCGACATTTTTCTCGACTAAAATGGAGCAGATTCGCACCTATTTCTAGAATGAGGATTCGAGCGTCGTACTGCTTTTGCTATGGATGCGTTAGAAATCGAGGGAATATAAACTCGCATCTCTTGCTCTGTGGTCACGTTTGCTGAAAATACAACTGCAGCAGCGCCATCTAGTTGAGCCTATTTGTTAGGCACGCGAACGAGAGGAACGGAATAAATCAGTTGTTCCAAAGACTTGTTAGAATGTAACAAATCGGTGTACGAAAAGAAGACCGCTCTTTTATTAATGTTGGACTGTTTGTAAAGCGAACTGTTATAGTATAGTAATTCACCACTATAACCTACACTTCACAAGCAAAAACTAGTTATACGACACATAAACACACTTCCAATTTTCAAGCGAATATGTGTATATGTAGTTTCCGAGGGATACTTCACAACTAAGGATTGGCACACAGATAATAGAAAAGTAACAAAAAATATCGCACAGAAAGTCATCATTGAATTTCGCAAAAGAGATGAATCAATACTCGTAAAAATGATCCGTTTTTATAACCTCTCCTATTTTGCTCCACTTCCGCGGGGATCCGCCCTCTTTGTTCCAACAAACAATCCACTCGTTGTGTCAGCTTTCTCACCCTTAGAGACGACCTCCCGATCCAGCCATGGGAGCCACAGTCTCCTCCACCTTCACGCCCTCTTCCTCCTTCTTCACGACATCGGCGTGCTGCTCCATCAGCTTCACCGTATCGATCTTGGGCGACTTGATCATCTTCACCTTGCGGATCAGCGTGTTCTCCAGAGGATAGATCTTGTTGCACTCCTTCTGAATGCGAGCACCGATCGACTCCATGCACAGCTTCGGAACCAGCGTCGCAAGATCGCACTTCGACACCTCGTCCGTGATGATCTCCACCATCTTCGCACGAATGCGGTGGATCTGAGAGGCCTGCGCGTAGCAAGTCTTCTTGTTCTGGTTGTCCTGCTTGCGGGTGAACGCGATGCAGAACAGACGCAGCTTGTAACCGTCGGTGGTAGACACCTCCACGTTGCACTCGATCAGAGTCTTCCACTTCTTGATCAGAGAACCCAGCTTGTCGCGGGTGATGTCCATTCCGTAGAAGAGGGTGATGCACTTATCTCCCTGCACGTCCTCCACTCGCAGCTTGATCTTGCGGTAACCCTGCTCCTCGTTCTTGCTCAGATCACCCAGATTGGCCTCGAAAATACGTCCCTTCAGACCCTCCGAAGCGATTTTCAATCCCGAAGTACGAGACACGAGCGTCTTGCACACATCACGCACCAGGAACTGGTTCGGGGCACGCACGTCGTACCACTCCTTCTTAGCCATGGTATCAATCACCTTCTTTCCCTTTCCTTTCTTACTGACTTTCTTCTGAGATTTGCCTAGAAATCGGTTAGCACTCTACTGTTCTCCAAAAGCGGGAACAAAACGAAAATTCACTAGAAATAGAAATTTCTTACCAATAGCCATTGTCTGACACAACAATTGTTGAATAGAAAGAAGAAAGACAGAAATAGGGTACAGGGGCGAGATATAATCACCAAATATGCAGAATTGGGTCACATTGCTTATTCCAGCTAGATTATAAATGATGATTAATGAAAACGCCTTAGAGTTAATATGGATTGTGAATCGATAGATTCATTTGTTGCAAACTGTGACAGATTGTTAACCAAAGCACATAGACGATTACTAGATTTTTCAATGTGTATATTACCATTAATAAAACCCAAATTTTGGCATTACGTAATATTCAGAAAAAGTCATCGAGTTTTCCTCTACTGCGTTTTTGGAGTTCATAGTGATAGATGACAAAAGGCCGTATTGTGGAGACTATTTTAATCGCGTTCCTTTTGCTAGTTGCTATTTTTGTATATGTTGGTATAGAATTGTTTGATAACGGTTAGACAGATATTCGTAGATATAACGATATTGTAAATAATGTGGAAGATATCGTGTTTGTGGTAATGTTTTTCCGTTGGTTATTTTTGTAGAGACAGTATTTTGGAAGTGGTGTTGCCCAAAGAAAGAGGGGGAATATTCGTTCCACAACGAATCAAGTCACTTCTAGTGAACCAAGTGTGTTGTTTAATGCTTTCAAGAATTCGTTTGATAATGTGAACAAGCATCTGGATGCAAGCACGTTGATTTCTTCAGACGAGAATTCCGAGTCGAGTAGATTGATTGTTTAGGAGAAATGAGAAATAGTCGATGAGACAGCCCAGCCCACTTTTGCAGCAGATGAGGAATTTGAGAACGTCTCGGGTAGTGAAGCAGTGGATGTAGTCGAAGAGAGTCAACCAACCGAAATGGCGAATTTATCCGAGGAATCTCCAGTGAAAGAAGAAAAGGGGCAGGTGGAAAGCAACAGTGAGAACGAAAAGGGTGAAGAGACGATGGAATCGGATGAGAATGAAAGGGGAAATGATTCTACCACTAATCCAGAGGGCGAAGAGAACGGAAAGACCGAAGACAACAATAATGATAATGATAATGATAATGATAATGATGATGGCAAGGAATCTGAAGAGACCAAAGAGGCCGAGGAGACAAATGAATCAGAGGAGTCGAAAGAATCGAATGAATCAGAGGAGTCGAAAGAGTCGAATGAATCAGAGGAGTCGAAAGAATCGAATGAATCAGAGGAGTCGAAAGAGTCGAATGAATCTGAAGAAACAAAAGAGAGTGGTGATGACAAGGAATCTGAAGAATCTGAAGAATCCAATAAGTCTGAAGAAAGTGAGTCAAATGAAAATCCCGAAGAGATTCAAAGTGAAAAGACTGAGAATCTTCAGGACTCACAGGAGGAAAAGGAATCTTCGAAGTTGGCCAAACCCGAAAAGCCCGGCAAATCCCAAAAGCCCAAGAAAAGCCGAAAGTCCTCCAAATCCGCCAAACCCGATAAGGTTTCCACGGTTTCCACGGTTACTCCATCAGAGAGCAGTGACGAGTCATCGGTGGAAACGGAGGTCCCTTCCTCTGCGGTGGAAATCGAAGAGGTGAGCGATGAAAAAATCGCGGCAATCCAAGACGAAGAACCCGCCAAAACCGAGAAAAACCCGCTCTATGATGACGAAACTTCCAATGAAACTGGAGAAACTGGAGAAACTGGAGAAACTGGAGAAACTGGAGAGGCAGACAAGGAAGAAACGGAAGAAGCAGACACAGAGAAAGGGGAAACTGGAGAAACAGAGGAAACCGGGGAAGCAGAAAAAGAAGAAACGGTAGAAACCGAGAAAAGTGGAGAAAGCGATGAAGCCGACGACTCTGAGACTGGAGAAACTGGAGAAACAGTAGAAACGGAGGAGAAAAACGCGGAATCGTCGAAGGAGGAAGGAATAACCGCGGAAGAGGAAGCGTCGGACCCGTTGTTGGCGCAGCTGCCGTCGGATTCGCTGGGTGGGAAGAAGAAAAAGAAGAAGTTGATCCGTCACGTGCGCATCTCGAAGACGATCGTGATGGTGAGCAAGGACAAAACGCGTCGCTTCCGGTTCAACAAGGACCACATTCCTCGCACACGCGGCGTGCGGCTGAACCTCACGATCCCCGTGGCTCCGCTGCCGCCGCAGCCGAAAGGAACGCGGTTCTCTCTGGTGGCTTTCACGACGGCGGACGTGGCGCGCGTGGGCGAAGCAGAGAGTGGTGACGGGTAGAACTACGCGCACAGCTTCAAGATCGTGAACTGGCTGCGCATGATGTGTCTGTTCCAGCGCGAGTTCAACGCTCACGCGATGGTGTTCACGCGCAGCAAGCAGATCATCGCGCAGGCGAGCGAGTGCGGCATCACCATCGTCAAGAAATACCCGTCGGACTGCGCGGAGCCGGTGAGATGTAGGACGAATCGGTTCGGAATGCCCTATGTGCGCGGCATGTTCGCCAAGGCGAAGCAGATGTTCGATAGCGATTACTACGGGTACATCAACAGCGACATTCTGCTCACTTTCAATCTCTTCGACGTCCTCGAGATCTGCAAGAAGAACGCCGAGCTCGGCATCATGAGTCTTCGCGTAGTTTCCACGTTTCTACGATTAGGAATAGCACGAAATCGCGGGGAGAGTGCACGAAGTGGCGAAGTACAACCCGCTTCCCAACGAAAACCTGACCGTCTATCTCAAATATCTTCGTTCTGCGGCGCTTCGCATGCGTCCGTTGCGTCACGAGCATTCCGCTGTAGGCGATGAAAGTTCCTCTCACGCAGGATTACTTCATTTTCTCGCGGTATTTCAACTTCTCGTCGTTCAAGCCGGTGGTGATCGGGCGTCTCAAAGTGGACAATTACTTGCTTTCTGTGCCGTACGAAGCGCCCGAAACGCCGGAGGACTGGAAATACGCGGTGGACCCGAAGGACGGGAAGCGTGCGAACAAAGGAAACCTGATTAACACGTCGCATAACGGTGAGCGAAGCGCGTTGGATGCGCTGATGTTTAGTGATCGGGTTCCATTTGGGGCTGGACGGATATCACCATCGAATGAAGCGGGATCATTTGAACTCGCAGGATAGCAATTGGAACTTGGAGTATTTCCGCAACGTGCATCGCTCGCATGGATCGCTGATGTACTCCAATTTCGTGTTTCGTAGGCGTGGGATAGCGGAATGAGGCGTAGCGTCCTCTCGCAAGGCATTGATGCTGGGCTATGTGAAGGACTTGGAGCGACGACGAGCTTCTCTTTAGTGTGGAATTGAATGAATGGATTGTTTGTTGCGAGAAGCAAATCGAGGAGATTTCCGAGTCGTGTAGAATGAAATGAAATGAAATGAATCGATTCTGTGCCACATCAAACAGAAAAGGGAAGCAAGTCTCTCGTGTAGAATAATAATAATAACACCTGATTGTTGAATAAACTCAACAAAACAAATAAGTCTTTCGTGTAGAATCGAATCAATAAATTGTTTGTCGCTCATACTCAACACATCGAAGAGATTTCCCTTTCGTGTACAATAGAACGAATCGATTGTTTACTGCATCAAACAGAGTAAAGAAACAACTCTTCTTGGAAGAAATCGCGATTAAGCAGCTCATTAAATCGTCGATCTGCGCTCGCGATCACTGCGTCTGCTTTCACCGCATAAAATCCGTTTCGCGTTTCGCTCGCCTTCTTGATCAACGCCGGCACACACACATGAATCACATATTTGCACAGCGAAACCTCACGAACCGACTGAATCATCGCTTTCTGTGCATCAAATCCTCTCTCGTTTCACGCACCTGCGATACGCCGCAAGGCTCAAACCGAACTTCGGTTTCGCGCGGCTTTTTAGTCTCATCGCACATCTGTCCGTTCGCGTAGTGATAAGCGTAAAAAGGAATCGGGGGCGTGGAGGAAGTGTCTAAGCCGTATGTTCCGTGCTGTGTGGTGTCATGTGAATTTTGACTCGCGAAGCTGCCTAGACTCCAATTCAAATCCAAATCGTTTGATTGGGTTTCGCGTTTTTTGTGGAACTGCTCGATCGATTGTTTGTGGTTGTAGCGGTAGCTCCAGTACCCTACAGAGTGAACGGGTGCGGAGATTGAATGGAATGTGTCATCTAGAAAGGCGTCAATGTGGTCTTCGTCCACGGCGAGCATATCAGCAATGTCATCTTGCGTGTATTGGGAGTAATCTTCAGGGAGATCGTATCCAAACTCTTCCTCATCATCCACAGTCTCCACAAAGAACCCCAGACTGGATTTGCAATGGTTACATTGGATGGACGAGGAAATATGGCCAGGGAAATTAGTACACGACTTCTTGTCGGGGAGAATCGATACCGAGTCCGAAATGTTCTGGAAATACAGCATTTGAGCCGTTCCCCAGTCTATCTATTCGTTAATCAATAATTTGGCTTGCTCTACATTCCCGATAAACTGGTCGTAGTGAATGTGCAACCCTTTTTCCAGACTTCCCAATTCCAGACGCGAGTGCGCCTTCGAGGATGTCTTATCCGTCCAACTTGAATAATTTGCTATCAGCGCTCCACACACGCGACAGTAGAAATGAACCTCTTTGCCCTTCGTCTCGCACGAAACAACCATACACAGCAACAGAAGACTCAAAAACAGCTGTTTCATTTTCCAAACAAACAAAGATTACCATAAAAGAACTTTGGTTACATTATGAATCACTCGATTATGCAAAAACTTCATATACAACGCAGCCATCGCTTCCCTCGTTTCTTTCAAACTCATCACATTCATAGTTTTTTCATTCCTACAAATGACCCCATTTCCTCTTCTACAACTCTTTCATATCGATAATAATCAGCGAAATATTCGATAAATTTAAGATTCCTTCTTCGGCCAACTTCAACACGCGATTAGGAACTCCGATCGCAATTGACGATTTTCTTTGCAGCGCTTTCTTCTGTTCCTCCACTTTCATGTGCTTTCCAAACAATTTCGGGATGAAAACGTGGAGATCCGACAGCGGTCTGCTGATTACAACGCTTCCGCTCACTTACTTCAAAAGCTCCGTGCAACGAATCGCTGAAATGCAGAGAATGAGAATGGAAGGTCCGGATCGCATCCTCTTTTTCGATGTTAATGATGATTTCCAATCTGGGATGATTTGTTTAATTCTGCCTAAAAGAAGCGAGTCATCGTGTGGCTGCTCGGCTAGCTGCAAATACTGCTCTATCCTGAAGGAAACTCTCGAATCATACCTTGGAAAGGATGTTCCATTCCATACTCATCGAATTGATTCTTATTATTATTGTTGTTTTTCTTATCATTGGAGCTGCTGTTTTCTAAGACAATGTATGACCAAAAGTAAGCTGCCTGCTCGACGGAATCCATCTTGGAAGTGTCAAAGGTAATGCGGTTCTGGGCATTTCTCTCTTTTCGCCGCCTCTACAAAAGAAAACACGAATTATGAGAGTACTTTCAGTTCCTCCAACCTTTCTTTCTTCTTTTGCTTCGCATCAAGCTTTACTGTGACGCTGTCCTCTTCACTCTCCTCAGGCTCATCTCGTTTCTGGGAAGTGGGCACTGGTAATTCAGGAGTATTCAAATCAGCGGTATTCTCAGCCGGAGTGGGTTCTTCTACTATCACATACATAAATATAGACACACCCTGATGGTCAGAGAGAACAAAGGCATCATCGTCTGAATCTCCAGTAAACTCTAATACTGAGTCGAATACTCAATACAAAACTCTCAAACAAACTCATTTAGAAAATTGGATGGAACAAACAAAACAATGGCAGAAATCTATTCTCTGTTTTTGCTCTCTTTGGATTGAAGATATGAGTCAATACACGATTTCTTGTCTCGAATAATAGAGTATTTGGAGAATGGCTGCAGTGACTTGTTCTCGATTGAGTCCAAAATCCACTGAGGGTCCAAAACACGGAGAGAGGGTTTCTATGGGAGAAACAAAACGATTCTGCGCTCACTTTCAAATATTGCTGCTCCTTTGAATAGCAGACATTCTTTGCAATAATAATACCAACGCGAGAGCGAGAATAGAAATGCTCTACGTCTCCACCATGTGCCCGAACGAGTTCCACGAGTTCCAAACGCGTCTTTTCCCCAAGAAATCCGTCAAAATAAAACGAAAACCCGGCGAACAATTGGGTGCAGATTGGATAACTGTCTAAACGTTCAGAAAATAATACAAATATACTGTCGCTCCTATTTTCGTAATATTTATCATGTGATTTGGAATATCTACAGATGACATTGACAAGATGACCAAACTTGCCGAAATCGAACTTCTTTTTAAATGGAAATGGGGCGGAGAGCAGGTATTTTGATTTTTTGCTGTATGTTGCACTTTTCTTCTGAGTGCCTTTCCGTTTCACATAGCGATCCATGGAATGGTTTATATTCTGCAGATTCTAACAAAATATAAGAAAATATTAATAAAAGCAGATTGCCTCCAAATAATACTTAAGGAGAGAATACAGTTTGTATTATTGTCATAGGAAAGGCATTGAAAAATGCAGAATCGTCTCTCTAGTTCATTGTTAACGTGTTCTGGATAATAACAGTGCAAGAAATGATTATTAATAATATACTCAAAATAGAGATGTTCATATGCAGAGATGAGCGTATGGAAAGGAAGCCAGTGAAGTGGTTTAACGGGACAGTTACAAGATATTTTAAGCGGATGTATATATTATATGATGCAAGTATTTTCTGCCTTTGATTCTATCGAAAGAGTGCCTTTCGTTTTCCCACAGACGTTCCAGACTCGATTGTTCGTTCTGTTGAATCGATTTTTTAGTATGCCATTACTCGAATAATACCTTGCATATATCTATTTCAATGCTCATTTACACATCACAATCGTTTATGTATTATCGGATGTAATGCCATTTCCATATGTATTGGATATTATTGCCTATTATTACTTTATATCCAAAATATGAAGTAGATCAATCTACCAGGTCTGCTTGCATTTGAGTATTGCAAAATGTACAAACTATTACATCTAACACAGAGACTAATATGAAATAAACAATAGCGAACAGACTTCATATCATCTATTATACAGTGTAGATATTTCATAGAGACAAATATAAGCATATTCTCTAACAAGAAATAAAACAAATAACTCAAAAAGTATACATATTACGACATATCTACAAAAAGAGAAAAACAGGACATACATGGAATACTATGCTCTTTGCAGTTAAACCTATTCAAAAGCAATAAAGAGATCGTTGATAACCAAAAATCGTTATATGCCAAATGAAGAATTTTTTCAAATTCCGAACTTTCTTAAAATCATTTTTATTGTAATGTACAGGATAGCTGATTTTCTCAATTCTGCGAGTAGTAACTATCACATTGATGGTTCCACTATTCAATATGTGCAAGGACGTCTGAATGAAGATAGGAAAGTGGATGGCTGGATTTCACTAATATTGAATAACAGAAAGTGTATAGTTATGAAATTCAATAATGGAGTATTCATAAATCAAGGATTTCTGGTCAATGAGCAGAAAGTGTTGAAAGTGATTGGAAATCATCAGATTGGTGCTATTTCATATAACGATAATTGCATAGTGGAAGAAGGAATAGTGGATTTGGATCATGGAAGTCGATTTGAAGGCTTGGTATTGAAAGAAAGAGAAGGCCAGATTGGAATTCCATTTGGATATGGTGAAATGTATGATGATGATGGAATATTGGTATACAAGGGCATAATGATCAATTGGAAACGATTCGGGTTTGGAACGAGTTATCATAATAATGGATGTATTGAATATGAAGGATATTGGTGTGATGATAAGCAATTTGGACAAGGTATCGTATACGATCAATATGGTAAATTAGTAACTGAATATAACTGGTACGATGGAATTGAAAGTGATATTTATAAAGGAAATGGAAGCAAACCAATTAATATCGCAATCAAACATTTGAAACTGACTAACAGTTGTGCATTGGTAGATTGGGATGTTTCATTGTTGTATAATTTGGAATCAATTGAAATCGGCGATGATTGTTTTGGATTAGTGAAAACATTCAAAATCGAAGGATTGAATCGATTGAAAACTATCAAAATCGGAGAAAATTCTTTTACGCAAAAAAAGAACAGTAGTGGAAATGATGTATCGAAATCATTCCACATATTGAATTGTGAATCACTAGAGTCAATTGAAATTGGTCGATTTAGTTTCAGTGATTTTGCTGGCGACTTTGAATTGAAGAATCTACCACAATTGAAATCAATTCAAATTGGTACAATTGGAAGCAAATCATACAACTTTATCTGCAGTACCTTTGTGGCAAAAGGTAAGAGTTTTATAATACATTTTTAATGTCTAGATCTTCCAAATCTACAATCCATCATATTGGGTGATTCTGTTTTCAATTACAGTAATAAATGCACTTTTCAAAATCTACCTTCATTACATTATATATATATTGGCAGTGATTGCTTTGGACTCGTAAGAACGTTCAGAATCGAGGAATTGAGTCAATTAAAACGCATTAGAATCGGGAAGAATTCGTTTTCCCAGAAAAAGAATCAGTTTGGAAGTGACAAATCGAAATCTTTCCACATCATTCATTGTGAAGCCTTACTATCTATTGACATTGATGAATTTAGTTTTATCGACTTTGGTGGAGACTTTGAATTGACTAATCTACCTCTATTGGATTATATTAGAATTGGTGAACTTGGCTGTTGGTCACGTAATTTCTATAATAGTTCATTCGCAATTCGAGGTATTTTTCGACCGCCATTTTGATTAATAGATTTACCAAAGCTAAGATCTGTTATTTTGGGGAATGACGCATTTGAATTTTCTCTGTCGACAGTATTTGAGAGTAATAAATATGAGCGAAGTATTTAACTGTACTAGACCTTCCATCTCTGCAATCCATTAAACTCGGAAAAAAAGCATTGTATGGAATAGATGACAAGTCGTGCTCACTGGAAATGAGAAGTATTTGTGAAGTGGATTGTAATTATCGAATATAGATATCCCGAATCTAAAATATATCCAATCTGAAGGATGGAGTTTCTACTGCCCTCATTCAGTAATTTTGAAAAGTAAATGAAATAACATAATTTTGATTTGATATAGATATTCCAATTATACATCATATTAATCTACCAAGATCGTTTTTATGTGTTCAATCAGAATCTATTTCGAGTATTGTATTAATTCATCATTTCTAACACAGATACTCCATCTATTCTCGTTGATCTTGTCAAATTACATGTGAAACGACCAGAACAATCCGATCATACAAAACATCCAAGACAACTAAATGAAGTACATCTGCATTATCTAAATTTACCAATGCAATCACAGCTAAAAGAAAAGAGGCAAAGAAAGAAACATGCAAACCAGTCAAATAAACCTAAGCAGAAAGGCGCATCATGCCAATCAAGCCTGCCACAACAAACAAGCACATCAAAAGAGCCAAAGAAACAGGAAATACAAAAAGAAATGCTTGCCAATGAATCAATTCCACAAATCCAATCAAAGAAGTCACAAGAATCTAACCAACCACAGCAAACGTATGAATTCAATGAATCCGATGAGCTGGGTATTTTCAGACCTTTTTTTCAACCCAGTTTCCTGAGCGAGCCAGAGGATCAAGAGCAGAAGAAGAAAAAGAAACACTTCAACAAATCAAAATGGAAGAAGAAACAGAAAGCATTTAAAAAGTTACTGAAAGAGAAAAAGAAATTAAAGAAACAGAAAAAGAGGGAGAAAAAACAAAGGAATAAACAACGGTGTAAATCAACTCCACATAATCAAACAAATGCAGCCAACGCATCTAAGCAAACTAATGTTCCTAAAGATTCAAATGTTCCCAATGCATCAAATGTACCCAATGTACCCAATACATCTAATGAACCCAATGTACCCATTGTATCCAATGTTCCCAATGTATCCAATGTTCCCAATGTATCCAATGTACTCAATGTATCCAATTCATCTAATGAACCAAATGTACCCATTGTATCCAATACACCCATTGTATCCAATGTATCCAATGTATCCAATGTATTGAGTGTTTCAAGTCAACCAAGTCAACCAAGTCAACCAAAGAAACAAAAACAATCAAAGAAACAGGCAAAGAAACAGGCAAAGAAACAGGCAAAGAAACAGCAACAGGCAAAAAAGCAGGCAAAAGAGCAGGCAAAGAAAAAGGCAAAGAAACAGCAACAACAACAGAATGATACAACTCAACATAGTCAGCAGAATGGACCAAAGAATCAAAAGAATCAAAAGAATCAGAAGCAGTCTAGTGGATCTAACAATACTGGTCAACGCAGCCAAACACATCAGAAAAAAAAACAGAACAAGCCAAACCCTCCGAAATAGCCAAATCAAAAGGTATATAATAAGAATACCAGAGCTGTGTAATCAGCAAAGAGCATTATTCTGTTTGTTGGTACTCTCATTATAGAACTATTTTACTTGTCTTGGATGTTACTTCTTTCACTGTATTTCGATTGATTTCATCGTGAATCAACACTTTATGAAAGACAATTCCTTATCTTTTCTTTCATAAACCACAAAATATAGTATTTACATATACAATCAAATTACGAATTGGTGTTATGGCTTATATTGACTATCAAACCCTATTCTTTAAATGATTCTAGTATCAACAATTCCAAAAATCTTACCATCATCCCACCCTTCTCTTTCGAACAAACAAATAAACTACTCTCAGATTACCCATTATTCATTCGCTCCAGAAACATTCGCTTGACTCTTGTAAAAGTCCACGACTTGCTCTGCAGTCGTCGCTTCTTCCGGCTTTTTGTCCTCTCGAATTCTCACAAATCGCGGGAATCGCAACGCTATTCCCTTATCTGCATCCACCAATCCGATGGCAGCCGTATGAACAGGCGAAATGGACAGATCGGCAGCGCGGACTTCCCAGACTTGCACCGGATTCAGCCAAACATCCGGTTCGACTGAAGGATTCACACTACATCAAAACTACCCCCAAAAAACACTTGAAAATCGGAAGTTTGTGGTCAAGAAGATTGCCATTCGAAAAGAATTCGGAATACTGTTTCAACGCGTCATCACTGAATCCCGTCCCAATCTTCCCATCATTTTTAAAATCAAACCAACTACCTTGCAAATGCTCTGAAATTCTTCCGACGATTCATCAAAACAAGCCAGCAAAAACGCGCCAAAATTCCCCGTTCTTTTGCCTTTCCCATAATACCCGCCAATTGGCACCAGATCCATCGAATCCCCCAAATCCTGCAAATAATCCTTTTTCAGCTATATATTCGCCATTCCAAAAAAACGGCCTACTTTCAGCCAGTTCAGCGAGCGCTTGGAAGGCTCATACGTCGCGTTTTCCTCCAGCGTTTTGATCATCAGGCCCTCGCATCCGTTGGCCACCGATTCCAAAAGAAAAGCCTGGATCTTTTCGGTGTCGTTGTCGTCCATGAACGACGCAAAGTGGATTTTGCCCTCCACTTCTTTGAAGTTTTCACGCAGCAGCGCGCGTCGCTCGCGCAGCGGCTTCTGGATCAGCGACTGCGGTCAAAACCCGATCAAACGCCCACCTCTCCGTTCAAAAACAGCAAGTCGAACGCGAAAATCACGACGTGGATCTTCACTTCCTCCTCCTTCACTTCCTTCCTCGCGCGCGTGCTCAAAATCTGGAACGGCAGGATGCGCTTCGCCTCGCGGTCCCACGCCACGCACTCGCTATCCACGATGAACGTTCCTACCGACGCAGACACGCAATCCTGCAGCGCCTTCACCAGATCCGGGTACTTGCTCGTGTTGTCCTCGTTGTTCCGACTGAAGATCTTGATCGTACCGTCTTCTCTCCGATGGATCTACTCCACAACCGCGGGAATCCCTTACCTGCGCGCGCTCGCCGTCGTATTTAAACTCGCACGTGAACTGCCGGCCTTGCAGCCGGTCCAGTACCTCCGAAATGCCCTTCGTGGGCTTGGCGAGCATGGGATGCACCGGAATTCCAGGCGTTAAGTGGCAGATCTGGTTCAGCTGCGACAGTGGGGCTTGTAGAACCGCGGGAATGAGCTTGTCGTAGGAGGGACACTCGCTGAGCGCCTGTTTGACGGTCTCGACCGCGTCGCTGAGCATGGTTTGGAGCTTTGCGGGGTTGGTGTGGAGGGAAGCGTCGAGAACGGGGGGCGGGAGAGTGGCGGAAGGGGGCGTGAGAACGACGGCGTGCGCGAGAGCGGCGAGAACGGACTGCTCCGCCAGTCCGACTCGAAGTTTTCCTTGCAGACCGCGCACTAGAAACTTGATTTCGGAGCCGTGAGCGGAGACGAGGAGGCGCTTGATGACGCCTACTTTCCGACTCTGGGTGCTGTTGCCCTGGAGAAGGAGAAAAGAGGGAAAACTACCTCAAGTTGAGCGAGCGAGAGAAAATCTTTGAAGAGACCGCGGACGGTAAGAGGAGGGGGAGGAAAGAGAAGGCGCTGTGTCGATTTACAGGTCATTGCGACATCTCCAAGATCTCCATGTTTCTTGAGTTCAGACTTAATGGAGGCGCTGTGAATGAAACCCGAAAAAAACGAGTACGATGATTTACCAGTAGCTTCTTGAATAGCCTTGATAATGATTCCGTCTCCTATTCCAAGCTCCAAGCCCTCATATGAAGGAGCTACTTGGTTTATCAATAAATATACTGTGGGGAGCAAGTCATCCGGAGTAGTCGCAATTATACTTCGAAAAAGGTTTGCGGTGAGGGAAATGATACGATTTCTATGAATCGAACTAAATATCGAAAAATAACCTCTCTCCGATCTTTTCGACTTCATCTAAAAGGGAAGCTACTGCTTTGTAGGGGACTCTGCAAATCAGCAGACGACATATAGTTCCAACGCTTCTTTTTGTTTCCATATCGCACCCTGAATAGGGTCATACTTGGAAATCGTAGAAGACATTTCGTAACAACAAGAAAATAATAAAGCAGGAATATGATTATCAATTTGAAGTGAAATTTGTAGTATTTTTTAAAAACCAAGCCTAAAAAGGTAAAAAGCATGTATGTGATTTCATTGTCAGTTTCTAATGTCAAATCGCTAAATGCGATATGCAGAGATGTTTTCTCTATATGCATGATCAAAGTAGAGGGGTTGATTATTTATAGTGTTGATTGGGTCAACATGAGAGTTGTGCCTCATCCATATGTGTGGTTTTCTAAATTACAGATAGGTATCTGATAGAGATGCAACGTCGTTCGCTTGAGAAACGATTTCAGGACAAGTAATAGCTGAAATGGATTTTTTGGCACTAGCTGCATATGCATTTATATTACTTATAGTTTACAATCATTAATAATGAAATCAAACACCTTTCAATCAATTTATATATGTATTTGTAGAAGTAATGATTACTAACAATACAGTTTTATCACGCTAGAATAGTTGGATATCATCGAAACAAATAGTGACAAAAGGAGTTGATTCAAAAAACATAAAAAATAACGAACGACCCACAAAGCACTTTCTTATTATCTGCATTTTATTCATTTCACATACGCATATGCTGATAATTGAGCACATGAAGAAGTACGTTCAGAAACTGGTATATCTTTATAATCCTTGTATGAAATATATACATATATATATAATTTGTATGAACACACAATATACATTATTATTAATACTATTGTTTTGGGGTAGAATAATTATTCTTTCCCTTCTAATAATTACGATGAATAACATAGTGAATAGACACAACAACTACTAAAGACTTATAATAACTGATGATAAAGTGGAGGTAAGTCTGAATGGGCTATATAATAAGGAAAAGCTGTTCTGTTTCCAGTTGCAAAACATATTTGTGTGCCAATTTCAACGTAGCAACAATACCATTTTCAAAAAGAATACACCGATGACAGTCAAACAGAGAGCTTAATTTACTAATATCTCTCAGTGCAAAGTGAAGTACAATAACGCTATACAATAAGACGTTCATGGACAAACACAAATTATTATTTACTTTTATAAATAAAACAACAATGTATAATCAATAGGAAGAACAAATAGGAAACTACAATGAAAGCATAAATACAAAGAGTTAGATTGGATTCCTAGATTTTCTAGCAGAGAATTAATATGGGTAACATTGCTATAAGAAATGATTATATAACGGTTTCACTCTGATACCTATTGTTGATCATAGCAGAATAACAGATTTTAAACGAAAATAAAATCTTTTATTTCTTAAAAAGTGTGTGTATGTAGTGACGAAAACAAACTATTTCTACATTGAGCGATATTTTATTTACCGATCGATTTTAAACAAAGTAATTTTCCAAATTTGGAAATTACAAATACTCTTTAGAACTAATATGAAGTGTTTTCAAAAGACATCAAGAAATGAAAGTATCAAATCATAATTACTAGGCAGGAAATGAAGAATAAACAATCACTCTCTTCTGCCTGTGATATAATCAACGAGGATAGGTGAGACATCTACGCAATCAAATCATACAACAATCGAAACTTGAAATCGATTTTGATCGAACGTTCTTAAATGGTATTAATCCTGTTTTTGTAGGTAACTTAACAATTTGGAGATTCGGAATATCTAAACCACTCAATATCCACTATTTTGAGCGACTTTCTAAAATAACTGAACATGGCCAAAAGAAACTAGATCCTAAAGAAGTGAGGGAGGCGAGCTTTGGAAGATCTGCACATAATCATTATCGACCATATTATTCATACTTCTCATTATCACCGTGCATGATTCATTACAAGTTCCGAAGAACACACCCCAGCCAAGTGTAATGGATCGTAATGATGGAAGATCTATAGTAATATCATATCACTCAAATTATTGCAATACTGTCAAAAATAATAGATAATGGATATGAGAATGAACTGTTACCTATAATAATGAATTGCAAACTTGGCAGATATAGTCATTCAACTATTCAATATCATATCAATACTTCGAATCACAAATGAACCCCAATAGAAATTGCGTGAATTATCTTCAACTGTACCAAATTGCAGATAATATAATTTTGGAAGATTACTTATTTCGAAGTCTCCAGCAAAATCACTAAAGCCATATTGATCAACTTGGATCAATACCAATGATTCACAATTCAATATGTGGAATGATTTCGATTCATCCCAGCCTAGGCTATTCTTTTTGTTAGTAAATGACCTCTTGCCGATTTTTAGGATTTTCAATCGATTCAATCCTTCGATTTTGAATGTTTTCACTGATATAAAACAATCATCACCGATTTCAATTGATTCCAAATTAGAAAACAATGAAACATCCCAACGTCTCAGAATACAATGGTCACTTAGTTTCAAATGTTTGATTGCGATATTAATTGGTTTTCTTCCATCTCCTCCATATTCAATAATATCACTTTCATGTCCATAAAACCAGTTACAATCCTTCATAAGTCTCCCTCTGCGATCATAAAGCTTTCCACTTCCAAACAGAAAATCATCACACCAATATCCTTCATATTCAATACATCCATTATTATGATAACTCGTTCCATAGCCAAATCGTTTCCAATTGATCATTATGCCCTTGTACACCAATATTCCATCATCATCATACATTTCACCATATCCAAATGGAATTCCAATTTGGCCTTCTTTTTCTTTCAATAACAAGCCTTCAAATCGACTTCCATGATCCAAATCCACTATTCCTTCTTCCACTATGCATTTATCGTTATATGAAATAGCACCAATCTGATGATTTCCAATCACTTTCAACACTTTCTGCTCATTGAGCACAAATCCTTGGTTCATAAATACTCCATTATTGAATTTCATAACTATACACTTTCTGTTATTCAATATTAGTGAAATCCAGCCATCCACTTTCATTTGTATATTCAACCGTCCTTGAACATTTTGGATGTTAGAACTATCAACATGATAGTTATTAATAACAGAATTGAGAAAATCAACAAAGTTTGACATTGAAATAAATAAAAGACAATTGTTCCCCTCATTCTCCATAACAATTGTTTTGCTTTTTTTCTCTGCTTTTGTATTACAGAATAGTTATCGGTGATACAAATGTATTTTTGTGGTTTTGTTCACTCTTTCTTTGAAATATAAATGTTCTGCGTTGTTTTTTTGTGTAATGAGCTTTCTAGTTATCCGGGAGCTCCCTCGGTGATTTATTGAACGTAGAACAAATTACTATTCATAACGTATATTTTCAAACACAAGAAGTTGAATATTTGAAGGTATAATTACAGATGAATGTAAACTTGGAAAATGTGATCTATATTCGTGAGTTGAGTCAAGAAGAAGTGTTGCATTTCAGTTTCGAGAGTGTAGAAATTGCAGAAGAATGGATACTTAGTATTCTGCGTGCAATGAAAGGAAAGTCTCTAAACGAGGCAACTCCCTGCGAGTCGTCGCCTATCGACGATTCAATTCGGCGTTTACTATGTGAATTTGATGGATCTGTTTCTTCCTGCCCGCGTTCTCCGTTGAAAACACTTTCGTTGGTAGACAATCGTGCTGCACAGTTAGAACTAGTTGAATGTGTCTCTGAGCGTTCAGTTGGAACACACGGAGATTGTGTCCTCGCTCTCTGCGAACGATTTGTACTGTTTTGTGTGTAATGTGGATGCTTTGTGTGTGTCCTATCATGTAGTCGAATCTATCGATGAGCGGAGTTCGCAGCCTTGTTTGGAAGGTGGCGTTGGGTTGTCTAAGCGCCCATCGTAGCTACGAGATGGTTGTGCTATCTAGAGCCGTTGGAGCAATGGTGCAGGGAGATTGGGTTGCTGCGCGCACGGTACGAAGAGCTGTGTCGGGACTATTCTCGTCGGTTTGCTCCGAACGTTGCGTCGGAGGAAGGTGAGGTTCGTGTTTCTCCGCGATGGAGCGAGGATCTGCGCGACCCGGAGCACCAGGCAAGCGAGCAAACGATCCGGAAGGACTGCACGCGCACGTTCAGCCAGCTTCTGTTCTTCAAGAGCGCGGCGGTGCAGGACCTGATCGTGCGGCTGCTGCTGGTCTTCGCGTTCGCTCACCCGGAAATCGGGTACAAGCAGGGCATGACGGACCTGCTGGCCGTGCTGCTGCTCTGTCTGTACTGCGACCGGTGGCGACTGGGCGGCGAAGGCGGAGGCGGAGGCGGAGGCGGAGGCGGAGGCGAAGGCAGTCTTCCCCAACGGACCCAAGACGTGCTGGACGAACATCTGCGCTTTCAGAGCGAAGCGTATCGACAAGAGGCGGAGGCGTTCCGGCGAACTCGTTCTCCCTCGCAGCGCCACGCCATCGCGTGTCTGCAGATTCTGACCTCTTCAAAGTATCTGGAGCACGACTGCTTTTGTCTTCTGGAGGCGGTGTTCGCTCCCCTTCGAGGCTGCTATGTGTCGGACAACAGCGATTCGAGTCTGGAATTGCGCATGGATCGCGTGCTGTGGCTGGTAGGACGCTGGGACTCTGCGTTGGGAAGCCATCTCGCTGTATTTCCGTGACTCGAATACGATTCAGATGCTGGAAATCCACCCCTCGATGTTCCTATTGCGTTGGATTCGGCTTCTGTTCTGCCGAGAATTTGCTTTGGAGGATGTGCTCTATCTCTGGGATCGGCTGTTTCTGCACGCTCTGCCCGATTTCCCCGCGGTTCCCTATCTCTGCACATCGATTCTGCTGGGCATGAGAGAGAAGATAAAGGGGTGCGAATCGATCTCGATGTTGCTATCAGCGATGCAGGAAGGACCGAGAGCATTAAACATAAGTGCGGTATGGGAACTAACGATGTGGTTGTGGCAAGTAATGGAGGGCGAGATTGCTTTTAATCATAGAAGTATGAAGTGGTTGAGTACGAGAGAGTGGTGGGAGAAGAGAAAGAAAAGGAGAAAACGAAGGAGAAAACGAAGGAGAAAACGAAGGAGAAAAAGAAAGGCTTGCTAGAGAGACTGCTTGGCAAACGAGCGAAGCACCGCCCTTCTAAACTCGAAAAGAGCGAAGATAGTCCTAATTCAGCGAGTTGCACAGAGTTGGAAGCAAAGACTTTCATCGAGTCCGGGAAGGAATGCAGCCAGATTCCCTCTCCATCAAGCGAAAACACGGGTATTGAGGGTACTGCCGCTTCCATCCTATCAAAGTACTTTACCTGCCGTGTTTGTAATAGAAACGAGATAATAGGGTATCTAGAGTATAATTATTAGAGGAAAAAGAAAATAGGAGGAAAACAGATTTAAAGGAGCAATATTCTCGCAATTCAACAAAATATACTCTATATTGGATCGAAAAAAGAAGGAATGCGCATATGGATACGTTGTTAAAGTGAAAACCATTCACTGTGTTATTACTTGTGAAACAAGTTAAATAGCGTGTAAACTATGAATAATCCGATTCATTAACACTGGAAAAATGGAGGACACGAAAAGAGTGGGAGATAATGCAGAAGAGCAACAAACCTACTGGAAACGGTCTAATATGGATTGCATTGTTGTTGCTATATTAATGACTCTTCCCTCTATATCCACATTTCTGATTGTGAGAATGAAGTTGTATCTATTCGTGAACAATTGACTCAATACTCTACCACCTCAAGAGAAGGAAAAATACACACAGATTATGCAACACGCCACAAATATAGATATTCAGAAGAGTGAACAGACATAGTGAAATACAAGCAACAAAGAACATCAATATGAAAGCACTCAGCTGACTAATATTCAAGGTTGCAGTTTGCACAAAAATCCTAATTGGCTGTTTAAGAGAAAAATATGTAAAACTGTCATCCAAAGCCCTATGAATATGTACACGGACTAATATTACACTATTATCAATTGAGGAAGAACATAAATATAAAAAACACACACCATGACGTTCCAAAACTGTATTTATCTAAATAACCAATATAATACAATTTTCTAAGCAACCACTATTTTTGATAGAGCAAACCATTTCACTCAAAGGCCAATCCTGGAAAACTATGAATAACAGAAAGAGGGAATCCGTAAAAGTCTTCCAGTTCGAATCTATGGAGTGAAAGTTATGCAGAAAATAGGGTAATCACACAGGTGAAAACTAATCCCAACAACCATGCTTTCTATACCAACTTTTCAACACAAAAAATGAAGTAGATAAGATTCTTAAGTAATACTGTGCTACTCGATAGAAACTAGTAAATGAGAAAATCATTTTGGTTGAAAACGTAAATAACCCTAATTCTTATAATTCATGTACTATAATAATGCAGAATATTAAACAGTTCACTACATCTACAACAACTCCTTCCTGACTTGTTCTCACCAACTAATAACGTTCTCACTATTATAATTATTATTATTCATTGTAACTCATGACATGAAATATCCACATTTCTTCAAACGAAAGATTCTCTACAGAATAACAATTGTGAAATGTAGTGATATCACAAAGCAAGTAATGCTGACTCGTTCTAGCACATTGTTTTCAAACAAACGATACTGATTATTAGAAAACCAATAGTGAAGGCTATTTCCATATAATATTAGTATCTTTATACAGCTATACATGTTTCTTTTATGTATTCCCCATTTCATGTGTTTTCAAGAATTAGCTTCAATTCACAAGAATCCATTGTATATTATTCTGCTATTACTAATAACGCCACACACATCGAATGAGAACAAAATACCTCTTCACAATATCTAGAGATACGGTTTTACTTTCAACACTCTCGTTTTTCCATTATTTGTATTAAAATGAAGTGGTTTGTTTTTACTTTGGTTTTCACGTTTATTTTCTGTAGTATCCTGGAATTTGACCTAATTTCTAGCCACGGTTACGAGTGACTGTGCCGAAGGAGAAGTCGCTGTGACCTTCCAACGAACTACAAAGAACTACTGTGATGAAGAGTCTATGGACATTTATGCTGGAACCTCTGCTACCGGAACACCTGTTTATTCTGAACCTACAGGTTATTATACCACGATCGGTGTACATCCAGAAACCAATCACTGCTTGGCTTATGGAACGTATTATGTACAAATGGGAGACATTTATGGAGATGGATGGACCACTGGCTCAACTCTCTCAATTAAGCAAGGAAGTGAAGAAATTGTTCAAATTGTATGGACTTGTGGAGGAACCTCTAGTAATCGCGTCTATACTTGTAGTCAGACATTTACGATTGAGGCTCCCGCAGAATGGCAGTATTCTTCGACTGCCCAAACAAGCTCTTCTTGGACTACTGGAGAGTTGGATTGGACTAGTTATGCTGGATATTATCCTGCTCCTACTACCACAACTCGTTACTTCCGTCGTTCGATTGAAATGACTGGAATTGATAATTTTGGTATCCATGTTACTCTTACAATTAATGGTGGCGCTGTTGTATATGTAAATGGTCAAGAGCTTACCCGATGGAATCTTCCTGACGGAGAGATTTCCTCTTCTACGGAAGCAACTGCCTCGACAACTGGTAAACACACTTATGTTCAGCTTTTGGCTGCAATTCCTACGCCTGAAAACAATACGTATGTTATTGGTGTTGAAGTGCATGCTGGCTCAAGTGCTCCAAGTGCTGAAGAGTTCCAGTGTAGTGTTTCCTATTTGAATGAAGATTATCGTCTTATTAATTCTGATGGATCTTATGTTTGCACTCCGGAAAATACTAATCTACCATCTGAAAATGGAGCCAAGTTATATGATGGAAGTACTTCAACTAAATGGTGCGTGGACGTTACTTCTGCATCTTTCCCTACTACTCACATTTGGACGTTTGGTAACAACGATCGCTTGGTTGTTAACAAGTATGCGTTTTCGACAGCTAACAATTATGATATTCGTGATTGTGTTGATTGGGACATTTTTGGCTCTAATGATGGAAGCCAGTGGGATCTTCTCGATACTCAGAGTGGTATAACATGGACTGCGCGTTACCAGACTAAGTACTTTGAGATGGAGAACCAGCTTGCTTATAACAAATACAAATGGCAGTGCAATGCTGTGAAATCTTTATCTGGATATTATGGTAATGTTATTCAGATGTCTGAGTGGAATTTGCTGTTCACTGGTGCTGCTTACGTTCCTCCAGGCATTTCGTATCCTCAGGATGTTTATTCCTGGTCGGTGGGTATTGATAATGTGGACATTACTCCTGGTAAGTCTGGTTACACGAACTGGCAGATTGCTGGAGCTGGTGGCGCTTCTCTTCCTGCTGGTCTGAACTTCGATAGCACGACTGGTGCTATTACTGGTATTCCTACGGAGGGTTTGGAAGAAACTGTGTTCACTGTGTCTGCGACGTATTCTGTGGACAGTCAGGTCTACACTTGCACGATCACGATTACTGTTTTGTCTTGCGATCTGCCTAACTACATTTCGGTTTCAGTGGAGAAGGTAAACTACAATACCGCTTCTGAGACTTGGACGATTAAGAACAGTGAAGGAGAGTCGGTTCTTGCATCGAGCAACACGGAGAGTTTGGTGGGTACTTGCTTGCCTGTTGGTGAATACACGGTGACGATGACGAGTTCTTCGGGTACGACATGGCAGAGTACTTCTTTGATGACGATTAATGCTCTTGCTGACGGTCATTCGTTTGTTCTGGCGAAGACTCGTCTGAAGATTGAAGGTGAGGATTCGTTTGTGTTGCCAATCACTCTTCCTCTGCTTCCTGCTTCGGCTGGTTCGTTCAAGTATCTTGCTGATGGAACGGTTCCTTCGAACTGGTACACGAGCGGTTTCTCGGATTCTGCCTGGACGACTCTGGATGCTTCTTCGCGTCCTACGACTGCGCAGAAGGTGAAGCTGTTCCGTGCGACGTTCAATGTGGCTTCGAAGGAGGGAGCTCAAGGATTTGAGTTGTATCTGAAGGCTCGCAACGGAGTTCTTGCGTACTTGAACGGAGAGGAGATCTATCGGTCTTATCTGGAAGCGGGCGATCTTACGGCTGAGTCGACTCCGACTGGAGGAAGCTCGGTGTATAATTGGAGACGTGTGACGGGAGCGATCAGTCACATCAATGCTGGAAGCAACACGATCGCTGTGGCTGTGCTGACTCTGGGAAGTGCGGATATCGAGATTGAGTTTGATATGCATCTTCGATTGCTGAAGGATTCGCACATTCATCCTCGCTATTGGGATTATTCGACGGCTGGTACTACTTCGAGCGAGGTTGGTAAGCTGTTCGATATGAATCCTTCGACTTATGCTTATGTGTACAAGGCGACTACTCCGACTCAGAAGTTCACGATCCAGTTCGCGAACGATGGAGCCGAATATTTCAACAACTACTGCTTCATAACGAGTTCTCAGTCGAATAATTATGATCCTCGTGAGTGGAGCATTGAGGCATCGATGGATGGTCAGACCTTCAGCGAGTTGAAGAGCGAGTCTGAGGTGTATTTCGATTCGCGTTCTACGGAGTATTGCTTCTACATGCCTTCGAATACAAAGGCGTGGACATACTACCAACTGACTCTGAAGAAGGCTCGTGTTGACGATACCGATAACTACTATGCTCTTGCTGATTGGAATTTGTTGTTGCAGGACTATTCTTCGCTGGAGATTCCGGAGCTGTCGTTCAGTCCGAGCGAGATTACTGCCTATACGGGTGCTGAAGTGCCTGGATGGACTTGCTCTTCTTCCTATTACAACACGTTCTCGATCACTCCTGAGCTTCCGAGTGGACTTTCGTTCAGTACGACGACTGGAATGATCACTGGAACTCCCACGGACATCAAGGCTTCGACCGTGTACACGATCACTGCGCTGAATCCTCTGGGCGAGGAGAAGACGACGACGGTGACTCTGACGGTTCAGGAGTGTGCTGGAGACATGGTGTCGTTCAGCATTGAATTGACGTTCGAAACGGGAGCCTCTACGTGCTCGTTCGTGTTGAAGGATCGTGCGACTGGCGAGGAATTGGAGGAGCGCTCGAACTTCGCTGACTACAGTTCGCTCTCGATTCAGATGTGTCGTCCTGCAACAACGTATGCTCTGGTGCTGAAGAAGCAAGGCACTGGCGGTTGGGGCAACAACAAGGCGACGGTGAAGCTGGCGGATGGCCGCACGCTTCTGTCGGAGTCGTTGGCTGCCGGAGCGACGGAGAAGGAGTACAACTTCAATCCTGCGTATTCTGTGTATCCTCAGTGGACTCACTGGAGCTACCTGGTGGACGGCACGGCCGCTCCTGCGGGCTGGAACACTCTGAGCGGAGCTCCCTCGAACTGGGAGACGCAGCGACCGGGTCAGTTCCCTGCGGCCAGCGGTGTGACTCAGTACTATTTCACGAAGTTCCAGATCGAGGATCTGACGGAGTTCGCTTCGATGGACATCGCTGTGAACGTGAAGGCCGGAGTGGTTGTGTATCTGAACGGAGTGGAGATCCGTCGCTACAATCTCCCCGAGAATGCGGAGGTGAAGGAGGATACTGCGGCTACGGGCGAGAGCGGCGAACCGTTCTTGCTGGTGATCGGAGAGGCTGTGCAGAGAGAGCGGCTGGTGGTGGGCGAGAACATTCTGGCGTTCGAGCTGCATCGCTATGAGGCGAACGAGGAGACGAACAGCTTCGATGGATCTGCGATTCTGATTCTGGACAACATGTACATGCTGCTGGATGGTACGGGTACGACGATGCCTGCTTTGACTGGAAACGATGGATCGGACAAAGTGTTCGATAACAATTCGGCTACAAAGATGCTGACTGCTTCTGGAATCTGCGAGGGTGTGGAACTGATCTGGTCGTGGAGCAATGATCGTCGTGAACCGATCGGTCGGTACGGTCTGGTGTCTGGAAATGACTGCAACAACCGCCATCCTTCGGGTTGGACTCTGTATGGTTCGAATGACGGAGAGAACTGGACGATTCTGCAGTCGAAGGCTGGTCAAATGTTCACTTCGTACTTTGAGCAGAAGCTTTACAACATGTTCAACGTGAATCCGTACAACAAGTACAGATTGGTGGCTACGGAGTGCTCCAACAGCGATCCCATGATGAATTGTGATAACTGGGGAGCGACGAAGAGATTCCAGCTTGCTGATTTCTATCTGTTCACCAAACTGATCGCCTCCACTGATTACTGCCGTCCTGAAGGCGACTTTGAAGGAGCGATGAACGGAGATATTGCTTATGCTGAGTGTCCGAATCTTTATGAGGGAACTCGAAGCCGTTATTGCAACAATGGAACGTTCGCGGAGGAAGTGACTGCCTGCTATCCTTCCATTCCTCAGGGTATTGATTATGGTGCTACCACTTTGGAACTCGTTCAGAACAAGGAAGTGAACATTGTTCCTACGATTATTGGAGTTGAGGTGACTGTGTCTTCGTTCCCCACATTGCCTGCGGGTCTGACTCTGGTTCCTTCGACTGGAGCAATCACTGGCAAGCCGACCACGGTGCAGGACTCTAGAAAGTACACGATTTCTGTGACAAACGAGGGAGGAACGATCACCACCACGATCACCATTCGGGTATTGGAAGCTCCTGTGAACTATGTGTTGATTGTGCTGATCGTTGTTGTCGTAATCATTGTGATCGTGGCGATTGTTGTTCTGATAGTGTTGTTGAGCAAGAAGAAGAAGAGGGGAACGAAGAAATTGATGCCAAAGTCGGCTAAGTCTGCGAAGGCTCCGGCTCCGAAGCCAGCTCAGGTAAAGACGAGAGCTATTCGATCTATTCAGGCTCCGACTTCCCAACCAACTCCTAGGCAATCTCCTGAAGCATGTCCTGAACCAGGGTCAAAACAAGATCCAAGAACATACAATGAACCAGCTCCTGAACTATCTTCTGGACAAGTTCCTAAACCATATCCTATTATTATTGAAGTAAATGTGGAACCTTCTATGAGGGTTTAGAGTTAATTTTGTATATTATTATTTTAATTATTATGGAGTCTATGTTTTGTTGTAAAAAAGCATGTGGAATGATACGAATACCGTGATTTTCAAATAGATGATTCCTTATCGATAAAGTGTCTTCACATTGAGTAAATGATCACACTTGTAAGTGAAATAAGAGAATAGTTTATTACCTATTGTTTGAAGAAACATGGATTATATAAGTGGAATACAGAATCCTTGCGTGCGTTTCTTTATTGAGAGGGAATGTATAAAAACAATAGGTAATTATACTTCAACTTCAATATCAGAACAGTATTATGGTAAAATCACAGATATGATTCTAGAATTGATGACAATATCAGACAAGGATATATATACACACTTGATTAATGCTTGTTCTACATGCTGTTACTTATTACATGTCATCGAATAGTATTCTTAGTATTCAAAGTACAATTCTATTTATTTCGAATAGTATTATTTGAAATACTGTTCAATTTTTACAGTATCATATCCTCTAAAGAGTTTAGTTGATCATATTTCTTTTCTACAGAAATCATGATGTTCTTACGCAATATGCGCAAATGAATTCGAAAAAACGAGATTCATTCACATTCATGTTGATAAACTGTAATCCAATCATTATCCATACATGTTCGACAACACAGTACAATTCAGTTCCACCACTGGATCTTTTCAATGTTATGGTCTGCTTTCTAGTGAATAGTTAACATGACACATTTCTATCTTTTACTATGAAACAAGTTTGATCGTATTATTATAGTACTTTAATATCTCAATTAACCCACATTATTCTTCATTTCTTCGAATACACAATGGATTAAATCACTCTCGCTAAACCAATCTGGTCGATGATAATAGAACAAAATAAGAGATAATTTTGTAATAATATAGCGACCCTAGTGTGACGGTAAAGAATTTGGAACAAAGTTAATTACTAAAGAAGTAGCTAAATGATGCAAAAAGTGCGAAACCATTTTCTGCCATTTTGGTCATTGTCTGCCCTTTATGTAATGGTAAAGAGAGAAAGACCATGCATTACTCCATGCTCATACAAAGCTCACAAACCAACGGCACATTCACCTGGATCAATCCGTACAAGTATCGGAACCCCTACATCACTTCCATCACTGTCCTGTTTCCATAAGACCCTGTCATAGTCAGCAACGTTGACACGACGAACATTGTCACGAATTCGAATGACGAGAAAGTGATAATTCACGCTGGTTATTACACGATCAGTGAGATCATTGCCTTGCTCAATACCATGACCGATACTACATTCTCCATATCCACGAATGCCTCGTCGTTCGGTTGTATCTGGATTCAGTCTCCACACACGATTGATTTCACGGATGCACCTGACATTCGTGAGATCCTCGGCTTCGATGGACGAACGGTCATTCTACCTGCTTCGTTCGGTGGATCGAACGTGATTGATATCACGCGAAATCGCCAAGTGATCCAGGTCTACTCGACGATCGTGCGATCATCGGACCTGAAGATTGCCAACCAGAACAACAACCTGCTCACCACAATGATCATTGACGATCCAACGGCTGACTACGTGCGAACTGTGGAAGACGTGTGCATTCCAATGATCACTCGGTTTGATCAATTGATGTTCGTGTTCCGCGATATGGATGGCAAGATGATGCGACTGCACGGCGAATTCGAACTCCAGTTGACGATTGATGACGTGTATGATGAAGTGCCTTCATCGATTGCCTCTGCGAACCAGTTCTCCATGATGGAAGTGTTCGGTAATATCACCAAGAAGGAAGTGAAGCTGGACAATCCTCTGTCGTTCGACCAGTGCTACATCTCGTCTGTGTCGTTGTATACGGACTTCGTGTTGCACAACGTACCGACTGACCAAGTGGTGCTAATCAATGCTGGCGCTACGATTCAAGAGATCGCGATACCACGCGGTGCATACGACATCGAAACGATCATTGCAAAGCTGAATGATAGTGATGCCCTGTTCGAATTGGTGTATAGCGGTGAGAATGCGTTCCACATCACGGTAGATCACTTCTACATGATTGATTTCACGAATGCACCAGAGATCCAATCGATCCTCGGATTCGAATCGGACACTTTGGTGAAAGGACTTGACAATCCGAAGCGCTACTACCTGTCTTCCTCGTATAATCAAGTGGTTGTTACTGACAGCAGGGAATCGCACATGTTGACATTGCCTGTCGGTTACTACACGTTCAGCGAGTTCATCGAGGCTGTTGGTGCTGAAATGGTGAAAGTGCTTCCTCTCATATCAATGATAATCGAGGATGACCATGTACGCTTCATTTATCAATCCAACTCTTGGTATTTCGATCGAACCTTTGTTAACACGACGATCGATGGTATTGGTTGGACTCCATGGTTCAAACTGTCATTATCGACTCACAATATTTGTATAGAGCGTCCCGTGGAGACTGTGTTTGATACCAACGGACCATCTCTACTAGATGAGACGAATGATCAAGGTCTTGGAGGTCATGCATACCTCGATCCATCACATGTCGTGTATGACAGGAAATTGCGCACGAATACATCCTTCTTCATACTGAAGCCACAAGTGACGTACAAGATGACGAATACTGATGGTTCATTGTTCGATTCTGGCACATTCTACATAACGGAAGACACGGAAACACTGATATCCTTGGAAACACTCAGGAACTCGTGCTTATCACAGTTGAATGTGAAGTACCAACAGGCACGTGATATCACATCATAGCACCAGGAAGCCATTGCATGGATTGGTGGCAAAGCAGACGATAGAGTTACGTGGACTGCGAAAGCTTACGCGCCTGATCTCGAGTACGACATGACAGCTGAGAACATGAATGTGTCCATAACGATTAACGAGGATAAGCGAGGTGGATCATTCGGACCATTGTACTCCAAGGACAGTGTGTACAACGATAGTGTCTAGGTTGATACCACACATCTCGTACTGTCTTACGAAGGATACGACAAGAAATCGAGTGTGACAATCGAACGAGGAAAATACACTGCTTTGAAGATCGCGCAGATGGTGGCTAATGGTTTCAATGCTATCGATGGTTATCGCGTCATGGCTCGAGAAATACATCGTGGTCTAGCACAGAATGGACCTCGTTCCAATGCTCACCCTGATATGCGAATCATATCCAATGACAACCCATACTTGCCATTGAAACCAGGATTGACTCGTAGAATCGATTTCACATTTTATCGCAATTACTACATCAGGATGCCCGAGTTGACATCACC
This sequence comes from Blastocystis hominis, assembly GCF_000151665.1. Classification (NCBI taxonomy): domain Eukaryota; class Bigyra; order Opalinata; family Blastocystidae; genus Blastocystis; species Blastocystis hominis. The sequence goes on from NW_013171860.1 coordinate 360,191, forward strand.
TTACGAGTTTGCGATGGCGAACATCGATGGTCTGAATGCGACGAATATGATCAAAGGTAGTACGTATTCCGATCGTGCTGTGTCACTTGACTTCATACAACCGACACGTGTTACGTATGTGAGGAATGATGAAGTTGTTGTTCCATCATTGAATACCTTCGTTGACTGGGATCAATCTGAGTCGTACATGACAAATACGACGATACGCTTCCCGTACGGAATGATGACACTGGACGAAGGGGGAAGCATGGCGGAACTACGTTCCGCCGGGGCAACTTTGTCGCCCCAAAGCACTGCTTCCCCCGAGACTGATATCATGTACACGGATGACATTCAGACATTCACGTGGACCATACCATCACGATTGACACAGGCTGACATGATATGGCACATGAACCAGTGTTTTGACTCGGCTGCACTGAACATACGATGGAAAGCTGAGTCAGATGGGTACTACATTCACGCAGACCACGTGTTCTCGTTGAGTGGTAACCTGGGAACCATAGTTCCCGCTTCAGGATCGCAATCACATACATGGCGTATCCCTTTCGACAATGGTGTGTACTATGCCAACTATGGTCCAATGGTTGCCGAGTATCCTGTCGATATCACGAACGGTCTATCGAACATACAGCTGTATTGCAACATCGTGAAAAGCAAGACCACTCCACTGCTTGCGAATATCCCGATGGACAGCTTGTACAAGAACTACTTCTACAAGAATCGCATGTTGGTACCATGTTCTGAATTGCTTGATCGCATCGTGTACGAATTGAAGGATGAAAATGGTGACCCGCTATCGTTCATTGGGAGCGTGTACCTGCTAATCGGATTCACCGTTTCAGGAGGAAATAATAAATGAATCTAGTGTTCAACATTGCTCGAACGTACGAACATGAATTCACGAGTAACAATCTCATCAAAAGCGACATGGTAATCGATCGGATATCGATGAAAGGCGATTCGACTGGCACCTGCCTTGTCCTTGATCGAATGAACAACATGCAAGAACGACGACAGTCTCCGTTGGTTGTATTGAACGAGGAGTACACGGAGAATGCACACATGAATGTCGTGGTACCCAAAAGTCGCAAATGGTCATTCTCGTTGACCGATAAGACTGGTGCAACGATTGTCTTACCAATGCCGATTACGGTGTGCATTCACTTCCATGTTCTCCAAAGTAAATGAGTCATAATCGTGCACTACCGGTGAGTGTGATTAACCACAATACAGTAATTCCGAAGAACAACGAACGATACCATGAAACGTTCAACACGGTGATAATGCCTCGTGACCTTGTGTACAAGATCACTTCGATTACATGCAAGATCGATACGACATCTCTCTGGAACATTCGTGCAATGAATGTGGTGAAGGTTCAAATGCTGTCAGGGTTTGAAATGGTCTACAACGTCGGTCCTGGCTACTACTCGATTACCGAGTTATGCCGTGCGATAGCCGATTCCATCCAGGTAGACGATGTCAACCGAGCACACCTGAACAGTGACGTGGCGACCGCTGTTGACCTTAGTGGCGCACCTGATTACACGAGTATCCTCAAGTTGGAAGGTGTCGTTGAGGCAGGCATGGTAGCGAGTGAACCCTACGACACCACGAATGGCATGAGTGTGATCCGAGTGTACAGTAGTATCAATGCTCAAACATTCGGTCTGAAGAGTCCGCTGATCGATAACCTGATTCATGTATCGATGGGACTGAACAACATGATCACCTGGGACAATCTATCGATCGATGTGATTGAACAATCGAACCTGGACTACATTGATTGGGTACTGACAGATGCGAATGACCGCCCGATCTCCTTGAATTCGAATGTGTACATCTCATTCACGATATCTTGTTACACCAAAGTAAAGAATGGATGAATACGTTGCTACAATTCCAATCATTCGATTCAAACCACACAAAGTGAAATCGAGAAACATGATGGACAAAATATTGAATCGATATTTCGATAAAGTCGTTGAAAGTGAATTCAATCAACAGCGCATGAGGAGCGAACAATGGCGACAGAAGCGAACCTTGTTTGATTCGTACATGAATCTCTCACCTGCTGAACGTCGTCGTGTATCTGTCTCTGACATGCGTGGATATCAAATGCAGCGAATTGATAATGAGAATGTGCTGTTGTATTCATTCGAGGACAACGTGGTCTACAATGCTAAAATTGAGAAACGATTCAACAAGATCGTTGTCCAGTCTGTGAATCACGAGTTATCTGATATGGAGAAACGAGCTGTGTTTGATAATCCATTTGGATATGAGCCAGTATCACCCTATCGTATCCGCTACTGGAAGGCACAGGTTGGCGATGCACAAATCATGAATATAACTGGTGATTTTGGAGCTAGTATCGAAGAGATGAAGAATGCTGCTGATGCCATATCGAATGCAGCTCAACGAATGGGAGATAGTATCAACACAGTTACTCAACAGAATGCAGCGATTATCAATGATTTCGCAGGTTTGCGAGAAGATGTGACAGAACATGGTGATCCAGAGCGAACATTTCTATTATGGAATGATGACAATAGCACGGTATTTTATGGTCGTGATGTGACGCACTCTGTGAAACGAGGTAGTCAGGCATACAAGAATTTGGTATCTGCAGGTCGTGTTGAACGTGGACGATGGATGGTCAAACCCGAAGTACAACCTGTGAATGTAACGAATGAGATCATACAACAGATGGATGTGTCGTCCATTATCGCCAAGTTGGATCAAGTGATTACTGTGATGCAGAGTTTCGATATCCAGGTGAACCTTGGCAATATTTATAATGCAATAGCTTATGTATCACACCAAATCAATTTCCTGGAAGATGAGAAGACAGATTATCCTGAGATGTAAGAATTGTTGAAAGGTGTACAAGAAAAATTGGAAGGTTCGAACGAAGGAATCAAGTTGTTGAATGATAAGTATGCTGAAGTGGCAACAAGCATTGCAACAGGAGACGACAAGTTGTTACAGAAAATTGGTGACTTGGTAAATCAACAGAAGTCTGTGATTGAGGAGAGTAATAGATATCTGCAAGGAGTCGAAGCTCGTCTGAAAGGAATTGAAAACAGACCCGATCCTCCTGCAATTGCTGATATCCAAGTATTGATTCCAAAACAAAGTGAAATGCGAATCGATGGATTGACAGAGTTCATGAAGAACCAATACAATCATTTCTTGCAACAGTGGCTGGAGCGAAACAGCTTCATTCAGCAATTTGTATCTGCTGAGTTGGCAAAAGCATATGATGAAATCAACAAACGGTTGGTTGAATCATTCAATCGATTCTCATTTCTGATTCAAAACGTGTCCAATGAATTGTAGAGTACGAACAAGAATCTGATAGCTCTTGGTAATGCGGTTGAAGAAGAGGGAAAGGCATCTAGGAAACAACTATTGGATGGTACGAATGCTCTGGGCAACCAATATGAACAAGGACAAGCTCAAACAACCAAGTTAATCACAGATTCTACGGGTGCAATTGTTAATCAACTTGCTGACAATCAGACTCATACGACTAACCTGTTGACAAATGGATTCACTTCCATGAGTAGCCAACTTGCTGAAGGACAGACTCAAACTAACAACCTGTTGACAAATGTTGGTAATGCAGTTGTTGATGGACATGCTCAAACTGGTCAGCTGCTTACTACAATGAGTAATCAATTTGCTGATACTCAGCTGTCCCGGGAACAATTATATCAACAATTGTATGAGCAGAATATGAGAGGAATCCAGAACTTCATGGATGCCATTTGGCAATCATATGAATATTTCCGGAATCAGCCACAAATTCAACCTGTGATTGTACTGAACGGTCGTCAATCTGAAAGTGTAAATACCAGTTTCACACCTCAAGCAATCGATCAAGTGAATCGAGCTGCAGCCTTGATTGACGCGTATGAAAGTAAAGATTCTAATTCCACCAAGGAAAGTTGGGAAAACGATGATACTCGCGAAGATTTCATTGCTTTCTCAAGTTTGCTTGCTCGCAATTTCAACAATCCTGTTTTCGCTCAATTTACAAATGAACTTGGATTCTCACGTCTCTTCAGGGCTTATCGTGATCGAAATGAAGACCCCGAACTGATGAGTTTCTTCATACAAATAGCTAATAGTAAGGACCTAACTCCAGATTATTTGGACTACATGAAAAACAAGATCAAACGGTTTGCTGTCAATGTAGATCAACAATTCGAGCAATACCTGCAAAATACGTATAACACGATCAAGGATATGTTCATTACACAAGGTTTCAATGGCTAAATGAATATAGCTGTGATCTTCTTTTCACTTTGTGTGCATAAATGGCAATTCCATTCACTGTTGATATATCTGCTTTCTATGGCGAACCCCATTTTCGAGGACAGGATAGTGGAACGATCGTGGACCGACGCAAGACATTGAATCTACACAAGGAACTCGAAACACCAGTAAACAACACGCCAAAGAGAGGGACGACGAAGTCGTCACGGGGGAGGCAAAGTCTCCCCAGGGAAAGAAACGAACACCGAAGCGAGCTCCAGCGAAAAGTGCTGGTACCATTGGTTTCAACGACGTTAACTCAGGAGGAGGTTGTAAACCCGGAGGAGCCCTGGCATTCAATGAAGCGCAATTGATGAACGAGCTAACCGGACTCAAGAAAGGTGGGGCACTTGGTACTCTTGCTGCCACGATCATCCCAGCACTCATTCAGATGGATCCACAGATCATCTCAAGCCTCAAAGAGCTAGTGAAGGGTAAGGAGGGTGGCGCGCTGAAATTCGGTGGTGCTTCTGCTGTGTTCCTCAATGGGAATCAACCCTAGCGACTACGACGATGTGTTGAAGACCATGAAAGCCATCGAGCGACAAAGTAAAAACATCGAAGTCCGAGGTGGAGCCTTGTACGCCGGTTCAAGTCGTGTCGGCACGTTCTTCAAGAATGCGTGGAACAAGATCAAAGGTTGGTACGACAACAATGCCGACAAGTTGAAACCCATCACCGATATCCTGGTCAATGCTGGCACGAATGCTGCGAATAACGCGATCAACAAGGATGTGAACTATGTATCCCAGAAGACAGGATCGGATACTGTAAAACAGATCGCGAACGTTGTGGGTGACATGGCAAAAGAAGGGATAACCGATGTCGCCAATAGACTCCAAGAAAAGGAAAGCAAAGCCGGCACTGGCTGCGATATTTCGGACCTCTCGGACGAGGTGAACGCAATGGCAGTCCCGACGAAAAAAAGAATCGCATCCTCACAGCCCTTCCACAGAACGAGAACAAGATAGAGAAGTCAGTGATCCGAAGGAGAGTCTATTGAGCCTCTACACCCACGGCTACATGAATGTGGATGCTGAACCAATGACTTTCGATGAAGTCCGTTCCTTGGCCAAGCAACTCGAGATCCCCGACTTTGATGTGATGGAATTGGACAAGTACAAGTCCTTGGCAAAGAAGTGCAAAGAACCAGCGAATTGCATCATCTGGATACCCTTTGAAGACGGTGGCAACCTCGGCCACTTCGTGTCTTGCTTCCGTGAATCCGATGGCACGCTGAACTACCAGGACAGCTTTGGCGAGATGAATGACTTCCCGCTGGCAGGTACAAACCGTGTGTTCCGTGTGAACAAAGTGAAATACCAGTCGATCTTTGCCAACAACTGTGGCTACCTGGCACTCCTTCACTTGTACACGCACGACGCTGTTGACCCGGCTATCCAGAAATTGTAAACAACTTTAAGAATTCAATACATAAATACAAAATCAATAGAAATGAAATTCGTAGAGATTGAGTTTTACGACTACAAGATCCGCATGTGTATTGACAATGGTATTCGAATGTACCTGGTCTCCGATCTGCTGCGACAGTACAACGAGAAGCATGGTACGAACAAGCGATTCAAACATTACCTTGAGAACAAGCAAACCCAAGAATTGATCGAACACATGGTAAAAACGGTAGGCCCGAATTCGTGCCCTACCATCAAACGAGGGTCAAATGGCAAGTTTGATATTTGCGATGTGATTCAGTATATTACAACCCCTGATTTCAATGGAACAAACAAAGGCTACATCGTCTGCGAGGAGTTGCTTCATGCTTGCCTAATGTGGGCCGATCCTGCATTTGCTTGCGATGTGCTTAGATTCCTCACACAACGTCGACAGGAGGACAATGACTACCTTCGAAAGGCAAACGAAGAGCTGAAGCAGGAAGTCAAGGAACTGAAGAACCGTCGTATACCAGACGTGGAAGGACAGCAATGGTGCTATTACATATCGTTCAAAATAGAGGGTGATACCGTGCTCATCTATTCACAACATGTTAACAAGAAACGATGGAAGAGTGCATGCTCTAGAATGAAGAAAGAGGGTCGTTCTTGCGTTTACAGTGTTAAGGATTTACCAAATGGTTTCACTTTCTGCGATGAGATCGATGAAATCCTTGAGTCCATTTGCGAGAAGTATGGTGGAGTAAAGAAACGTAAGAATCACTACATAATTCCATTGGATACCTGGGAAATCAATAAACATCGTATCGAGCCACTGTTTTGTTCACGGGCAAAGCAGACTCGTGTTGGTCTAGGTTGGCGAAGTGACTTGGACAATTTGAACAGACCATAAGCAGCCAAAGTAAACATGGCTGCTTCATTTCTACTTTGGAGGAGACGGTGTCTCTATGCTAATCCATACCTGGATCGCAGGCCTTTCTTTTTACTTTGACGACCGTTGGTCACTTCGCTCGTGTAGTTTGCCATGCCATCCTTCGGCTTCTGTACGAACTGGAATTCCTTCGTGTTGATAGCTTTGCTGTAGTTCTGTGGTTTGATTTCAACGGCCTCTTTGATGTCCAAGAGATTGTACGTGCGGCTCTCGTCTCTCTTTTCCTCTTTTCTCGTTCCTCCTTGTCGTCCCAGTTCCTGCTCGAGTTGTTGTACTTGTCGTTGCTTCTCTTCCACTTCTTTGCGTTTTCGTTCATCACTTAATGCCTTCGGTAACTTCGATCGCATCTTGTTGATTGTCTATTGTTTGCTACTCAGTTCGTATGGGACATACTCGACCAACGAATCGTCGTCCAGGTAGTACCATCGTGTGTGCATGCCCATCTGGATATCACGAAGTACCTCGGACAGATTGGACGGCGGTGGTATCTTCATTTTGCGCCATAGATCCTCTCGTCCAAGGATGTCATAGTACAAGAAGATATGAGTGGCGTTATCCAGAATCTTGTTGCTCAATCGAGAGAATCCTTGGAATGCAATGAAACAACTGGTCTTTCGATGTCGACTCATGCAAGCCATGGTGTCCATGAAGTTCACCACCCAATGATCGTTCGGTTTCGTGTACAGGTCGTCGAAGATGTAGATGGATGGATATTTGGTGTCGTTGTAGATGGCCACACTTGATCCATCCTCATTCAATTGTTTGTACGCGACGTCCTCGCTATCCGTGAATTCAGGGCGTACTTCGCTGTCCGTGTTGATCCATTGTGTCTTGATGCCTGCTTTGTTGGCGACATGTTTGAGCATTTGTGGACACTTGTTTTCATAGCTCACCTTTCCCATGAAGAAACAGATCTTGTCGAACGAGTGAAATATCTCGTAGCACAACTGATTGATGAGGAACGACTTGCCCGACTTGGAAGGAGCAATGATGAGCGTGAATTGATTGAGGAATGTGTCCTGACAATCGAGTTCCCAATCGAACTTCATAATGCCCATGCTTTCCTTGTTCTGTCGAAGATCCTGCAATTGCTCGTCAATGGTTTGCTCTGGTTGGATGTAGTCGGCTAGTTCTCGCAGTATTTTGGTATATTGCTTGCTCTTCTCTTCATCGGTTTCATTCTCCATCCGTTGTTTGATGGTATCCTGCATTACTTCGGCTTGATTGAGCGTATTCTCTGTTCTTCTTGTCAATCGTTTGTTGTTATACGGACATCGATGGTTGAGTCGTCTTATTCGATTCTTAATGGCGAGCAATGTTGTATCAATGTTGGGAATGTATGGGGATTCTTCCATTTATTCATGGCAACCACGGCAACCACGGCAACCACGGCAACCACGGCAGCCACGGCAACCACGGCAACCACGGTGACCACGACAGCCACGGCAGCCACGACAGCCAAAGTGAAAAAGGTAGTCACAGCAACCACGGTAGCCATTTACAGGAAATCGCAATCAAAGACACTATTCTTATCCTTGATCTTGATTTGCGTTGCTGTGAGAGTTGTGTACGAGAACTCGGTGATACTGCCGTCCTTGTCTTCCTTCATGAACTCCTTGCTCTCCCCGGTCACCACAAGATCAATCGTTGCATCCTTGTATTCGCGAAGATCGGCACAGGGCACATTTCGCAGGTCAATCTTAATGGGTTTCTTGTCGTTATTCACGATCTTCGTGTTCGGACTCAATTTCACTTTGAACTGGATCTCACCATCTTATTCGCTGTATGGGTGATTCTCTTTCTTCGTCTCATCGAGGATTCTTTTGAACTCTTTCGATTGCTCCTTGGGCGGTGTGATGGAGAGAGTGTTGAACAGTTTCTTCTTGTCTGTTTCGAACTTCGAGTTGTCACCCACGAAAACAATGGTAGCATCGGTGATCTTGCAGACATACTTAGCCGATTCGCCATCTCTCTTGAATCCGGTGGAAGTGAGAGACACATTGGAAGCATTGGAAAGATCGAAAACCTGAATCTTGTTGCTCATATCTATTTATATTTACGTTTTGAAATCTTTAAGTACCACTTAGGCACTCACGTGTGGGACAGCATCGCTGCCCCAGGAGCGTTTTACGCGTTCACAGTATTAGCACGGATCATGATGAGGTGTATCTGGGTCGTTGCTGCAACATCCTCTTCCAACTCGATTTCGAATTGGATCTGATTCGCTGCTCGCATCGGGAACCACTCGGCCAACGGGAAGGCAAAGATTCGGAACTGATTCAACCACGTCTTGTACGTCAACAGCGTGTCGTACTCGTCGGAACGACTATTGCAAAGATAGTCCATCCATTCGAAGAACGTGTGATCAATTCCATCAGGTGTGTTCGTGTTGTCCACATTGATGATACGCTTCTGTTCACCAGCGATGTTCAATGAGATACGTTTGAATCGAATGTCCTTGAGTGTCGAGAAATCGCCATTGTCGTCTGTGAACATCATGAACATCATTTTGACGGGGAAGTTGACCAGCACACGATCATCGATGAAGTTTTGGCCAGAAGGAATACGGAACGTCTTGGTCATGATCTGGTTCTTCACCAACTGAGTGTCCTCAGGATCGAAGGTCGAATCATCGCTCGTCTTGTAACTGTGATACCAAAGCGTGCACGTATCGAAATACACACCGGTGAAAGCCGTGGCTGATGGAACAGCGTCCGGACTTGTAGCGGTATTGATTTTGCCAGCATCGATGTAGAAGTATGCATCGTCGTTCGTGGGATAGATCTGAGCATCCATCTGCGTGAGATTGATGAATCGTTCCTGGGAACAACCTTCGAAGATGTATGCAAAGTTCACATTGATCGTCGTGTACGCCGTGGTCGATCCAGGTGGCTGTACGAACTTGAGCATGTTGTAGAATAACTTCCCGCCATAAGGTCGACCCAGGATGGCCGCAGTTCGTGCGGTTTTATCGGTTGTATCATAGTCACGGTCATCGTAGTAGATGTAGGACAGTTCCTTCAGTCCTTCGTTCACCACATTGTTGTGCTTGTTGTCTGTGAGCGCATTCAAGAGTGACCGGATCTGACCGATGTTTTCATTGTCTGCACTCAGAGGCAAGGACGCCAAGTTCTCACCGTTCCAATAGGTGTACGTGACCTTCGTGTTGTTCACAATGCCCGACATGTTCTTCTTCACCGGAACATAGATATCCTTCGACGAACTGCTCGCATTATTTGTCAACCCGGTGATCTTGAGCTTGAAGGTCATTCGAGACTTGTAGAGATTGAAGTACACGTCATCACCGGATGGAGCGATCGTCCAATTGATCACATCGGTTGACTTGATATTATTGGACTGATTGCTGAACACAATCTGCGATTCGTAGTTATGCACAGGAGGAATTGTAGTAGCCATTTATTACTACGAGTAACTATTTATTTTCTCTCCTCCATAGTAAATGGCAACACCAACACAACCTGAGAAACTTGTATATCTCCAGAACGGCGTGTTCAAGCGCAAGGAGATGACTGAGGGTATCCAGACTACTCGGACAACTCTTTTGACACGTTCGCATTTCCGTCGACCAATGGCAACTACGTGCTCACCAAGACTGGCAATGAGCTCATATGGTCCGAAGAAAGAGCCGAACTTACTTCCATCGATAACACGTTTTTCAAAGGATCGAACGGACAGGCATTGACCGTCGGTACAAAAAAACCATTCCATTCTTCAAGACCAATACGACCTTTGGAGGAATCGATTTGCCGTCCAGCGGAATCTATGTTCTCACAACGGATGGCACTACGTCTTCTTCAGAAGTCTTCGATGAGTCGTTGATATTCAGAACAATGGGCTACGACAACACGTCCGACAGGTATGCGATTGCAAACTGGAATTCGACCGCGAGCAATCATAAGGACCTTGTATTGCCGAACAAGAGTGGGTCATTCTTCCTTCATACAGATTCGAGTATCAATTATGACTTCATCATAATCAATGCCAAGAGTCTCTTCCATGACATCCTGGGAATTGAATCCGATGCACAAAAGATCGTGACATATTGGGATGATCAAGCATATGGATTACCACTTCCGATCACGGCAGGTTATGCTACGTTCAAGATCGAGAATAGCAGTACCTCGCCAGTCATTACCAATCTAACTCCTTCGGTAAACGCGTACATAGTAGTTCGAGAAGAAATAGATCGCACGATTCTCAGTCATTACACCGATAATGTGAGGAGGCAGTGAATCATTCCTCCAAAACACATTTAGAGGCACACCGAGTAGACCATTGGATTCCAATTGAGGCAATAGATACTCCAATTCATCCTCGGTAAACATGGGCGGATGAGTTTCATCCAGAGTCATCTCCATGCAATCATAGTCGTGCAAGATCAAACCACAGTTCACATTTGCCTGCGGGGTGCGAACACTGAATCCGAATAGTCTCTCCGAATTGATCGGATACTTGGTATGGATGATGATATCGGCGAGTTCGATATTCTCGTCCTCACAAGTGCGTAACAGGGAAGACCATGTGTTGTTCTCTGTTTTCTTGTACTTCATTTTTATCAAGGTCTGAACTAGGACTAAAAGAGAAAATATAAATATATAAATATATAAATGAATAGACCTACACATACATTGAGTCCCAATACAAAACGAGTAATTCCAATCAACGGAGTTCGCTTCTGGAACCTTCTCAAGCGTGGATTCAAGTACGACAAGAAGCTAAATCTACTCTATGACACACCCTTGCCGCTGGGTACTCTCAAGCATGTTCCCAGGTCGAGAATGATCTCTCCCAGTACTCACTCAATGATTATTTGTGGCACAGCATACTACGAATTATTTCGTGACAACTATAGACCACGAAATGGCAAAGAGGTGAAAATAACGAAAGAAGAAGCCAGAGCATACGATATGATCCAAACATCAAGATGATATTAGCAAACGACCTGGGGGACATTCTGGACATCTGCCATGTTCCTTCCCACTGCGACAGCGATCACCGAGACTTTGACTCCGACTATCCTGACGACATCGATGAATTCGAATACGATGAATATGGACATGCAATATTTTAATTCTAGGACAGAAAAACATTTATTGTTTTCAATTCACAAATTTTTTCACTTTAGTCTTTGGGCTTAAACAATTATGTCACTTCTATATAAATGGATACTTATCGCGACGAATATACTATCAACCCTGAGACTGGACGAAAGATCAAAATTGGCACTCAAACCTGGAAACGACTGGCAATTAAGTATTACATGATCGATAGGAAGTTCACCGATCAGCTAGTTTCTGATTCACGAGCGTATGTGTCAAATAAGGTGCTCGAAATGAAGGCTGCAAACAAACCAAAACATACAACTCTTCGTAAACGAGTTGGTGATTCCAAAGGAGAGCGTAAGTATCTGATTGTGAGAAGCAAAGCATGGAACGAGCGATATCTCGAATATGAGTGGAATGGACATAATTTCGGCGAGAAGCGAAGTCGTCCGTTGCCTGAATTCATGAACACGGTGAAGAAGAGACATCAAACACATTGATACAAGTTTTTCGCTATGTTTGATTGCAAAGTCGCGGAAGGACGCTTGTCGGATGTAATCGATTCAACTCTCTGGTATGCACTCTCGTATTTTCACACCGTGGATGGAGACATGCACAAGGAATGGATGAATGAGAAACGAATCAATAAGGACTTTCGTCTCCAAAACTATGATGACAAGAGATTATGGGTTCAACTACCGGATGGAAAGAACCAGGAGGAAGTGGAGCAGATAAACTTGATGATGGATGAGACAGACGAGTTTAATGAGGTAGCAAAGAAGTACATCTTGAATGGCATGTGTGATTATCTTCAGTGTTTCATCACCATCATAACATACAATCTCATGTGAACAAATGCCGGAAAACTTAAGATGTTTAATCTCACCGATGATCGATTGGGACACCTTCGCATCATTCACAAGGATCGCATCGACGACTGGTTGGAGGATTAATTAATATGGTGCAGAAATGTTGTAAAGGAACAAGAGACGGAAGAAAGTGGTATTATCTACTGTGGATAAATCGGTTTCCATGTCGAGATGTTTACACTTCGCACACTTCGTGGGTTACAAATACCACACATTTTCTATCATTGGAAGTACGGTGATTAACCACAATATCGATGACAACCGGTGTCTGCAGCGGTGTCTCATTCTGGAAAGTGAAGGCGGACACCAGATCATGACGAATTCGAAAATGGGCGATGCACGTGTGTACAGCAAGTGGTGGAAACAATCAGACATGTACGTGGTGTTTGGAGTGACGATTCGTGAGGTGGAGGAAGCAATGGACATTTGTGATAACAAGGAATTCGATAAAAGTGAAGAGAATATTGCGAGATTGGTCGCAACTGTTGAAAGTCTCACTGAATATCTTTGAGATCACTCTGTTACCCGAATGTGATGACAACTCCGAGGATAAAAATGAGTTACTCACGAGCTCTCAGGTGTACAAACCGAATGGTAAGAGAGTAAGTGTGTCGCTTTGCATCGTAAAGGACACACAGGAGGAGGAAGCACTACCCAAGCACTTCTTGTACATCAAGGATTTGAGAGATTTCAAACATCGTATCTTTAGTCAGAATGATGCAAAGAATAAAGATACAACAAGAAACGTGAAGTGCAGGTTCTGTGACTTTTTTGGATCACAAAGAACTGTCCAAAACCATGGAGTGCAGGCACATCGAGAACAGATGGATGATCGTGATCAATACGTGTTGTCGAGGAAAGATACACGTCTACGATTCACAAACTAACGATTCGAAATTCCTGTGCCAGTCGTCGTGTACGCTGACTTCGAGTCGGCCATTAACGACAAGAAAAGATACAGCCAATCATATTGTTCTGTTTGGCCGTGTCAGGCATTCCAGCCATCCAGACACAACTACGGGTATTCCATGCACCACACGATAACATAAGCGGCCTTCACTTGTTCTTGCAGTATCTCGTATAATTACAGGAAAGCGTGAAGAAGTACCTCTTCGATGAATTACCCCCAGAGAACACTCCTGAGATCGAAAGAGATTATCAGTCTACGTCTGTATGTCCATTCTGTCACAGAAAACTGGATGACTATAAGGTGAGACATCATGCACATGTGGCAGGTGAGTATTCGAATGACACCGAGATCCGTTTAATCGAGGCTGGACAGTACATCTGCACCCATTGTACCAAATGATATCTTCAACTCTCGTTCAACAAGAAGAACTATCGTTTACCAGTCTACATCTACAATGGATCTCACTACGATTTCACATTCATCATGAAGATCATCGCGGCGATTTCCGGTGGGGATCTCGAAGTCATTCCAACCACCGAGGACAAGGAAATGCAGATCGAATACAACGGTATTCAATTCAAGGACTCGTTGAAACTCATCAGCAGTTCTCTCAGATCGATAGTCGCACAGACACTTGGTGGCAACCTCGATTTGTACGTGCACACTAAACAACAACTACACAAGTACTGCAAGTTGCGGAGCAAGCAATGGAGTGATAAGAATATCGATCTGTTGACACGGAAGGAACCCATGTTCTACAGTCTCATCAAATCATACAAGTCATTGAACAATATTGTTAATTCATCTCGCGAGCAATACACCGATTATATGAAAGGCGAGATGATGCCACAAGACGAGTATGATCACATGGTGAAGTTGTGGAAAACCTTCTATATCCAGACATGGGGTGAATACTACGCATTATACAATGTACTCAATGTGACTCTCATGGCTGATGCGTTTGAGTACTTCCGAAACACCATACTGAAGGCATTTGGTGTTGATCCAGTGCATTACATTACAGCACCGCAAATGGCATTTTCGTGGAAACTTGTCAGAAACGAATGAAAGTGAAGATCTTTACCACATGGAATGAACGCGAAACAATCATTTAGAAGTACAGATATGACCTGATCGCCGGGACAACCCTATATTCCAAGAATCTCATCGGCATCAAGTTGAATACAACGGTGTAAAAGGTAGTGAAGTCATTCCTCATCGGGTTCGCAATCCTCGACATGTCCAAGCACATCATCTCCGATTTCTACTACAATGTGCTCAAGAAGAAATTCAATACCGTGGAGCTGTTGGGAGAGGACACAGAGTCACTCATTGTACAACTGAGTATCAAGGGCAACATCGCTCACTAGATGTGTGACATGTACAAGTCATTCGATTTCTCGGAACTCGATAATACGAGCTACTTCTACGGATAACTCGTGAAGTACTACGAGTCGGAAGTGGACAGGAGCAAGTTCCCTTCATTGGAATCGTTCCTCGAATTCAACAAGAAGTTGCTAGGACCCATTTTGAAGATCGAAGACAATGGACATCGTTTTACTGAGTTCGTTGGACTGAGACCGAAGATGTACTATCTTGTGGATGAGAAGCGTGTAATACGCAACGCTGCAAAGGTTGTTCCTCGCAACATGGTAATCTATGGTGAGAAAATGAGTGTGTAGAACTTCGAGTTTTTCGAACGTGCCCTTGAAACAGAGAGTCGTAAGGATGCAGTGATCGAGGGCTTCTTCAAGAGAATAAACAACTATGGCCTCGATATTACCACGAAGGAACAGACCAAGACCCTCATGCCTTGTACGGACCACAAGAGATGGATTATGGAAGACAACGTGTATACACTGGCATTCATGCATTACCGTTTGTCGAGTATGAAGTAAGGATAAACTTGTTTCATTTTGGCCACTCGATGAGCATGAAGTAGTGCGGTTGCAGAGCTCACCCAGATTCCATTGCCGACAGGGAGGCTGGTCTGAAATGACCGTAATTGGCCGAAAAAGGTGGTCAATAATTATCGTGCATAATATGCCTATTTCTAACTATCTAGAATAATGCGTATTTGTGATTGATTGTATATTTTGGCTTATTAGTATACTCCATGGAATAGAATACTGTGAAAATAAGATAGGTAAGTGTGGAATAATCAGAAATGGCCAATATGAATGAAAACAACAACAATACTAGAATGTAATAGAATAGTAGAAAATAACATATGTACGAAGTAGCAATGGAAATGAAGTCATTTTCACAAATTATGACGAACAATAGCTGAAATGATGATATTTCACAGGGATCTGTTTTAGTACATCCTGAAACGAATTACATAAATCATACATAGTTTTGCTTCAAAACAAACAAAATCCAGACAAACACGATTCTGTCATTTCATTGGTTTAACACAATGTTTGATTCTGTTAAATCCATTTTCATAAAATAACTAATTCTGAGTAACAGGAACAATACTGTTGATACTTAGTACTGGAATAACCAATCGATGAATGGATGATTGGAGTTTGTAGTAAATTCCGTTATTGTTAGTTGGAATGCACAATGATTGGTATATAGTGATTGTAATTGAATGATTCCTAGATATTATCACAGATTGTATGCTATATGTGAATAGAATAGTACTGGAATGATTTGTGTAATTGGTCACAATCTATTGAACGAATATGAGCTGGATGTACAAAGATTGGATAGCATGGAGATGGTTTGTACCATGAATGAATGAAAGAAAGAACAAAAGAAAAGAAGAGAAGAAATAGTATACATTGCTTAAGATCTTAATCCATTCAATGATATGTATTAGTTATTTATTATTATTGATGTAATACGTGATTATGATAATGAAGAGTGAATGAGAGAGAATCGAAATGAATGGGAATGTGATTGGTTGTGATATTGGAGTTGGATTCGATACGATTTCAGCAATTCAACACTGAAAAGAAAACAAATGAATGAATGAATGAATGAATGAATGAATGAATGAGTAATCCTACAAACATCGATTTGAATGAGTCCATACTGTGATTATGTATATTTTGTACCATAAGAATGAATGATGGATTGTTGACAAGGAAATATCGTTAAATCTGTATAAAGTGGACCAATAATGTGAATTGCAATGGGATATTTGAATGATTATACGATCAAATCAATGAATGAATGAATGAATGATATCTTATCTAAGAATTGATTGACAATCTCAATATACTACTCACAACCAATGATCTGTAAATCAGTAACAAGGATGTCATTCATTCATTCATTCAATCTATTCTATTCTATTCTATATTCATTCATATAATCATATTTGATTCACTTTGGTTTGGATGGCTGATTGAATGATTGAATCAACCAACAAATCATTGAATTAATGAATGAATAAACGAAAGATTCTCTCTCCGTGGAGTGATTCACAAAACAACAAAGACCTTTATCACAACCAATGAACTGTAATTCTGCATCAATAATGTCATCGATTCAATCATTCATTCATTCAATCCTTTGTTCATGCTTTTAGAACTGTTTAACGCATGATTGATTGATTGATTGATTGATTGATTGATTGATTGATTGATTGATTGATTGATTGATTGATTGATTGATTGATTGATTGATTGATTGATTGATTGAATCGATGCCTATTCTGTATACTCTTTCATAATATGAATCTATCAAACAACAAAGCAAATAACAACAATAATAACGACAATGAATTCATTAAAATGGCACAGCAACAATAATAACAGTAATAGAAATCAATGAGAAGAATAATAAGATTTTGTGTTCAAAAGCAATGTCTAAAACAGAAATGAAATGAAATGAAATGAAGTAATGAGCAGCAACAACATAATAGGAACGAACAATAACATGAGTAATCATCCAAATGGATGAATTGTTAACTCAATGCAGTGTCCGATATCGAATCAATACCAAATTGATGTAGAACAAGCAATGTGTATGTGAATAACAAGCAATAATGAGAATAATAACAGTAAAAGGAATGAGAAGAATAAGAATATCTGAGAACAATCCATAGCTATTGATGATTAATAATAATAATAGTAATCATCATAGAAAGAGATAGTGAAACAATCATATGTGTAGTTTAATAAAGAAATAAGGAAAAAACCAAATCCATGATAATAGTCATATTATTGGTAATATGAGTATTATTATTATCATGGATTAATCAATCAATCAATCAATAATACTTACTGATCGATTCTGGATAATAGATCAATTAGATTGTTATGTGGAATGATCGAAATGAAGAACAAACTCGATATGTGAGAACAAACAAATACCAAGAATGCATATCAATTTCAAACAATCCACATAATTGAATGAATCTATGTGAATCGATTCAGATTTAAATATAAATGAAGAGAAGATCATTTGATTGTCGGTTTGCATGGAAGGATTGATTGTTGTCACGAAACAACAATCCGATTGATTTGAAATGATTTCGTATTGTAGGTTCTGATTATTGATTAAATCATTTGATAGATAGTTTGGTCCATTGCTTACTACAACTACACATACTATTGTTGTTGTTGTTGTGGATGTTGCTGTTGCTGCTATTGCTACTTCTCTCTCTCTCCCCTACCATTCATTCATTGATTCCAAACCATCAAAATCGATAACAATATTCCTTGTCAACAATAGAAAAAATGAAATCAATGAAAACAAAGAATCAAGTGTTTCCTTTATGACAATCAATGATCCATTAATCTATGAATGATTGAATGAATGATTGAGTGATGAAGGAAAACAGAATGAATGAATGAATAAAAAGGAAAAACAATATGTATCATATGATATCGGATACTGGAAGGTAGGGGAGAAAGATGGGATGATGATGATTCAACTTCATTGACACTTCGAAGTAACAATGAATTGATTGGTTATGATTTGCTTTGGATCTTCCAAGTCTAACATCACTAACTTCTGTATAATGGAGTTTCTGTTGTCCTCGTTTTGGTGACATTGGAAAGTGGATCTAAATATTGAATAGAGATGGTAAATAGATATTCCAAATCTGTTTCAAAATGTCAATCTACTTGTATCATTGGGGTATGTTCAATCGAAATCGATTCGAGTATTGTTGATAAATAGAATGGAATTGATTTCATATGATTTTCATAGATTTCAATTCCATTTGGTAAGTTTAAGCTTATCTTATCTTATCTTGTTAGGTGATTTGATTTGATTTGATTCATTGTGTTTCATTCGATTCCGCTTGATCATTTGATTTGATTTGATTTGATTTGATTTGATTTGATTTGATTTGATTTGATTTGATTCGTTTAATAGGAACACATTTCGATTGATTATGATTGGAACAATTCTATCTGGTTCATTTTACAATGATCTGTGGAATTTGTATTGTTGTTTCAAACTGATGGCACATGATTGATTCGATGATTGGTTAAAATGGATATATAATAATAATAATGATGATGATGATGAACAGAAAACAAACAGAAATAAGCAAAACAAAACATGGAACAATCCAAACAAATAATCACATATTTCCTTATGAGAATTGAATCAATAAGAATCGACACAATCCAATTTGTCTGGTGGATAGTGAATAATAATAAGATGAATGCTAGAATATTAAAAAAGAAATAAAGAAAAAGAAAATAAAAAAAGAAAAACTAAAAACAAATTAGAATCATATAATACAAAACAAAAGAAAAAAAAGAACAAAAGAAAAAGGAAGAGGAATAAAATGCACAAATATAAGAAAATAAGAAACAAAGAAAACTAAAGAATAGCAAAACAAACAAGAATAAACTAAAAATCAAAATCGAAAATGAAATAATAAATGAATTACAATCAATTCCAAAAATTGAAAAACAAAAACAATATCAACAACAAATGAAAAATGGAATAATCAAAAATAGATAATCAACATCAAAACAAAAACAAAACAAAAACAAAAACAAAATGAATCATTGAGTATTATCCAAATGAATACTATCTCAACAAACAAATATGGATTGTGTCGATTCCTATTCATTCAATTGGATTAAGTGCAATGAATCTTGTCAAAACGATTCGATTGAAGTCGTTCGATCAAGATTCATTCGAAATATGTGATTTGTGGATTCATCGGTGTATAATCACAAACAGCATATTGAATATACAATCAAACAATGGATTCCAAGAAAGGCCATTATCGAAATACTCATATTCAAACCACAACACAAATGGTTCTCACAATATGTCTCATTATTGTATTGTGATTATCAAATGCTGATTCCATATTGACTTGTTCGAATGCGATCTAATGATTTGAATGATATCAATAATAATAATAATGATAATAATAATGATAATAATGATCAGAAAGAAAGACAGAAAGAAGAGTATTGTTATGCAATACAGTACAATGATAGATTCCAGCTAATACAATGATCGAACATAACGATTTCATGAATCTCGATCGATTCAATTGCAAAACAACCATTGAGACTACAATGTGTTTGAGTGATTGTTCCATTTGGATTCGATCGAATCAATTGTATAATTCTATCAGTCGATTGGATCGCTATCAATGAATCATTCGATCGATTCTATATCATTGATAATCGAACAAATACAAATACAAAAACAAATACTACTACTAATAATAATAATGACGAGGATTGATGGTTAAATACTCATCATCAATCTGATTCTGATTCTGATTCTGATTGATCGATCCTATCCAATCATTCTATACATGATCAACAATACCAAAGTGATCTAATGGTATTCAATATGCTGAAATAGACCGATGAATAATGTGAATGATCATACAATCATAATGATGATAATGATGATGATGAATGGAGATCGAAAACTAACCAAATACACACCATTCATTCATTCAATGGATCAATGGATTCAAGAACCTTTCTATTCTTATCAGTATTATTGAGTGTGAATGATGAATTGATTCTTTACGATATTCAACATTCATTTGCATTTTGAATCAGCTATCTTTCATCCATTGATTGATTGATTGAGTGAGTGAGTGAATGAGTGAGTGGTTTGTGTGATATTGAAGAATACGACATTCCATCCAAATATCGAATTGTGAAACCACGATTGATATTACTACGAACTACAACTATCAAGTATCAAACACATCCGATTTGATTCCATTATTATCAAATTGATAAATCCATGTTTTGTGACTCATTGATAAACAAACAAACAAACAAACAAACAAACAAACAAAGAAATGATAGTTGGATTGATTGAATGGTGAATCCAATATGATTTCCAATGCTATTCAATCGGATTCTATCCTATTCTATTCTATTCTAGTTTCATTGCCTTGTTTTATCCATTTCACCTCTATTTGATTCTATTCTATTCTATTCTATGTATACAGTGATCGATTCCTATTCAATAAGTCAAAATCAATATCCTAATTCAATATCAATCATTCTATTGTATTGTATTGTATTATCTACCGATTTAACAATGGATTCACAAATGTGAATAATCATCCAATATCAATCGATTCCAACCATTCCATTGTGTCACTATCAAATCCAATCTTATTATTCATGATGATTATGATTATTATGATTATTCGAAGCAAGCAGTTTCCTATCAATATTGAACAAATCCTAGTTCAAACCTATTCAAACCATCATTTCTATATTATTATTATTATTATTAATAGATTGGATTCATCATTTGTGAATGTTCAATATGTGATCATTGGGTCATTGGTAATAATAATAATAATAATAATAATGATGATCGAAAACAATGATTGATTGATTGATTGATTGAAACAACAATCATAATTCAGTATCATTGTTAAAATGGTAAAGAAGAATATCATAATAATCAGGTAGGATTGATATTTTGATAATTTATAGAATCATGAATTGTGATCAAGAATCGGTTTCAAACAAACAAACAAACAATCAATCAATCAATCAATGGAAATGTTCCTAAACAATGACGAATCACTGAACAATTCAAATCAAATCATAATTATAGATTTAATGCTTGATTTAGTGGACAAGATCAGCGAGAATGGAAGAAACATCTATGAATCAAATCAAATCAATCAAACTATACTCGAAATTGATTTCGATCGAATATGTAGGAATGAAAAAGGTAGCTTGACATTTCGAAGATTTGGAATATCTAAATACTATCAATATTCAATATTCAGAAATACTTGCCAAGGTCACTACACGAGGATAAATAAAACTATCACATTTAGAAGTTATTGATGTTAGATTTGGAAGATCTACAAAACAAATCATAACCAATCAATTCATTATTACTTCGCATTATCAATGAACATGATTCATCATGTTCTCTTCCAGCAAGTGCCCATCTACCGAGTTGAATGGATTGTAATGATGGAAGATCTACATCAATCATTTCATTCGAATTCATTCAATACTTTCCATTATTGTTGATAAGGAATCATCGAATGCATTATCACCTAATGTAATGGATTGTAGATTTGGAAGATCTATGCATCATTCAAATATTCAATATCATATCAATACCTCGAATCAAAAACGAACTATAATAGAAATTGTATGAACCACTTCCAATTTTCCCAATTTGAATGGATTGTAATTGTGGAAGATTCTTCAATTCAAATTCGCCAGCAAAATCACTGAAACTATATTCACCAATTTGAATGGATTCCAATGATTCACAATTCAATATGTGGAATGATTTCGATTCATCATCTCCAATACTATTCTTTTTCTGAGTAAATGAATTCGATCCGATTGATAATGTAGTCAATGATTGGAATCCTTCAATCATAAATGTTGAGACTTGATTGAATTTGTTGTTTCCGATATTCAATGATTGTATCGAATTCAAATTGGATAAATGGAATATTGTTGAATTTCCGAATGCTTCATTACCAATTGATAGTATTGATAATTTGGGTAAATCTAGAATATTAACAATTTCAATATATCAATATAATACTTTCGATTTCAAATGATGATGATGAATAGAAATTATAGGAATTAGTCGAATTTGATCCGATTATCAATGATTGTAATTCGGGTAAACCATTCAATTCAAATTGACCACCATAATCACTGAAACTATATTCTCCGATTTCAATTGATTCTAATTTAGCACAATTCAATATGTGGAATGATTTCGATTTATCAATTCCACAATCATTCTTTCTCTGAGTAAATGAATTGCTTCCGATTTTGATAGTTTTCAATCGATTCAATCCATCGATTCTGAATGTTTTCACTGATTCAAAACATTCATCGCCGATTACGATGGATTCCACATCAGTAAACCGCGAGAAATCAAATATCTGAATATCTCCATTATTACAACTATAACTAGGCATTATTATAGAAGTTATTGATTTATCAAGGAATTCAATATCTTGAGAAAACATCGGTACAACATTCAAAAGGACATTGCTAATATCTATGAATCAAATCAAATCAATCAAACTATACTCGAAATTGATTTTGATCGAGCATACAAAAATGAACGAGATAGCTCGACATTTTGAAGATTTGGAATATCTAAATACTATCAATATTCAATATTCTGAAGTACTTTTCAAGGTCACTACATGGCAATTATAAAAACTACATCCTTCAAAAGTTAGTGATGCCAGATTTGGTAAATTGTTCAATTCAAAGTCGCCTCCAAAATCACTGAAACTATATTCACCAATTTCGATTGATTCCAATGATTCACAATTCATTATGTGGAATGATTTCGATTTATCGTCTCCATATCCATTCTTTTTCTGAGTAAATGAATTGCTTCCGATTTTGATCGTTTTCAATAGATTCAGTCCATCGATTTTGAATGTTTTCACTCTTGAAAAACAATCATTACCGATTTCGATTGATTCCACGTACAATGGTAGCCAAAATATTCGAGTCAATTGACAGCACTCGTTTTCGAATTTCATATTTGGCCTTTGCAACACCATTGCCATTTGATAATCGAGTCCACACCGAATTTTGTCAAAATACCATTTCAAACATACCAACAATCCTATTAGCAACAACAAACTGAGGGAAATACCTATCCACACCTTGACAAAGAAAGTGACTACAATTACAGCCACAATCACTACAATGCAGACAATGATTCGCCCCCAGACCATGGCATAATACTCTTTTTTCTTTTTGCCACAAATCCACTCTCCATTATAATCCATTTTTCGATTTTGATAAGACGCACCATTTCCATGACGTTTTCCTCTAAACCAATATCCTTTATAGATTACACCAATTCCATTCGCATCGAATTCTTTTCCCTGGCCATTTCGAATAAAAACAAACTCAGAATTATTGGCATATTCTCCTTCATAGTTCTTGATTCCGTTCACATATTCCGTCATGTAATTCCCATTGAATGTTTTTAGCAGTGTGATTTCTTTGCCATCTTTCCACTCACTGATTCGACTGATTTTGCCGTTAGAATCGTAGCGATAGCAAATTCCGTAGAATCTTCCATTTTCATCTCTTTTGCATACATTCACCAAGTGATTTTGTTCATCATATTCCTTTCGATATCCCTTTTTTGTATTATCAATTTCTATCCTCAATTTCTTTCCTTCCTCACAAAACACATTCATTACATTATTTGGTGAGCTACTGTATTCTTTGCCTTCTCCATGACGAATACCGTTCTTTATAAATCCTTCAAACCACACTTTATGAGGCTCGTCATATAGTTTACAATAACCGTTGTATTCATTCTCTATACCTTTCTTGACTTCGACAATATGACTTATTTGACCATTTTCGTCATAATAATAACAAATTCCTTCTTTGTCACCACTTTCTTCATTTCTTTTGCTTATATTCAACAATTTGCCCTTTTCGTCATATTCTTTCCAATATCCACTCATTTCATTCGATCGAATCAAATTCATTATTCTTTTACCGTTCTTCACAAATCCTTCAAACCATACTTTATGTGGCTCGTCATATAGTTTACAATAACCGTTGTATTCATTCTCTATACCTTTCTTAACTTCGACAATATGACTTATTTGACCATTTTCGTCATAATAATAACAAATTCCTTCTTTGTCACCACTTTCTTCATTTCTTTTGCTTATATTCAACAATTTGCCCTTTTCGTCATATTCTTTCCAATATCCACTCATTTCATTCGATCGAATCAAATTTAGTTTTCTTCCGTTCTTTATAAATCCTTCAAACCACACTTTATGAGGCTCGTCATATAGTTTACAATAACCGCTGTATTCATTCTCTATACCTTTCTTGACTTCGACAATATGACTTATTTGACCATTTTCGTCATAATAATAACAAATTCCTTCTTTGTCACCACTTTCTTCATTTCTTTTGCTTATATTCAACAATTTGCCCTTTTCGTCATATTCTTTCCAATATCCAGACATTTCATTCGATCGAATCAAATTTAGTTTTCTTCCGTTCTTCACAAATCCTTCAAACCACACTTTATGAGGTTCGTCATATAGTTTGCAGTAACCGTTATATTCATTCTCTATACCTTTCTTGACTTCGACAATATGACTTATTTGACCATTTTCGTCATAATAATAACAAATTCCTTCTTTGTCACCACTTTCTTCATTTCTTTTGCTTATATTCAACAATTTACCCTTTTCGTCATATTCTTTCCAATATCCACTCATTTCATGCAACGGATTAATATATAATCGTTTTCCTAAACCAAAGTACCCTTCAAAAATCACATTCCCTTTCCTGTCATATTCCTTTCCCTTCCCTGACCGATATCCGTTTTTAAAGAATCCCTCAAAAAATAAATAACTAGAAGTGTCATAGAGTGTGCAGGGACCTTCCGCTTCGCCATCTTCGAAATTTAGTTCTGCCACTAATAATTCTTCGTTCGAGTATAGATAGGATTTTCCATGCATTTTATTGTCTACTAAATGGGTTTCGATGGAATATCCCTCATGTGGAGAACCAACATGCATTATATACATCCCATTCCTTTCGAACATGGAGACAATAGGAAACTGACTTGAAAAGCATTTTTCCCAGCAGCTATTTCCCTCCTTGTCGATTGATGGGTTTATTACGATATTTAACAGTTCCACTTCACCTGGAGTGCATTGCGTGTTTGGAATGCGTGACATTTGCCAACAATTAGGGTAACTAGAATAAATTGAATCTTGCCCGAAATACCCTTGAAAGTATTCATTCTAATCGAACTTCTTCAATTTGGGTGTTATTTTCTACCTTGTCTGTTTATTATAATACCGGATAGAGAGGTCATGGAGGACGAGGCCATGTTGTTCATAATACCAAGAATGCTGAAACTTATGGTTTTCGTCGTTTTTTGAATTCTACTCAGACTTCCTCCTTGTTACATAATCATCAACTATTTTTGTATTTTCGAAGAATCAACGCAGAATCATTTTCTATCTCGATTTTCTGGTAATTTCGATAAAACACTCTTTCTTCCCTGATAAATACCCCATTTATATACTATATTTTAAAATAATAATGGAGTTAAGTGGGGAAAGGTTCCAATATCGACTCTGTTAGTATTTTCTCGTTAAATTCATTTTATATACGCATGCTACAAACAGAATATGATGGAATCTATGCTCATTCCACAATTCATCTCATTTCTTTATCCTTTTCAATCCCCATTCTATAATCCACTCTATTCTCACTTTCTGCACCCCGATTCTTCAAACCCTACATACACCTTACTAACTTGCATTTCAAACAAACAAACCAATCATTATTATACCTATTTACCCATCATAACACGTTCTAGCAATCACGTACATCAAATGTAATAGTACAGAATGGCTTCCCATCAAATACTCGTTCAGCATTCTCCTTCACCTCAATATTAAACCCACACTTCGAAAAGAATTCCATTGGTCCTGTGCCCTTTACACCTTCATTCTCAATATCCAATCCAAACTTGTGCAACCACTTCGACATTACCCACATGACGTCCACTTCGAGCTCTCTCGATTACCGAATTGAAGATACGAGACCCTACAACATAAATAATCTCTCCATCACTCTACCGATTCCTTGACATTGAGAATTCTCTAAAAATACATTGTAGCGGTCCATTCCCAAAGTATTTTTATTCTTTGAACGCGAAGCACTTCGCGGAGAACTTGAAAGAGCGCATTCACCCATGTTTTCGTCCGACGTCGCTTCGAGAAGCATCAGCACGTGGTGGGGGTTGGATTATTATGACGAGGATCGGAAAGGGAAGAACGAGCAGTGTGAACATGTTCTTTTCGGAGAGATACTCTCTGTGCTGGATAAAGGTCATGTGGACGATTCCATCGTCCGAGACACTTCGGTTTTTCTGCGTGTCGATCACTGGCTTGAAGTCCTCGTTGATCGAGAAATTGAACTCTTCCAGCTTCTGGTCTTGGCGGATGAAACGCAGGCGGATGCGACAACTATCGATCGTGGAATTGCCGTCCAGCATGGCTTCGGCCTCTTCAAAGGCTGCGAAGTCCTGGCTTTCCTAGAGAGGGAGAATGGGAGAAAAGAAGGTACGTGTGCGCATGTTGGCTTGTCTAAAACTTTTAAAATGTGAATATATGCTTCATTGGTTGGTTCAAGGGAGAGAACTTTGAGTGAGTACACAGAATGTGACACTTACCAATTTTACACGTTTTCATGCGGTCTTTGTAGTATTTAAGCATAAAAAAACAGAAATCTTATGGAAGTACTCTTTTGGCCACGTTAAGCGTAAATTGACCGTTTCCTCAACATTTGCAAAAACCCAAAACAGATCTCCAGCTCCAAGATAAACAGCAGAACGATTTGAATAATAGCGAGGTACTTTGAGGAATAGTTCAAAAATTTGAATAATAAAGATGAATACAGCAATATTACATAATCATAGAAAAGAATCGCTTTTTCGTACTTCTTATCCTTGAACGTACAATTTCCTGCTTTGTAATGTTCTTCAACCTCCTATACTTTTGAATCTTCATCCATTCCAATAGAAAGGAAGAAATAGAGAAGAAATCATTGCCAAAGGTTGAAGAGGGAATTTGTGTGGGAAAACTATTGGAAAAGAGAGGTTGAGAATCAGAGGAAGTGGGAATGATATTGAATAGGAAAGTGAGAAAGTCTGGTAGGAAGGAAGAAGGAATGGAAAACGAGATGAAACGGAGAATGTTGATATGCAGGAGTGAGATAGAACTTTCGTATTTTTCGAAAGATATGAATTCGTAAGATGTTATTGCTAGTAGGTTTTGAAAGGATGATAATGGAAGAAATTGGGAGATAGGAGCTTGTTAATTAATAAAGAGGTGAGTTTCTTCAAGGATAGTTGATTGTGTTATTAGAATAATTGTAACAATGAGCAGGGATTGAGGGATGAAGATAGAGAGGATTTTCTTCACCCTTGGTAGGGGATGATAGGTGTTTAGGATATTGGCCTGGTTCTTCAGGTAGCGAATGATTACAGGATGCCAATAAGAGATAGGAGGCATTATTAGGTAGTTAGACCAACTTTGAATCGGTTTTGATCGTTTTGTGATCATTATTTGCTGTAGATCGTAAGAAAAATCAGTGTTTTCGTAATGAAGAGACTGCAATCTACAGGGATATATGAAGGTAGTTATGTATGGAGAAGGGTCGTTGTTTATCCATAACTATAGAAATACTTAGATAACAGCATAAGAAAAAAGGTGTAGACTGTCGGTAGTGGAGGTAGAACAAGATAAGGATGAATACATGCATTTGAAATACAAACAGCAGAGTGTAAACTATCAATAGGAATTGTGATGCATTGATAGTTATACGTATCTTATTCAGAAACACAGATAACTGCGAATTATCGTTTTAATAGATGATTCACTAAGTGATTCAGCAATTACGAAGTAAATGAGAAAGAATGAAAAACAACACTTAAAATGTTATATGGAAAAACAAAACTCGGCAATAAAGGATTTCAGTAAAAATAATATTATTTCTAAAAATAAAGACTTACTCATAATAGGTATAGAATAAAGGAAATGAGTGAATATAGAAAACATAGTTGGAATTAAATATGTTCAAAACAATGTATGAAATAAAAAACTTACCCATTGGTAAGTAGTTGTAAGAGATTCGAGATAGTACAACGAATGCCACATTTTCAATTACAATAAAGTAAAAATAGGAGTGGGATAGTGCAGGCATCTGGTTGAAAAGAGTTTATATCTATTAAAGCATAATGGTATTCAAAAGCTCTTTATTGAAACTCTACAATACCCGCTATATTGTGATGACCATATCACAATGCAATCCAATTGTTTTTATACTAATCTGTAATTTATATCACTCTTACTAAAAATAAAAATCAATTCATCTCGATTCTCAACACTCATCATGGTTTATTCATAACAGAACCATCTTTAAGTAATAACAGCATAGTTTTTCATTCAATGAGCAATATCGAATCGATTCAGATCCAATGCATTCAAATCGTTACAGCAATTCGATGAAATCTTCAAATCGGTCACTTGCAAACTCACATCGGTCCATTTTGTAGATCCAGTGACGCTGAATCGAAGAGGAACAGGTTCTTCGCGTTTTGGAGCAGGAGCAGGAGCAGGCATCGGAGCGGGTTTGAGTTTGGGTTTGGGTTTGGGTTTTGGAGTTGTGGATCGAGTGTACCATCCATCATAGAGATCTCTTCCACTCACTTCCACTCACTTCCACTCCATCTTTCCATTCCACTTCGCGAGTAGCAATCCGAGTTTCTTCATCGATCCAGTATCCTCGACCATTTCGAAGAAACGATTCTTTCGATTCATCATAAACGAATTCACCCACATAGAGGGGAATTCGATTCGAAGCGATGGCGTTGTTACCGTTTCGCTTGAACTCAATCATGATGCTTCCCTCAATCTTGCGGATGATCTCCACCAGCTTGTTACCCTTCCACATCCCCTCAAGCAGCATGGCACCCGTTTTATCGTCATACGCGATGCCCCATCCTTCTCGTTCTCGCTTCTCATTAAATTCACCGTGATATATCAGGTGATCACTCGCATGCGAATAGATTTCCATACGTTCGCCTCGGACGTGGTTTATTATACGATGAAAATTCTTATTATCCCAGATATCATCGAAGGACTGCACAAAAGCGACACATCCTTTTTCAAATCGCATGAAGTCACCGATTTCGCTCTCGTTCGCATCCACCTCGTAACACATCTTCAGTATGCCATTTTGGAATAGGCAAACCTTCCCAGCTCTCGTCAACGTGTATTCATCCTCGTGATCGCCTTGATAACATTGGAGGCTATACTTGCAGCCGCCAATAGTGATTTTCTTTGCTTCACCACGCGTTATGTAACCATCCAGGAGAAATTCGCTTCCCTTAAGTTCTTCCATTCTACCTATTTATAATCACATATCCTTAGCCTCTACTCTTTGAATCCGTAATTTGCAGCCAAATATAAAGAATTTATGAAGAAAACAGAGAGATCAGTTTGTTTCCTCACACCTAAGTATTCTTCATATTTAAAAATTATGATAGAGTGCTACCATATACACATTGGATCCAAGATTTCCAAGTGAAGTACTCACTTGTGTTTCGCATCATTTTGTTCACATTTTTGTGGTTGAAATAGTTCGGAGGTATAGATATTTATAATAATAATATCAGGATTGTTTGGAAACACTCAGAATGGAAAAGTCCATTTTGTTGTCTACTATGTCTGTATAGGTTGTATATTTATGATATCATAGTGAAATCGTGTTATGAAGCAAGGATTTGGTTGCTCACTCCACTTTGTCTAAATAGTCTATATTATCATTATTATTATCATTATTTCGATAATCCAATCTATCCATCCATGATTCTAGCCAAATCATTTTGACTTGGGAATGGTTGGGTTTGAAAGCAATTCAAACTAGTAAAACTAGTAAATCAAATCGAATGGAATGGAAATTGGTTTTGATCCAGTGATTTTCATAAATATAACTATCTTCACATCACAGAGTACAGCATGTTTATCCCTTTTTATTTCGTTCCGACACTCTCCTCCCCCGCCAACATCCATTTGTTTCCATAGGTTTTCTCTATTAGTCAACTCATTCATATAATTCTATCCATTTCACCTTCCAAACCAACCACCACAACGATTTCTCTCACATACATTAACTGACATTGTAGATTCAATAAGTTGAATACATACACTAATAACCCGCCATTCGATTCAGGCGGGTTTCACTGGGAGATCTTGCCCAATTCCTCACATCCCATTCGAATAGCGAGTGCTCCTACTACACGACCAGTTTCTACAGTTTGTGGTGGAGAAAGGCAAGCTATTGTTGTCAAACAAGTTTCAATCAATCCTACAATCACTCGCAATCATATCAGCCAAGATTCGCTTTATTCAATCGCACCCCTTGATGGAATAACACACCTTTCCAATCATAGTTTATCAAACACAATGAATCTATAAACGCGAATTGAACGATAAGCAATAGAAATCTCAACATAATCAAACCACATCGAGCCCTCTCTCCTCACTCGCTCACTCCATTCACCTTTTCTATCCTTTCACCTCCCCACAGTTCATTTAGTCGGACTCAATAACTCTCCGCTTCCAATATAGTTACAGGGTTCCAATCATACACAATCCCTAATCATCCCCATCATTTCATTTCCTCTTCATTTTTTTCATTCCACAACCCAGTTACCCCCACTTTTTTCCCCTTTTCCCCACTCCCCCAATCCACCTGATTCCAACAAACACTCCAATAAAACAACTCTCTTTCCATGAATCCAAACAGTGCGATCATCGCTATCGCCAGAATCACAAAAGAACCGCCGCTCGAAACCTCCATTTCCGCGGTTTTCTCCGCCTCACAATGCAAAACCACGTGATTCGCTTCGTTCTTCCGAATTTCCCGCTCGATTTCTTCGCACCTTCCCTTCCCGCCCTCCACCTTCACTCGCACTTTTCCCTCCTTCACCTCCTTCACTTCGAAACTCCCGCCACGCGTCACTTTCCCCGTTTTCCGGCCTTCTTTTCCCTCCACCACTACCTTCATCCCCGCGGGAATCGCACCGTCGCTCTCCACCACGCCGCTCACGCGCCCCGCGGTTCTCTCCCGCAGACTCACGAACTTCACGTCCCGCACGTCCCCCGCGGTTATCTCGATCTCCTGCACCGCGGGAATCACGTGCTCCTCCCCCAGCACTTGGAGGGAAAACCGCTCGCCCGGCTTCAGCCCGCGCACGCGGAAGTTTCCCTCCAAATCCGTGCTCGCCGACTCCCGGATTCCCGCGGGACTCTCCGCAATGATTTTTTTCCGCGGGAGCGGCTGCCCGGTCAGCGTAACGACCGACCCGAACGCGCTGAACGCGATTCGCTCCCCCTGCAATGAAACGCCCGACTCGTCGCCCTCCGCCACGTCGACCGTCTGCCCCGCGGGGAGGAACCGGAACTCCTTCAGCTGCGCGTGCAGGTAGTAACGCCCCGGGAACAAGGGACCGAAAACCGCGGAACCGTCGCTCCGCGAAACGCCCGTGAGCTTGGCGGTTTCGCTGGAGAGCGCCAATAAAACGCCCTCGATGGGGTTTCCCGCCAAATCGCGCGCGACGACGCGCAGGGAACCCAATTGTTGGTGGGAAAAGTGCAGACCGTCCGGGGAAACGTGGAACACGTAACCCTCCTTCCGCGCCGCCACGTGGAACCGCGATGAAAACGGAATCGCGGGGAACTGGTATTCCCCGCGGGAATCGCTCAGCGTCGATATTTCGCGGTTATTTTCCGATTCCAGCGTCAGCGTCACTTCCACGTCGGAAACCGCGGGAATGATCTGCCCCGCGACCACGCGGCCCCGCTGCGCGACGACACGCTCCACCGCGGGGATGCAGCGCGTCGACGGCACGTGGACAGGGAGAACCGCGGGGATGAACAGGAACGAAGAATGGGGCGCACCGAATTCCAGCGAAACCTCCCCCGCGGGAACGAACTAGTGGAAACGTGGAAACGTGGAACTACCAGCTGATAGTGGTACAAATCGCCCGTTTTTTTGGCCACTGTCTCGGCGAGAACCGCGGTTTCCCGCTTCGCGCGCACCAAAATCTGTGCGTCATTCCCGCCAATTCCAATTTCCCACCAAAACTTCTTCGCCCATTCCCGCCAATTCCGCGCCCTCAATCGTTCCCTCCACCGCGAAAACCGCGGGAACAAGCGACAGCTCCGCGTGCTCCCGCGACACCACCTCGATTCCCGCGGGAGTGCGGAAGCAACCCGCCAATTCCACTTCGTACCGCGCGCCGCTCACGCAGAACCGACTCGTCCCCGCGGGGATCGAGATCGACCGACTTCCCGCCGCCGATCGCAGAACCACGGGAGTGGCAATCGGGGAAACGATGGAAACCACGTAGCCGGTCTGGCGAAACTCCAGGTCCGAAACGGACTTTTCCCGCACATCCACCGCGATACGGAACTCATCCCCGCGGTACGCCGACCCGTCGATAAAACTCCCCCAGCATCCATTCTGCCGGTTACAATATTGTTCCGGAACACGATTCCTACCGAATTCGACAGTTTCACTTCGTACTCGCCCGGCAGAATTCCATGGAATTCGAAATTGTGTTTCGGGTCAATTGGGACACTTCCGATCGATTGGGTCCCCATCACCAATTCCACCGCGGAATTCGGGCCCAATTCTGTCAATACGGTCACGTGACCCGAAATCGTCTGCGCGATCGGGCTCAGCACCACTTCCGCGGGAATCTCCTGGTTCCCCACAGAAACCTCCGCCTCGGTGAACGTCAATTCCAGATTTTCCCGCGGTAATTTGGCGGGTTTCACGGAGATCGTGTAGATTCCGGGGGACAGCTAAAAAAAACTCACAGAACCGCGGTTATCGATACCATGAAGCAGAACTGTTCAGTGGTTTCGTGCTCCTTGAGCACCATGTTGTTCTGCGATACCTGTACGGAATATTTGGCGGGAAGCATCGGCTACAAAATTGACAAAAATCGCCACGATTTACGTAATTCCGAAGGATCTCCGTTTCCACTTTTCCACACTGAATGTAATGCGTGATCCTCAAATCCGGAATCTGGTTCTCCAGTTTCCCCGGTTTCCCCGGTTTCCCCTCCACTTTTTCGAACGAAAAATGGAACGAATCTTTTCGCGCCTATTTTCAATTGTTCCCCGCGGTTCTACATCGATCATGTACAGCCGGCTCTTCATTCCCGCCAACACGTAGGTTCCATCTTTCCCCGTTTCCACCTCCGTTTCCCGCGAGTCCACGCCGATCTTCGCGTGTTCCACGGGAATTCCGCGCTCATCCACCACTTTCCCGCGGAGATTGAACCCCGTGATCTGGAACACTGTTCCCAAATCCACCGAATCCCCGCGGACTCGCACCGACAGTTTCGACGGCTCCACCGTCCACTCCGGCGCGCCCGGCGCAACCGCGGGAATGATCCAGTAAATTCCGTCGGTCAGCGAAGCGAGGGAGAAAATCCCCGCGGGATCCGGCTGGGCGGTGCCCACTACCGAGCCATCCTCGCGGGTAAACTGCAGCGAAACGCCCTCGAAGGAGGACACGCCGCTGCGGTTCTCGATCTTCCCCGCGATTCTGTAGCCCGAAACCACGAAGTCGGTGCGGATTTCCGCGGGACCGAAGCCGATGGAGAGCACTTGGCGGGAAGGCTCGTCGAGCGACCAGGACGGATGCTCCGCCACGATCACGTATTCCCCGCTCACCACGTTGGGGAAGGCGTAATCCCCGCGGGAGTCGGTTTCCGCGGTTTTAAGGACGAATCCGTCGCTGGAGAGGAGCTTGATGGTGAGGCCCTGGGGAGGCACGGAGGAGTGCTTGTTGCTGGTGTGGCCGCGGACGAGGAAGCCGGTGATCTCAAACTCCAAGTTGCTTTCGCAACCAGAGAGATGGTCATCATCGTCCTTGCTGATCTAGCGATTAGAGTGGAGTAAAAACTAAGGAATAATACCGAATAGGAGTCGGGAGAGACATACCAGCCGTCCTTCTTGGAGATGGAAAGCGTGTAGTCTCCCTAGCTATCAGATACTATGTTTATTCTATTACAATATCGTAGACAGGAATAAAGAAATATCCCTGAGGACTGCACTCGGTTTGTTCTTGCACAATTCCTTCCGAAGTGATCAAAGACACAACAATATCAGACAAATTGGGAGTATCTCCGATGGCTCTATGAGTGGTTGCATAAAATTCATTTTTACTTAATAATCTCGCGAGAAACTCGAACGTTTCCCGCACAGCCCGAAATATTTTCGGAAGCTGTGAGAGCAACCAGAATAAGCACGAATGCAAAGTATGGCATTGCAAATCGATTTAATAGTCCACTTTTCTTGTGTTTTGTTTGCTTGATCAAACCCCGATCAATCCTTGCGTTTTTGGAATTCCAGAATACTGCTATTTTTCGGATGTTTGATAGTTTGATATTATGCCAATTTGTTCCTCAAATTATTATCTTCTCATTTTCCACATCAAATTGCACATCCCATCTTTATCGATTCGTTCCTTTTTGGTTTTTTTCATCAATCAATCAATCAAACAAACAAACAAACAAACATGCATACAAATAACTACACATTCCAAATGCAAACCGTCTCTTGCTTATACCAATCCTCCACTCGCTTGAAAATCTCGGGCATCTCCGGTCGCTCATTCTACCTCGCATAATCCCTCCACACCTACTCCACTCTTCAAACAATCCTCCACAATTCCATAAATGACTACACCTCACAGCCCTCTTCCAGTCCCCACTTTCATCCCTCCTCAACGCCGAATTCACTCTTACACGATAGCCCTGCTCGATCATGTACCCCCACTACATTCCACAGTTTCCCCAATTCTACATTCGCGTCATCCAGCCTGACCTGTTTTCCATCCCGATACAGCACAATCGGGTAATATCCCGTGAGGATCTCCATCACCAGCATTCCAAACGCGTAGGCGTCCGCATGCAGCAGCAATCGCTGCACTTCCTCCTGCTGCATCGTTTCGATTTCGGTCAGAACTCGATAATACTCCGGATCCAGACTACGTCAACACCTCCATCCAATTCTACTGAAGCCGATTGCCGATCTCCACATTGTTTTGGGTGAGCTCTCTATTCGCAAACTTCGCCATTCCGAAATCCGTAATCATCAAATCGCCGTCCTCCGACACCAGAATGTTATCCAGCTTCAAATCCCCGTGGCACACGCTCTTCGAAAACATAAACGCGAGCGCCTTGCAGATCTGGTAGATGTAGCGCTTCCGGGTTTTGTATTCTTCCGGATTCTTCGCAGCTCGCAGCGTTTCCTCGCTGATCCCATCTGTTTCGCTCGCTTTCGATTGCATAAAGTGCGACAGATCGCCGCTTCCGAGCTCCATGATCACGTCAAGGCGTATGAATTCGTCGCTCGGCTTGCCGAGAATGCAATAGCCGTAGACGCTGACGATGTTTCGATGGCGTAGACGGGCGAGGATCTCGATTTCCTGCATGGTTTTTTGGAGAACGGCTCGGTTGAGCATGGAGCGCTTCACGGCCACGTTCTGGTTATTGTAAATTCTATGTATGAAGAAAAATAAGCGAGAAGCGACCCTTTATACACACTGCCAAAACTGCCTTTGCCTAAAAAACTATTATAATCCACACTGTAAAGGGTTGAGGGGATCTGGAAAGTGGTGTCTGCAACTTAGGCATGGAGATAGAAACTACTGTCTTTACTAAATGAAAACAAGTACAAAAAATGCCTACGGACGGTAAAGAGGAGGAATCTCGCAAAATAGGTGATTGAGGAACAGGATTACATCCCGAAAAGATGGATTCTACATGCAAACTATAGCAAACATTCACTCCTTCCAAATCGATTTTGATTTCATTCATTTTGAATAAAAATCGGTTGAAATCTGGGTTTATCATAACACCTAATTGTCACAAAGCACGAATACGGAACTTGCATCATAACAAAGTTTAACACTTGATATCCGTTTCATGTAAAGATTCAGCGATATATTGATGGGTACCAAGTATCTCCCACTATAATTGGTACAGATAACGCTGGCATTTATCAAAAGAATGGGGTAGGGTGAATAGTTCGTCATAACTATTATTTATAATTACTAGAATAGACGCTACTCTTCGTTGCATTGTAAACGTACAGTTGATGATGCACAACTAGCTCAAACATTGAAAGAATCGTCACATTGCTCCAATCCACAATTTTGAAATCATTTCTATGGATTTGGGCAATTTCTTTAAAGACGTTACATACCTTGATGAAAGCCGACATCTGACTACCCGGTATGATATCCTCGTGCATCATTTGTCTTTCCTTGAACATTTTTGGCAATATTCAAAAAAAGACTAACTTGCTTCTATCAATTTCAGTTGTTTTATTTTCTCGCATGTCATTGTGGCAATGGAATCGGCACAGATTTTCCTATAAAATAGGATATTCATACATCCTCGAATACAAAAACCAGCGAATAATTACAATTCCAAATAAGTGATTTATTCTATTGTGTTCACTTTTTTTTAGTTCTTTCAATGAGTGTTTCTTCTTGCCTTTCTTCAACTAGGGTTTGTTTCATTATCACTTTAAACATGATTCTGGTTATTGTAGGTTTTTGGAGCTTTGGGATCATTGTAAGATTGGCCTAGCAATCATGGGTGCTACTTCATTCTATGGAATGGCAGTTGTACTGTTTTTTTCCATTCATCAAGCATAGTCCAAAGAGTTTGCACCGAACATCTATATTGGCCTCTCAACTGGATTTGTGACATTTGTATGCTTGATTTTTTATGATTATTATCCTAGTTTTTCTCTCTTCTCTTAGTATGTGGAAGCTACCGCTCTCGCTGCTATCTCCTTACTGTTTTATTCTAGATAGCGTGTAATGTAGTACAATTTCATCATGATTCTCCTTTGTCTGGCGGAAACGATTTTTGTCAGCATGTATTTTATCAATGATACGCGGGACATCATCAAGAAGATTTTGGATTTCCCTGATAATGTACTTTCTTTGCTTCTTTGTCATGATGTAGTACTATACGTTCATTGAAGAGAATTCAACGTTTCTGCCTTCTTTCTCTATGATCTTTAGGCTGATTTTAATTGTGGGAGGATGCATTGTCGGTGTCCAGTTCCTCGCTGTCATCATGGCAGGAATCCACGCTTCCGAACTCAAGAAGACTCCCAGCGACACGCCTCTTCTGCCTACGAATGATGTCCAGGAGCATCGCATGACTTATGCAGAGCGCGCCAGAGAAAAGTACAATCTCGACAAGTACCGAGATTGAGTTTCGAACAAATATAATAATACTATAAATACATATGTTTGTGTTAAACATCCAGGATTTCCATGCCTCCATCGTCTCGCCACAAGCCATACAAACCAGTATTCACCCACTGGTTCTCATTCACGGCATAGGATTCGCTGAAAGGAACGCCGCGAATCCAAATCACGCCTCGTCCTTGACAGCAAGAACAAAGTAGAATGGGTTGAGACTCGACTGATGTCTGGTTGTCTTCCACGCCATCTTTAATTTCACTCTCTGAACTCAAGCCTCGAAGCTGCAACCGATCTCCCACATCAAGATTCATTTCTGGAACCGATCGGAGCTGGGCGTACATTCCCATGAGCGGAGCTCCGCAGTGTCCAAACGTATTGATATCGAACCATGCTGTGGAAAAAAGAATACTTCCAAGCTCCTGCGAAACACAACAACGAATCACAGACGACTGCAGAATGACACGGAGGAAGAGAATGCATGCATTGGATATTTCGTTTCCACAGTGAATAATTGTGTGAATCGAATCGTATCCACACTTACACAGAATCGGAAGGAGTTGCTTGATTGGCCGAGCGGAACTGAAACTGTTGGTGGCCAAAACAGTATCTTTCTACATGGGAGCAAACTACCAGAGAGAACATTCGCAGAGTATTGCTTCCAAATCTGCTGCTGCGAGCTTCGTTTACAATCGTATATATAGGAAACGATCGTATCTGCCATCTGATTGCTTTCCTTGTCATCACAAATAACAACCGAAGGGTGAATCGTTTGAATCACTTTGTTTCGAAGACTGGGGGAACTCACATAGCACATACAACCTTCTTCTCGTATGACGATCATTTCGAGGAGGAACTCTTCGATAAACGAAAGGGATCGATCAGCAAGGAAGACCAGTTCCTTCGTTTTGTTCATAGTTGGGCAAAAGATTCGTTGGTTCCACAAATCGCATTGTGTTATGAGTTGTAAGTGAGTTCGTTTGACTCTCTGTGTATTACTATTCTTTTCAAAATGAATGTCCCTACAATACATTTCCCTCTGTGGAGCACCACAAAGATCAGAGCTGTGTCCAGCAATCCTGGGTCGTACGTGAGTAACGGATAAACGACAGGTTGTGGAGAATCCATTTCCGGTGTAAAATTGTCATAGTCGTCCACACTCGCTTTGTGAACAAATCGCTGCTCATTTCGAACTAATCGCAGTTTTCGGGGATGACTCGTTGAGGGTGAAGAGAGGTTTGAACTCTGATCGACCTGCTCCGCTGAATTATGTGTGCGTGAAATGAAAGAAGACATTTGGGAATATGGAGCTAGAGTAATGGAAGGGTTCAGCAAATCAGTCGATAAGAAAAGAGAAATGTGGAAGAGCTCAGCCGTCTTCTGGGTTTCTTCGTCCACAAATGGATCACTGAGAACGAGAGAACTGAGAGTGGGGATTGAAGTTGGGTCGTCTTTCATGACTTTCATAAGTTTGCATGCAAAATCGGAGGTTAACACAATACTTTCCAGTTCATAGTATTCAATTTGTTCGCTACACATCAAACTTGTGGATGAGAAAATACACGATCTGCTGAATTGACAACAAGGGGGACAAATCAACGACAGCTCCCCCTGTACTCCACATTGCCAGATGAACAGTCATCGAAAGGGTTGTTGGCGGAAGAAGAACCCCTAAGAGTAATTGCTAGAATGAGAAAAGGATCAGGAGAGTACAGAGCTACCATTGATTCGGAAGAATTCTGAAGATACGGAGTAGAGATGAAGAGAAGATATTCTAGAAGCCAGAGTCAGAACATCTTCGAGGACATTCACATAACTAGTGATGAGATATTCCCAAAGCGTACGTTTTCCACTCAAGCTGACTTTCAGTCCAGTCACACATACACCGTTTTAATTCTTTTGCCTGAAAATTATCCCTACAATAAAGTGTAAAGCAGAAAAGAACAAAAAAATATCGAATAGGTTCCGAATGTTCGCTGGCCTAAAAAAGTTTCGTTCTCCTGTTCCTTTTTCATCGACAACATGAACAGGTCCCTATTTTTGGATAATATTATAAAATAGCTACGTTTTTACTGTTCCACTGTGTTTCTTGGCTTAATCGTGTGTATCTTTTAGGAGATACTATATTTAACAGTTCATATTCCGACAACATTGGAAGATTGTTAGAGTAGCCTCTATCCCTCATCTTCGCCTCATTATCCCCAAGGAAAGGGAGGTACCATAGTTGTAACAAACACCGGCAATTGGCTATTTAGCAGCTAACCATGTGACCACAGCAAATGCAGCAGTAGAAATAATGCGAGAGTTGGTCTCAAATGATAACGTCTTTTTGGCAATAGAATCTTTCGAAATATCAGAAATTCGTTGCTTTTTCGTTTGTCGAGTATCATTCGATTCAGAGGGAGCGTCTCTTTTTCTGTGGGGTAAAGAGGGCAATGGAAGGTTGGAAACCATACTTTTTAAGAAGTGAGTTCCTTTAGCAAGGGCTGTAGATATAAAATGACGATGAGGCTGACAGGTAGAAGGAGAAATGACTGAAGAATTTGCTATAGACTGCGAGGTAGAATTATTACTCGATGTTTTATTTTCTGCTTTTTCTTCAGCTTCTTTCTTTGCTCTCAATACAGTTTCTTTCTTTGCTTTCTCTTCTGCTTCTCTTTTAGCTTTCTCTTCAACTTCTTTCTTTCTCTTCTCTTCTGCTTCTTTCTTTTTCTTCTCTTCTGCTTCTTTCTTAGCTTTCTCTTCAGCTTCTTTCTTTGCTTGTAATTCTGCCTCTCTTTTAGCTTGCAATTCTGCTTCTTTCTTTGCTTGTAATTCTGCTTCTTTCTTTGCTCTCAATTCTGCTTCTTTCTTTTTCTTCTCTTCAACTTCTTTCTTTCTCTTCTCTTCTGCTTCTCTCTTAGCTTTCTCTTCAGCTTCTTTCTTGGCTCTCAATTCAGCTTTTTTCTTAGCTTGCAATTCTGCTTCTCTCTTTTTCTTCTCTTCAGCTTCTTTCTTTTTCTTCTCTTCTGCTTCTTTCTTTCTCTTCTCTTCTGCTTCTTTCTTTGCTTGTAATTCTGCCTCTCTTTTAGCTTTCTCTTCTGCTTCTCTCTTTTTCTTCTCTTCAGCTTCTTTCTTTTTCTTCTCTTCAGCTTCTTTCTTTCTCTTCTCTTCAGCTTCTCTTTTAGCTTTCTCTTCAGCTTCTTTCTTTTTCTTCTCTTCAGCTTCTTTCTTTTTCTTCTCTTCTGCTTCTTTCTTTCTCTTCTCTTCTGCTTCTTTCTTGGCTCTCAATTCTGCTTCTTTCTTAGCTTTCTCTTCTGCTTCTTTCTTTCTCTTCTCTTCTGCTTCTCTTTTAGCTTTCTCTTCAGCTTCTTTCTTTCTCTTCTCTTCTGCTTCTTTCTTTCTCTTCTCTTCTGCTTCTTTCTTTCTCTTCTCTTCTGCTTCTCTCTTAGCTTTCTCTTCAGCTTCTTTCTTGGCTTTCTCTTCTGCTTCTTTCTTGGCTCTCAATTCTGCTTCTTTCTTAGCTTTCTCTTCAGCTTCTTTCTTTTTCTTCTCTTCTGCTTCTCTCTTAGCTTTCTCTTCAGCTTCTTTCTTAGCTTTCTCTTCAGCTTTCTCTTCTGCTTCTTTCTTTCTCTTCTCTTCTGCTTCTCTCTTAGCTTTCTCTTCTGCTTCTTTCTTTTTCTTCTCTTCTGCTTCTTTCTTTCTCTTCTCTTCAGCTTCTCTTTTAGCTTTCTCTTCAGCTTCTTTCTTTCTCTTCTCTTCAGCTTCTCTTTTAGCTTTCTCTTCAGCTTCTTTCTTTCTCTTCTCTTCTGCTTCTTTCTTTCTCTTCTCTTCTGCTTCTCTCTTAGCTTTCTCTTCAGCTTCTTTCTTGGCTTTCTCTTCAGCTTCTTTCTTGGCTCTCAATTCTGCTTCTTTCTTAGCTTTCTCTTCTGCTTCTTTCTTTTTCTTCTCTTCTGCTTCTCTCTTAGCTTTCTCTTCAGCTTCTTTCTTAGCTTTCTCTTCAGCTTCCCTCTTTCTCTTCTCTTCTGCTTCTTTCAAAACAGCCTCTCTATGCTTCCTCCGCTCTTCTCTCTTTAGATTTTCCCTTTCTTTCACTTTCAATGCGGCTTCCTCCTTCGTTTTCAATTCAGCTTCCTTCTTTTTTCCTGTCTTTTGCTTTCTACGCTTTTCTGTTTTTGCTTCTGCTTCTTTCTCAGCTTCTACTTCTGCTGCCTTCTCCTCCACATCCCCATTTTCTTTGACTTCCATTTCCTCCTTTTGGCGCTCCACTCCCTTCTCCGCTCTTCTTTTCTTCTTCCTTTCTTCCTTCCGCTTTTCCTTATCACTCTTCCGTTTTTCTTTCTTGGCTTCTTCTGGCTTCTTTTCTTTCACTTCCTCACTGCGGTCCTTTACTTTCTTCGATTCCACATACTCTTCGGAACCTTTCTTTTGTCTCTTTTCGCTCTTTTTCACGTTTATTTCATTAATCTCCTTTTCTACTGATAATTCACTCTGTTTTTCTTCATTCACTCCTTTTTCTTCTTTCTTCTGCTCCATCTCCTTCTTCTTCTCCGTGGATAACGAAAGGTCATTCGAATGACCTAATTGGCTTTTGCGAAAAGCGTCCATCTTTGAATCACTCACTTACGCCATGTGTTACAAATTCATCTAAATCCTGCTTTGTAGATTTTGACTTCTCAATAGAGCGCTTTCGAGGGGATACCGGGGTTTCTGCTCGAGGAGGTACTGGATCGGCTGTAGAAGCTATATTCATCATTCAAAAATAGAAAGTACCAGGAATTCCTTTCAAAGATGCTACAATTTCATTTTCTATCATTTCAGTTTTCATGTGCCGCAATTTCTTCGCTACATTTCGGGTTGGAAACATTCATCTTACGTGACACGAATGGAGAGGTGGATGGAGAGTTCGACAATTCTCTAAACAGAATATCCATCTGGCTGTTCTTTTTGCTCTGCATGGGGATAACAATCAATGAATGTCAAAATATGGCCAGATTCTGGATTTTTATTCCATTATTTGTCCCTTTTTTAGGCGTCATTCTACCATTTGTTTTTGACGAGAGCAACAAGTAGAGATTTTAAGGAATTCTATCACTGGGTAGGCAAGAGCAACAATGTCAGCAAACAATGCTTTTTCTTTATTAAATGAGGCAGAGGGTTCTGATACCTCTTACCGCACCATCCATGTTTCTTATCGCATTCGTTTGACTCCCGAAATGGCATGGTCTG
The DNA here is from genome assembly GCF_000151665.1 of Blastocystis hominis. NCBI lineage: Eukaryota > Bigyra > Opalinata > Blastocystidae > Blastocystis > Blastocystis hominis. The sequence continues at coordinate 403,209 of NW_013171860.1, forward strand.
AGACTTTAAAGGAAGATTTCGCAGTGGAGAACGAGAACGTAGTTTTCTGAAGAGTAAGGTTATATTTAGTCGGAAGAGGAGGAAGTCGTCGAGAAGAAGCCCGAAATTGTGGAAGAGAAGGTGCTTCCAAAGAAAGCCAAGAAGGCCAAGAAACCTCAAAAGAAGGTAGAGGAAAAGGAAGAAGACTTAGATGCTATTATAAAAGAAATGGGTTTAGAGAGTCGAACTTGTGCAGATTCGTAATGTGTAGTCCATGAGGATGTTGAAGAGGCGAAGAAAGCTCCTGCGGTCAAACAAAACGTATTCTTTTTATGTTTATGTGTATTATCTCCAGACCACCAAGAAGGCTCCTAAGGCTACCAAATCAAAGGCTGCCGCGATCATCGCGAATGAAACCGCCCAGCGAAGAAACACCAAAAAGAAGGGCAAGAAGTAATAGAATAAAGAGGTCTTCAATCCATCAACTGACCCGGGTTAATTCTCTGTTTGTGTGGAACGAAACAAACAATCCAGACAGATATGTGTATATAGAACTAGCAAGTTTCGGCTTTCCGGTCGATTTCGACCAGCGAATCGTTCACTTCCTTCACTTCGTCGTTTCTCTTGATAGGAGGGATCGTCTCCATGTGGGAGAGGCACTTGGAGAGAACGATGTATTGATCTTCCACGATTCGCACCGAGTTTCGCAGGCTATCAATGAGTACTACCCGTTGCGACGTACAGAGTAAAACTTGAAAATCGAGCCACGTTCACCTTCTTTTGCATATATTTCTTCTGCGTGGCATAGCCGGTGACACGATCATGTTTCTTTGTGATCTTGGTAAATCCACAATAATTTACATGCGCGTACATCTCCAAAAGAAGAAGCTTGCCGTGGATCACACGGCACGTTTCAAGCAACGCTTCGATCGTTTCTACCAGTTTCTCCTTTGGACACTATTCCTTAAGGCAACACAATTCTAACTACATTGTCAATCTCTTTTACTTGTTCGATTAACTGTTTGACCTCAACAATGTATTGCACTTGAATTTGGTTAAAAAAATTATCAACCATAACAACGCTTTCGGTAAGTTCACGGAAAAACTGCTTTTCCTTCTCCAGAGAAGCTATTCATCAAACCATATTTCCGTCCATACTAATATCGATCGTGTTGCTTCCTTCCGCATCATTTATTTTATCTGTATCTATTCCTTTGTCACTTAATTTCTCTTTCTTTTCTTTCTCAATCTCCGCAATAATCAGCTTAAACTGTTTGTAGTTCATCCAGTAGTCTTCCCACTCCTTCCTACACTTTCATGAAAATCTAATATACCTACGGACAAGCTTGAACTGCTTTACGGATTACCTTCCCGAACTTCATAAACCAGGTAAGAATGCCAGATGGACTTGGCGAGTTTTGGAGATTCTTTTGAGAGAAGTTGAAAAAAGAATCTCCAGAAATCTCCACGATTTTCCGTCTTGTTCAATTGTATTTCTTTGGATTTGCCGCACTCGCATTCTATACTCAGGCAGGACGCTTTCAAACACACTCTCCATCTCGATTCTGTAACAAACAAGTCAAGAACAGATTACACATTAATGAACAAAGGGAACTCCCCAAGAGCAAGACGACTCAATCAACAAATTGTTTCCTCCCATCATAATCCGGAACCATCCCTTCTCTCCCCAATTCTCTCCCCAATTGTTCCTCCCTATCCAATACTCCACTCCCTCCTCCGTCCGTCCCCAGCCCACCACTTCCACGATATGTCCTCCCAAATAGTGATGATCCTCCTCTACAAACACACCTCCCGTATATCGTTGGAACTGCTCCGTGACCACCATGAAGCACGTAATCGGGCCTCGCTCATAGATCTCAGCCTTCATTTGATCGATTCCCAGCACCTCTCCGTACTCCGACACGCTCACTTTGCGATACGCAGTGACCTCCATACACTCGCCAAAGCGTCTGCAATCCATGCATCGCCCTTTGCCATTGCACGTCTTCTTTTTCCCCTCGTACACTTGGCACGACTCATCCGAAATCGAGGACATGTACGCAAAGCGGTACACTTCGCCCGGATCTCCGCCATCGCACGATCCCGTCGCGCAGTTCACCACCATCTGCGTGGAGAGAACGACCATCGGCCACGCGCCTCTCGACTGCAGCTGCAGCCGATCCGACAGCGCGGAAACGGCCGCCTGCGCCCAGCACGCGTTGCAGAACTGCGGAGCGCGCTGCGTTCGAATGGGCGTGGAGTAGTCCACGCCGTCGAGCGAACGAATGTCGTACTGCGTGGGTAGGGACGACAGATTGACATAGGTCCACGGCAATGGAGAGTGAATGACCGGCGGATTGGCCGTCCAGTTGGTGGCGAATCCGCGCGCAAGGAATGAGATGGATGAGTTCAATGGGTTCAATGAGTTCAATGGGTTTGGTGAGGTGGATGGATTCAATGAGTTCAATGGGTTTGTTTGATTCGATGAGTTTGTTTGATTCGATGAATTCGTTTCGTTTCGAGAAATCGGAGTGACAGATGGAACTGCATAGCTGCAGGAAGACTCGATTCCCAAAAGATTCACACCGCGGAGGATCCGGAAATAGCCATCCTCGCCCCAGGAGGAACCCCAGCTGTTTCGAACGATCCAGTAGGGAGTTTCATTCTCACTCCCCCAACCAATGATATTCACATAATGATCGTACAGCGAGGAGCTCGTGTTTCGAGAGAAAATCCCATTTCGATAGTTTTGCAGATCGTTGGTAACCGATATCTTACAGGTGATTGGACCATTGTAATAGATCTGATCCATCATGGCACTGATGCCGTCGACCGCGTCAAAGGAGGAAATATAATATTTATGGTAGGACGATATTGGATAGCACACGTCCGTATCCATACAGACGCGACAAATGTTTTGGGATGTACACCGGTCCTCCACGCCCAAGTAAGGCAGGCAGCTCTCTCCCGGAAGTCCTACTGACTTGATGTACTTGTAGGCTGAAAAAACGTCGCCACCAAAACATCCCGAAAAGCTATCTGCGCAATTGATCAACGCTTGAACAGAAAGCTCCTGGAAAGGATAAGAAGCGCCCCTCATATAGCGCATACGGTCCGTGAGAGCCGAAGTTACAGAAAATGCCCAGCTAGCGTCACAATACTGCGGGATATCTTGATTTTTCACGGGACTAATAAAGTTCCGGCCGTTTACATTTCGTCTATCTTTCAAACGCAAAGATGGCACTTTACAAATCAAAACTCTTTGGCTTCCAGTTAGCCTTCTCCCCATTCTCTGAAGGAACTTCAGAGCCAGTCTCTATCGAACTCTGGGAGGACGCGTAGATCTCGGCAGCTGCCACGCACAATACAAAAACTATACATTAGAGACCAATTTACTACTAGATACGTAGCCAAGTACGAAGAAGAAGCATTCTTTACTGACTTTGTATGATAATGGATCACCAATCAGAATTGTGAACCGACGATTCACTATTCCAAACTATGCTAATCCCGTATTTTGACAATGGGAATGTGGAGGCTGGATTCATAGCTCATTGATAGAGAGATAATTCCGAAGGAGGAGAAGGAGAAGAGTTACGATCTTGTTCTTCCTATGTCGAGTGTGTTTTATAGAGATTTTGAATGGTAGAAGTCCAGTTAATTTAGTTCGGAAGGTAAACGTTGTGCCCTCTCAAGATCAGTTGAAAACGCAGAGTATTTGCATTTCACAGGAGATATGTAATAGTATTGTACATTTCTTTGTATCGTTCAACGTGCAGATCCGTCTTTCTCTCCTCAAATCGATCGTTGACGCTTATCAATCCTCTGAAAATGATGAAGATGCAGCAAAGAAGGCAGTGAGCGCAATTCGGATTCCGGAATCTGTCCAGCTTTCGAATACGCACACCTTAACGACTCCGTCCGCCGAAATAATCTTAGAAGAATATGCACACAGAATTATAACTGGATCTGTTGTTCTGATCCTCTTCGAAAGCAATGTGAAATCCATCAGTAAAGAAGCTCTCGATTTTTTGATTCAAATTCTCCAGCAGTTTATCGGCGATATGGGGAAAATAGCCAAATATTCCGAAACCTCCATAGAGAGCATCGCTCAATTCAACCAAACTCATTACCATTTTGACTCCTTTGTGAACTCCACACTCTCCGAAATCGCCCAATCCATCATTACCAATTACTATCTCCCACCCTCCACGACACAGAAGCGTCCAAATCAGGAAGGGTCTTCACACGAGCCCAAACGCCTTCAATCCCTGGAGATTGAGAACGTTGGAGACACTGAAAAGTGTTTTTCGTAGAGCGAAACGGTGCTTCGCTTGCTGGTCTTTCTCCAAACCAAACAAATCACCTGCAACTCGCTGCAGTTCTTTGTCATGACGAAGCTGCAGCGCTTGAACCAGCTCTATCAGCAAGAACAAACGTTTATAAAACTGTATGCATAGCAACAACGGCGCATTGATCGATTTTAGGTACCCCTCGGTTTTGCACAATCCTTCGATTCTCGCGCGGCTTGACGTCTTGCAGAGAAAGGACGCAGCAGAGGAGGAAGTGGGGTTTGGAAAGGCGAGATCGAGCGTAGAGCCTTCTGATCGAACCGCAAGAAAAAGAAGAAGAAGAATACGAAGATGTTTTGTCGTCCTTGATAGATTATTTTGAATGATGTGTTTGAGAAAACAAGGCATGGGTGATACATAGAAAACGACGAATCGTCCACTTCGGGACTTAAAGTCGGGAAATTCGTAAACGATTCGCTAGGCAGGAAGGCACTCTTCGCCGTGCAAGCTAAATACAGAATCTTTCGCAGCTCCTTATTGTAGAAGAAGTAATTAAACGACCAACTACAGGAATAAGAAGAGAGCCATGACTTTACATTTGCCCCCGACTCAATGGATCTTCGCTTAGGTCACTAATATAGCTGTATACACGGCACTCACGGAGATTTATCGCGCTATCAATTTCACTCCATAAAGTGACGGTATATTCTACATGAGAGGGAATCCAAATCGGCACGATTCATATTCATCTCAGAAACCTCGCAGAGATGATGGTTCACATCTTGAATTGCCACTGAAACATCGTCGATACTCTGAAATTGATCTGGTTTTACAGAACTAACGATTATTCCCTATTTCGCAATACAGTACCTAAAATCATAATCAGGATAGGACATGTTAAGAGTTGAAATCAAATATCCGTACACTTTACAAAGCTCAGGATCATCCATCTTTCCTTGTGCTGTTTAAGGATCAAAACGGCATGTCCAAAGGATATTTGTAGATTCTGATATTGTTACAAAAGCATCTTCGGAATCTCTGAGAAGATCCTGACGAAGCTTTCTAGACAATTTCTTTTGTTCGGTTGACATTTTACCTACTATTCATTCACACATGCACGATTCACATGAGTACAGCTCAATTCGACAATTGAGTTTCATATCACTTTGTGTTACTTGGTTCATTTTTGAACTCAAGACGGATAACGACGGGACTTCTAGATATTTCATTGTATAAAGATGGTAATTATGAATCTTCTCCTTGTTTGCGAAAATAGAACATGAATTCTGCAATTCCATTTGTCTGTCGGTAATCCAAATCCAGTCTAACAAAGGGTAAAACAATATGGAAGGTGGGGAAATTACTTTATTAAGTTTAGAAAAAACGGAAATACGATGAGTGACAAAATGCAGCAGCCTGTTTTCTCTCAAGGAGTCTAGAGTATTGGAGAAATGATCAATTGGAGATGTGCAATAACAGAAAGAAAGGAGAGGTATATCTATGGCTCTCAAAAGCAACGTTGGAGTGATTTTTGGTGTGTTACTGGAAATGTCGATGAGCTGGATAAAATAATATAGGTAGCTATTTAGGATCTGGATTATCAACGTGAAACAAGGAGTTCGGTTGAAATCAAGTTTAGGTGAACCGCACGATTGTGAAAGAATGAAACTTGTGGAGTACTAGACATGCAGAACAATTCGATAGCTGTTCATCGGAATGGCTTTCTTGGAGAAGAAACAGATTGTAGTTTACTACATGGAAATATATGAAGCAAACAATATATTTTATGCATTTTAAAAAGCAGGTCTAGGTTATATCTTTCGTTCTGCGCAACTTTGTTTCTTGAGCAATTTGGTTATTCCCCTTCCTTCTTAACCTGAACCAGATCCGCAAGACTGGGAGAAACATCTATGAATCAGATAGGGAAGCGACTCCAACTCCATATTCTCTTCTCCCTGACCCTGTCAAACGACATCGGAATGTTTACGTTTTCCAAATTGGGTATATCTCGCATAGAACTTATTGAAATCAAGTACTTTCTAAAATTACAAGCTTAGTGAACATAAAGGACATTGCGAACGTCGTAAAGGTCTTTAGTCGCGGTAAATCTGAAAGAGAAAGCGATTGCGATAGTTTGTACTTCGCATTTCTAGCACACTCCCTCCCAGGATCGCACAACTGCCCAAGTCGATCGTTTCGAGTTTTGGCAGGTCTGATTGTGAGATGCAGAAAAAGGAAAGGACTTAAAAATAAAGTACGAAAATCTCCACCAAACGCAAGGGTACCAACATAGACAGATTCAAGACTAGGCAGGTCTTGGTATTATATATATATAATTCTAGATATATATACCTCGCAAAACTAGATCGTTTTCGCTAAAGTTCAGGGACTTATCCTGGGGCAATCCTATATTCAACGTTTTCAAGGAAGGCAGGTTTTTCAACTCGAATTGACCTGCATAGTCGATAAAGCTCCGAGCACCAATTTGGATGAAAGTCAGCTTCTTACAATTCGTAATGATGAAGGAACGATGAATATTTCCTCTGTTTGATTTCGTCAAATTCTCCACCGAGACTTTTGTAAACGAGTCGTTCATAATTGTAATCGTAGTCAGCTCGTTCAATCCATCGATTTTGAAAAGATCTACCAAACTGAAACACTTCTCTCCGATTCTTAGTGTTACTAACTGCTTGAATCTGCATAAATCCAACTCGGTAATATCATTACAGCAATTATTGCCGACAACAAGCTCATTCACATAATTATCTAATTGGAGCAGCTCTTGTGAAGAATGAATTATTGCTTTTCGTAGCGAGGCAGTAGGATTTCCTTTCATGAATGAGTTAAACATTATTATTATTATACAAAAAAGAAGATTGAGAAATAACAAGGATAATGTTTAGAAAATAACAGAGAGATCCAAATAACACAAAAGCTATTAGGGTATGCTGTGATGTTATATTGATTCCATTGTACAGAGATCTAGTAAATGGATTGAGAAGAAAGAATAAACTTGAGCATTATGGAGTAGGATAGAGTAATGTGGTTTTGAGAATGTGCTATTAATCTGCAGTGACTCAAGGCCAGTAATTTAGGAAAAAAGGATAGAATGTGTTTACCATTGCTGTAGTAAGCTTGCCATACTAGTTACAAGCATCACAACATCAGCAGATATGAGAACGATAAGGTTTTATAAGAATCGGATATAATTGTGATAGTTTTGTTGTCCAGGATTGTTATAGCAAAGAAGAGTGGAAAAAGCATTAATCAACATTCTGTATCCCACAAATCTTCCTAATTTGTTAAAATAACAAAACATCTACCAATGTGTGTTCACTTACGACATTAGCCTAAATGGTAGCTCCTCCAACCTTCTTTGTCCAGTCTTCATACCAACTTAAAGCATATGGTAGAGGACTCCTATGTATACGCTTCATCAACTCCGGAATATCCTCCTACAACTCATTTTGCAGTTTCTTGTTTACTCGTGTAAACTCCAAACCCGCGATTATTGTTTGCGGCAGTTCGCCTATGTTTATCTCGATCGCTTGACTACAAGACGCATTGCTTGCATGAAACAGTTTGTCTTTTCCCAAATAGAAATGAGTATACTTCGATAGTATTTCTATGCGAAGCGTCGCCGCACTATCTGCCAATTTCTTGATGTCCAAACACGTAAATCCCTCGGTGGAATTCGCTAAGAATTCGAAGTCTTCCTCGTTCAGAACATGATTCACTTGCTCAAAGAACTTCTCTAGCAGCGTCAAACGAGCCGCTTTGTTAGGAAGTTTACAATACACACGCTTTGGGAATTGCGTAATAATACTTTGGGAGATATTCCATGGCTATTCTTTATTCGATCGATTGGAAATGTACTGCAGTAGTCGATCCCAACACAAATACATCTTTGAACTTCTGCTCGACGACGCCCATTTCTTGTTGAAGCGTGTAGATAGTATTCCTTATACAATCATTCAACAATGTGTTCTAAGTGAACATTCAATTTGAAAGTCAAATACATTGCCATGAAAATGCAAAGTCTCGATTTCGTCAATGAAAAGAATGGAAGGTTTCTTCTCGATGGCCAGCTCGAATGCTCTTTTGATGACTCTGTGAATGAGTGAATCAAAACTGTATTTACAAATTGGCGACTTTTGGGGAGCAAGAGAAAACATTGGATAATGACAGATATAGGAATGTGTAGTTCGTTTTCGAAGCAGCAGCCTTGACAATGAAGGACTTTCCTGTATTAGGGGGGCCAAAAAGAAGGATCCGATTTGAGATAACGGATCGATTAGGAAATAAGGCAGGTGGTAAGGCAGGTAGTATAATAGACCCTGCAAGGATGTCTTTTGCTACACTCAGACCAACTACATCTTCCCATAGTACAGCTGGCTTATCAGATACGATAAACTCATCTAATAATTCGGGGGATAATCTTAGTATCGTTTGGTACCTATCTAGTTCATTTGTTTCTTCAGCTAATTGCTCTGTTAATAATCGCTACGGCATGAGCAATCACGTTCTATTTTTACCTTCAGTGTTTTTATACGATCCCTGTAATTCTTTAGTTTTAATGTTACAACTTTAATAACATAAGGATTAAGCTCATCTATGTTCATAGAGAGATACATTATCACACATTGTAAACCTTCTTCTAGTTCATTACAACCATCCACGTAATACTTGATGGCCATTTCATACAATCCTGGAGTTTATTTACACTGCAAAAACTACCATCATTATCATATTTTACTGCTTGTTCAATATGCTTTATTCCTTTCAGCATACTAGAATTTGTTAAATAGATAAGAGTATGTCGTAATAATTATAACAATACTTTTGTTGTTCTTTGTGTTAATTTCTCTTCAATTAGACAAAATGGTATTATCACCATAAAGTTAGAATTGAAAATGGAATGAAAAGTGGAAGCAATCATGCTGCACAATGTGTCAAAGAGATCTCTTTGTTTTGGTAGGTGTAAAAAGGCATAGTATGACAATGGTCACAATAAAATTACGATCTGTGTTGAAGAAAAATTCATTTCTATTTTGATAATAATTTCAGTTATTACCACAATATTATTCCACTAACTTCTGTTTTTCTTCTTGTTTATCAGTTGTGTGTCATAACGAGAACTTGTTTGAATAGTAACAACTCTAACAAACTGAACATAATACAGAACTTTGTCTAGATGTGTATGGTAAGTAAAACCTGTGACGAGTAAATTATTACAAAACGATAAAAATAAACATGTCATTATTTTTAATTTTCACAGCACAGTGTTTTTATCGTTCGTATTTTTTAATCTTATTTGGATAAACAATACAATATAAATAACGATCCTCCATTCAAACAATCATTATTCTTAAGAAATAGCAACATTCCTTCAAAGCATCTTTATTACTAAAACAAAAACTCCCATGTATGATCACGACTTCCATTCTCAACTCTTCGTTTTCCTTATTTCAATTAGATTATCTAGAGCTGGAGACGCATCTACATTTCAATCCATATCCATTACGACTTGTGACCTCTTTATGAGTAACTTTCACGAAAGAGTTCGGCATATCAATATTATGTAGATTAGGAACATCTAAACAATACCCTTTCAATGCCTATCCTACTATCCACAAAAACAAGTTGACAATTTTCAAAGGTGTAGCCTTCCGAGTGAAGAAGAGTCAATATGGGGAGATCTACAATGGAACGATTTTCCTTTGATGATTTACTCATCAAAATAAGAAGGACAACTTCACTCATGTTGCCAGCTAAAGCGTCACTTCCAAACTTTATGGAGTAAAGCATAGGCAGGTCTAAAAAACAACTATCAGATCCATCCATTATGCTCACTCTGAAATACAATTCGCAAGCAATCGTGAAAGGTTCCCTTTCCAAATGTGAGCGTTCTGAGCTGGGGCAGATCTAAAGCTGATCCTTCATAATATAGCAAAACTTCGAAACACGCACGATCCATAACGAAAGTTCAGTGATTCATGTTCCGGCGATCCAATTTGAACAGACTCCAGAGAAGGTAAGTTCAGTAATTCAAACTCGCCTTGAAAATCGCTAAAACAAAATTCACCAATGACAATCGTTTTTAATAACTCACAGTTCATTATATGGAACGATTTCCTGGGGTCGTTTAGATGTGCAGTCTTTATATCCGGATCATTCCACATGTTTGCGTTCACTTTCGTAAACGAATTATTATCGATCTTGATCCTTTCCAGTGCATTCAAACCGTCTAATACGAAGATCTTCACTGAGCAAAAGCAGTGTTCTCCGACCCAAATGCTTTTGAGTGAATCGACTTTCGATAGAGTAAAAGAAGGACATCCATAAAAGGCAAACTGGCCAAAGCATAGTTCCTGGAGACTGGGAAGCTCTGAAAATCAGCATCCAAAGAACAATTAAAATTAATGATTACCTTGAATCATGAAGGAAGTACCACAAAAGTTGAATGAAGGATTAGACATGTCCCCAAATCTGATGGATTGAAGCAAAGGGAGATTTCTCAATTCAAAATCACCTGCAAAATCGCAGAAGCAGAATATTCCAATTTCAATCGATTCGAGCAAATCACAATTCACAATGGAGAATGATTTTTGCTCATCAAATGATTGGGTCTGTGAAAAATCTATAGAATCTTCCCAACAATATTTTTTCATTCCAGTGAACGACTCGGCACCGATTTTCAAACTCCTCAATTCAGGCATTCCTTCCAATCGAAATCGCTTCACCGATCCAAAGCTGTTTTCACCGATCACGAGAGACTGAAGACAAGCGAAACGAGAAAAGTCAAAATCTTGATAGTCCGCTTCATTGCAGCACCAGTCTGGAAGTTCGATCGAGGTCACAAGACAATCCAACTCCTGAATCGTAGGGTTATAATAGAATTGCATAGGAACACACGACGAAAGTAGGGGATCAACGTCTATTGAAAAGAAAGGATGGAGGTTCACTTGTGATCGAGGAAGTAATATTGTACACGAAGGATACTGGCAGATCAACAGTTATCAAATGAGGAATATCTTTTGATTGAGTCATCAATCATGAAGAGCAAGTACCACATAATGTTACAATATGAGCATTCTCAAAGCTCTTTCCTTTCGATTGGATGCTGCGCAGATTTGGAAGATCTAGATGATTCAGCTAATCACTATTTCTTTTTACTTTCCATCATGAGTTTTGTATACTCATCTTTTCTTGTTCCTTGAAGAGCTTTTTTCCCCAGATTGATTTCCACCAACGATGGCAAATCTATTCACATAATCTCATCTCCCCATTCTCACTGATAATTTGGATCTTGGAAGTACACATAAACGCACCATCACCCAGCTCGATTGTTTTGAGATTCGGCAGATCTAATCATTCAATCCTCAGAATCGTTCGAAACTACCTCGAATCAACAGTGAACATTGATAGAAATTATTGGAAAGAATGTCAATATCACCAATTTGAATCGATTGCAATGAATTCAAGTTCTTCAATTCAAAATCGCCCGCATAATCAGTAAAACTAAATGCCCCTATTCGAATCGATTCCAGTGATTCACAATTCAGGATTCGAAATGATTTCGAAGTGTCTCCCACCTCTTCCCTCATAGCAGCTGTCATACAGCAAAATAAGCCTGTTTTGTCAAATGTGAATGAATCATCTCCAATTTCGAGAGTCTTCAAAGACTTCAGTCCATCAATGATAAATGTCCTCACAGAGGAAAAGCTGTCATTGCCAATTTTGAGAGATTTCAGATTAATAAATCGAGAAAAGTCGAACTCAACATAAGATACATCGTTACAACACCAGTTCGGAAGGACAATCGTCGTGATCGTAGATTTTAAGGAATGAATGAATTGGTACGAATAGGATTGAGGAAATAAAACACTATGAACGTCTAGTTTTGATCCATGTAAATTTCAAAATACTTTTGACGGAGGGGAACAAAACCTTTTGGAAAGAGGATGGGAGATTAACATTGTTTTCTACTGGATCATCTCGTAGAGACATCGCTAATGTAATGAGTGGAAAACAAAATGTGGATAAAAGAAAAGAGCTTTGAATCATTGGAATATCTAATCAGCATCAATTCAATCCATCGATCCAAACTTTCCAAAACCAGAATACGAGGGTTCCAGAAACTAGAACTCGCAGAAGTGATGTTTGAGAGTTTGGGAAGGTCTGCATTTCATTGGATTCTTCGTCTTTCTCCCTACTTCGCATTGTCAAAGAACAGGAAAACGAATTTCTTCCAGCCAGAGCAGAATTCCCAAGTTTGACGATTTGCAAGGACGGAAGATCTACAAATTGAATCACTTCACTCACACTCATTCCATACCTTCCATTACGATTGATAATGACTCAGCGAATACGTAATCACCTAATGTAATAAACTGCAGTTTGGGAAGATCTACAAAAAAGAATAGCATTGTCTCCAAATTTACCATACCTTGAATGATAAATGAACTGTAATAGAAACAGTTTGAGGGAAAGTCCATCTTGCCAATTTTCAAAGATTGTAATGATGGCAAGTTCTTCAATTCGAAGTCTCCAGCAAAGTCACTGAAGCAATATTCGCCAATGTCAATCGACTCCAATAAATCACAATTCAATATGTGGAATGATTTTGATTCATTATTTCCTTTACTATTCCTTGTTTCTGTGAACGAATTATGCGCGATTTTTAATGTTTTCAAATATCGTAACTTGTTGATGGTGAAATTTTGTACAAATCCAAAAGAAAAATGACCGATTTCCAAGGACTGCAAATAAGTAAATCGAGAGAAATCAAAGGTTGTATAGTTCCTATCGTTACATGACAATTTCGGGATGGTAATCGAGATAGCAGAGGATTCAATCGACTCGAGGAAATCAAGATAATACACCTTTGAAAATATCAATCCACTGACATCTAGGATCGTAAGCATTTTCTATGAGCGATTACTATGCACAGAAAAGTCTTTAATGAAACCAAAAGCATCATTCAGATTGCCAATTTGAATGTTCGGAATATCTAATAATCAATATCAACTACTAATTCTTCTTTCTAATGTCATTTTGGTAGGCTGTTCAAAACTGTGTCCGAGAGAAACGAAGAATGTTAAACTGGGCAGGTCTAAGTGTGAGAATATGAATAAAGTAAACTACTGCGTATGCTTAGTGAGCAGGATTTGTCTTCTTTTCCATGAAGAGCAGCATAGCCAATATTGATCTTTTCTAATGATGGAAGATCTAAAAAGCAATCTTCATTCTTGTATTGTCAATACCTTCGATGACTGTAGTTAAAGAATCGTGGAATGCTCGATCGCCGAGTATTATAGTCTTTAGTTTTGGAAGATCTATCCACTCAGCATTCAAATCAATATTCAAGTACCACGAATGATACATGAGCAAAAAAAGAAATTGATCGAATCTCTTCCCACAGTTCCTATCTCCAAATTCTTTAGGGAAGGAAGGTTACTCAACTCAAACTGGCCAGCAAAGTCATAAAAACTCTTTCGTGATATTTCTATTGTTTCTAATTGTTCACAATTCAGAACATGGAATGATTTCGAATCATCAACATCGCCCCATTTCCTTTTCTTTGAGAAAGAATTCTTTCCTATTTTCAGGCTCTTCAGTCGGTTCAAGCCATCAATCTGGAATCTCTTCACTTCAATGAAGCATTCATCTCCGATTTCGATTGATTCCAACTTTAGAAACAGCGATACATCCCAGTCTCTCAGTATACATTTGTTAAACAGCTTCATGTGCTTCAGACCCACATTAAAATTACACCCGAATCCTTCATAATCTTCAACAATTGTGTCACTGTAAAACCAAACAGTATCCATCATCATACGAGATCTGCGATCATAGACTTTTCCAGTACCAAAATAATGATTATCACACCAAAATCCTTCATATTCTAATACTCCATTATTGTGATAACTCCTTCCAAATCCAATACGTTTCCCGTTTATAATGATTCCTTTATAGATCAAAATGCCATCATCATCATACATCTCGCCAAATCCAAATGGAATTTTACTGCCTCTCAGCAACTGCCCCTCAAATCGACTTCCATGCTCCAAATCGACAATTCCTTTTTCTAGCAATTCTAGCTCCCTATTTGCTTCATCGTCTCCAAATACTTTTAAGATTCTCTCCTCATTCAGTAAATAACCTTCATTCTCATACATTCCTTCATTCCATCTCAGTGCGGCACAAGTCTTGTTGCCTATTTCCACTAAAATCCATCCGTGTGGCTTCATTTCTTCATTTACTTCTCCTTGAATATTTTCAATATTTGATAAGTCAGTGTTGTATTCATATGCAAATAAATTGATTAGCCCGAGAATGGCGTCCATAGAGAAAAAGAATTGTTATGAGTTATGTCAGAAAGTGTTAGCTGAGATAACAATTGAGGTAAAACATGTGACTCCGCCTATACTTGTCGGGTGGGGTGTAATAAAAGAAAAGTAAGTACTTCTTGATCATGAGCACATTACTGTTAATTCGATATGATTCCTTATTTCAGAATTTATATTACTTCATGGAAATACGTAGCAGCTATTGAAATTGTCCCTAAGTCTAATTTGTAATGAATCCCTGCCCTATTTTGCCAAATTATGTCTGTTGTGATATCATTCTGTATCACAAAGCAGTACAGTACCAAGTATTACCGGGCAAACATTCTTTCAACTATTTACAACAAACAAACCATGTCACTTTTTGAAGAATACAAGAGGGATGAGTATCGAAGCTAATGGGAAGAGAACCAGATTTGCAGAAAGGAAGCACACATGAAGAGGAAAGTTAAATTGCAGCAAAAGTAGTTGAATAAAGAACGTGGTGCACGCAATGCCACAAAGAATCCACCGACTCCAACAATCTGTTCCTCTACTTCTTCTCTTGTCCATATCGTATCTAGTTCTATAAACGCTTTGCATGCAAAATAGCAGCATAGGAATAGCGATTCCCAGACATTCCACAGCTCCCCATATCAATAGTTCTGTCCAGAACGCATATTCGAAGCCATCCGTTGAGTCAAAAGAAAAAACACCCCAGGCAAATGCCACAAACCAAACTCCGTCCATTCTTCCTACAAAATAAACACCAAAACAAAGTGAAAGGGCGAAAGAGATAAACAGATAGCGAAGAATTGAGAATGCTAAAACACGTTGAAGACGATATTGGATGGTTCGCAAATAATAAAACAATGATAATAAAGAAAATGAACGTGGGGAAGAAGGAATCCAAGAAAGAAGCTCATACGATGAAGAGGGAAAACAGAACAACAAGATTCCCAAAAAGAGAACGAGGAGGAAAGCAGACATTCCTGGTTGAATCCATTTCATCCGAAGAAGATGATTCATGTGATGAGAGTGGAAGAGAGGCATCGCTGTAAAATCGAACGAAAACTCTTCAACAAAAGTGTGATTTCCGGACTCATTCTGATAAGAAAGAAGCAAACAGAATCGATGAATCGACTGTGAGAGCGATCCAAAATTCACACTAAACCACAATTCATCTGATGATTCCGATTGTAACTGCTCAGCTTCACTTTTCATGCTAGCAACGCTATCATCAACTAACAGCTGCGATGTGAGAATCACAGTTCCCTTCCTTGCAAACAGCTTCACCTTCACAATCGGGTGGCTTACTACAAATTCTCTCCATTCTTGGAGTGTTCGATGCCCGTTCAGATTCGCTGGCTACATGTCAATCGTGTTGATTTTCACACACAGGAGGTTCCACGATCATCGCTACCAATCGGTTCTCAAAATCACACACATTCACGTCTTTCACCGCAATCCACCCTTCTCTCACCGAAAAGAGTCTCATTTTCCCGTTATAGGCAAGCGAAGGCAGCTCCAAATCAACGACTCCCTCACGGGTCTGGTATTGAACATCAGCCCCATGTAGATGTCCACTTACATAAAGCGAAACTCCCACTTTCTTTAGAAGACTTGCTATGGTGTGAGAGTTCAGCAGAGCTAGAGGGAAGTGAGCGTATGCAATCGAGACTGAACAACTAAGCTTAATACCTATTGATAGAACGACTGCTTCTGAGAAAAAGAAGTCAGAATCGATGAGCGAAGACTGTGTGTGCCATATCCATACAAGTTAAGCCAGTAGGGAATATCTTAGACACTAACGAAACGAACTGAATTATACGAGGACGATATGAAAAGTCAATTCCTAATAAGCAAACTGTTTGGTTCTCTTTCTTTACGGAGTCAAGACGGACGCGAGAAGACTTTCCCTGGGACGAGTGGTCGGCAATTCTACTTCCATCCACGGTGAAATCATGGTTTCCAGGTAGGTCAAACCACAGAGTTCGCGGAACGACCTGCTGCAACTTCCACACATTGTCATATAACTCCCATTGTTGCTGTTGATCCCTTGAAATAAACTTCCACCAATATCCGAGGGTCATGTCTCCCGTAACGAGGACTGCATCCGGTTGCACAATAGCGAGCGCAGAGTCATTAAATATGCGTATGTTTTTATACCCAGGGGAGTGTTCATTCGGAACATGCAGATCCGTAACTTGGACGATTATTACAGAGCTTCCTGTTATTGTTAGTGCATAAACAAGTAACGGATACCATAACAAATGGGAATTAACATAATCACCACATAGGCAATAAGAAGAGTCAAGTTTGTTATCATATGCGGACCTACAGTTATCGCCCACGAAGAAAAGCAAATAAAAACGAAAGGTGAAAAATGAACAGAGTTGTATAGATGTTCAATCTTCAACGCGATCCAGAGACCAGAGTTTACCCAGCAATAAACACCCTCAGTCGACGTCTCGCTCCAGAAAATGGTGTGTTCAGCAAAAGTCACATAAAGGGTTCGTGGAGGTGGTATCCGTTTGTCACATTCTATGTCGATGAGTGAGCAATTGAATGATGTTTAAATTAAAGTCAGAATGAAAAATATGGCCCCAAGACCCAATAATATAAGCGGGGAAAACGGGAATTTGGGTGATTTGGTTTCTTTGCCTTCCACAAGTCTTTTACCAATACTTATATCAGAATTAAGTGAATTGACAAGATGGAACCAGTGTCTGATGATATTCAGAAAGCTCGTGAGGCTCTTAAGAACAGATTTGCAACTGCTGTAGGTTTTATGTGATGTTCTCGTAAGGGACTAGGGACGCGTCGGAAAGGGAATGGGAAGACGCACAAAGAAAGTGGTGCACAAAAAGAACGGCTCTGACGATGCCAAGCTGAGAATGAACCTGAACAAGGTTGGCTGCCGCCAGATCGGTGGTATTCAGGAGGTGAACTTCTTCCCCACCGAGGGAGAGATTTACCACTTCGAGAAGTGCGACTGTAAGGCTGTGTGTGGTTGTTTCACAACTAGGTTGGATTAGCCCCGAGACGAACACCACTGCTGTTTTCGGAACCCCTGAGAGAGCTCGTAGGTGGTTTGTGTAGTGGGTGAGGTTTAGCCATTACCAAGTACCTTCCTGGAATCTTCAACCAGCTTGGTTTGGCCGGTCTCATGAACAACCAGAACTTGTTCAAGGGTGCTGAGGAGAAGAAGGCTGAGGCCCAGGAGGAGGAGGATGTTCCTGAACTTGTGGAGAGCTTCGAAGAAGTCAGCAAGGAGGAATAAACAGGATACCGGGTTTGTCATTCTGATATTGGAGTGTGATTGTTGAAAACATTTTGAAACTATGAATCGGTTTGGTTTGGTTACTGAGACGAGAAGGGATAATCGATTTGGCAGTACTTGAGAAGCAGTACGGTTGTGTGTATCATGTCTCCGTTGGAGGAATTTACCAGCTGCGTACCTAAAGCAGACTACAATCACAGCAACAAGAGCAAAAAACCCACAAACACGACATTCTCTGATTTCATAGAGTTTATTACATTGTCCAACTTCAAAACGAGTTCTGAAAACGATATAGAACGATCCTGTGTTAGAGGATAGTTCGAATGCAGCGTCATCGGGAGATTTGCGTCTTAATCGTGACAAACAACTAATGACTCACCAATCTCCTGTTTTATTTCCTCAAAAGCAGACTCTGTGTGATCGATTAGCCGCTGTAAGTGATCAAAGAGTCTTTCCAGTTCCGCTCGCACTTGCTCTCGAGTTTCCATGGCGATTTCGGCAGAAGTGTCTACTCTTGATGGAAACAGCCTCTCTTTCGAATCGTTCTCACTTGCAGGTGGGGTAGGGTCCCATTCTTGCAGCTTGGCTGCGAAATTGACACGTAGTCCATTCCACATCTTCACATCTTTCTGAATATCCGATAGTTTGTCGGCTACTTGCTTTCGAAACGATTCGGGTAGGTTTGAGGGATTGTGCATGAACTATTTTTGATTCTTGTTTGCCCGAAAACCGCGGTAATTCCTTGTTTTACGAAAAGAATTCAGAATATCCTAACAGTCATTTCCTAACGCCGTAGTCGACTATGAATACGGAAGAACTAAAAGAATCGGCCGTTTCCTATGCGCTAGCCAATGGTATTCTTCATGGAGAGATTCTGAATGGCAAACAATACCAAACGCATATGCCCATCTCTCTCTTTCCGTTTGTGGTATGTGATTGTGATGTGGTGAATGGTAGTTGCCGAAGAGTAGCTATGAGAACGGTTTGGTTCTGAACGCTCTATTTCATGAATTGTTGCTTCAAATCTGTAAAAATCCTGAGTGGTTATTTGAGCAGCTAAAAGAGTGTGTGATGGAGATTGTTTTGTTAGCTATAGTATGTCCGATGACTACACTGCACATCTCGTGGATATCGCCAAGCGCGTCCTCCGCAGCCCCACCTACCAGCCCGTCATATGCGGTCTAATCCGCTCGGACTACATGATCGACGGCGAGACGAGCCAGATGCTTCAGATCGAGCTGAACACCATTTCCTGCTCGTTCCCGGGCGTGGAAGAGAAACTCACCGCCATGCATCGCTTCCTTCTCTCCTCCCACCCCGAGTCGCTTCCGTCGATCGCCGAATTCCTTCACATTCCTCTCTCCGACATCCACTCCTTCATCCAATCCCCTTCCTTCAACCAAACGCTCCGCCGGACCGCCGCGAGCTTCGCCGCCGCCGTCGATTTTTACCGATCGCTCTAGTACGCTGAACCGGCCTCCAATCATACGCAGCCACCCCGACGAGGCGTGCTTTCTACTTGTTAGCCAGGAAAACGAGAACAACAACTCGGACCAGTTCTGTATCACGCTCTTGCTGGAGGAGGTGTATCATGTCCGATGCATCTACCAAACACATACGCAGCTGATCGCGTCGATGACCGATACGGACGGTGTACTGCGCGTCCATGGCCATGAAATCGCCGTAGTCTACTATCGTAGCGGATACACTCCATCGGACTACCCGACGCCTGCGCAGTGGGAAATTCGCGAGCGACTCGAAGCTGCTCGCTGCATTAAGGTTTTTTTTTTAAACATCACCGTGATGATGATTAGTGTCCCAACGTGCTGCTCCATCTGATTGGTTGCAAGAAAATCCAGCAGCAGCTGAGTCTCCCTGGGTTTATTGAACCGTTTTTTGACGATGTTGAGAAAGCGAAACGCCTTCGCTCCTGCTTCGTTCCGATGTTTCCCGCCAATTTGGTGGTCGAAGGGCAGCCCGAAGGACTCTTCCAGGAGGTGTGCAACAACCCCTTGGAGTGGGTGTTGAAGCCGCAGCGTGAAGGAGGCGGTTATAACGTTTGGGGAGATGACATTGTGAAGATGCTCAAGAAAGGAGATTTGTAGGGTATCAAAGAGTGTTCTGATGTGCAGAAATGAATTGAATTCGATGATTCTGATGAAACGAATTTTCCCGAAGGCCAACGATGCTTTTCATGTAAGAGAGTCGGTGTGCTGCAAACGCTCTTCTTTGAACGAAATCGGATTCTATTCGTCGTTGCTGTTCGATACGAGAGACAGCAGAATGATTCGGACCGATGATATTGGCATTCTGGTCCGAACGAAGAATGCAGAATCGTTTGAGGGAGGCGTGAGCGCTGGATACGCTGTAATGAACTCGCCGATCCTTTCGAGCCTTTGGTTTGTTTGTTGAACACTTGTTTCGACACACTTGAAATCTATCTATCTATCTTTTAAGAAAATATCCGCGGAAATACAAATCCAAAATACATTCTTTGCAAACGTAAATGGCCGATAAAAGCGTTGCCGATATTACAGACGAGGAACTGAAGTGTGCGAGAATATGTATATCCAAAAGGGCGCAATGAAGTGTAGACTACATCACGGGCTTTTTCTTCCTTCCCTTTGTTTGGCTCCTCATTCTACTAAATTGGTGGCACTGCTGGAAGGTTAACACAGCGAAGGGAAAAGTGATGCATCGTTGTAAGTACAAATCTGAGTGAATAATCCTGTTGCTAGGAGTTTTTCTATTGTGATGTACATGATTCTCATTCCTTGTTGTAGATTTAAAGACAGCATTAATCGGCTGCATTATTTGGGCTGTCATCTTTGTTACTTGGGTCATTGTCTATCAATCCATGTGGAGGAGCGTCCCATTCTTCACCTCTATTCAACTCACCTCTTCGGAAGGAGTAGCCTGGGAATAAACAATGAATCCATGAATGAAATCCGTTGTACTCTATAATCAACATCTTGCTTCCTTGTTTGTTTGGAAAAACAGTTGTTTTCAGGCATGATCTTCAGTTGTCTCTTGTTGAACAGAAATGGAAAACGCATTTTCTACAAGGACTACAACCGTTCCTACAACGCTTTTGAGAAGAATCCCGAGGAAGAAACAAAACTGATCTGCGGATTTATCCTCTCGATGAACGACACAATTAAAAAGTTTTCGCCTGATAAGTAGGGACAACGGAGCTAGAGTAACCAAACAGAGAGAACGAAAGCGGCATGCGCAAATTTCAGACATCTTCCTATATATTTCACTATTTAGAATCGGCTAGCGGTGTAAAGATCATAGTGACAAGTGATCTCAGTGTACAGGACTTGCAAGAGCAGCTTTGGGATATTTATGCACTCTACTCCAAAGCGGTCGTACAAAATCCAAATTGGCAAGTCGATGATTGTATCGAGATCCCAGCGTTTGCAAGTGGTGTGGATTCTATTTTATTGTGCGTTGTTTGTTTGGCCAGCAACTCGAGGTATTTCAAATAACCCTTCTTCCATTGTTCATACAAACAAATGATTCCCTTATTCCTCTTTCTTAGACTTGGCAAATTCCAATGGCTCTTTGTTGTAAAAAGGCCAATCAGGAATACACACCTAAAAATGACTCATTCCTTTCAGTATTGTACAATTGCAGCAACAATACCTCCTGCGCTCACTACCAGGAACGTTACATAGAAACTGTCCAAGATCATACCCATTATAGCCCCCAATACCTATTTTTCATCTCGTATTTGAATCGCATACAGAAAAAAAGCCGATAATTGCATAACAAAGAAAGAGGCACAACCGCTGGCCTTTAAAGTCCTATCGATTACCCAATATTCTATAACATTACCATTTTACTTCAAAAAAAGATTATAGATGGTCGATTCTTTGACATCTGTAAGAATTCCAGAAATTGAACCTTATTTCATTATTCTGTAAAGATAGAGAATATGCCGCAAAATAAGAAGCGGGACGATGCAATGAGTCAGATATCTGTACTATTTGCTGAATCAGAGAGATACTTGTATAGAGTTTAAAATCGGCTCAGGAAGGAGTGTTGCAGAAGATCTATGAGTTGTATAAGCATCCATCCAAGAGTCAGAACTGTGGGAACCGCGGTATTATTGACATGGCGGCTGATGTAGGGTTAGCAAAGTTGCCGCCACGAAATAAAGCGACTGTCATGATTCTGGGAAATCATTCTTCCGGCAAATCTTCGTTCATCAACTGTGGGTCGTTTTTTGTATGTTTTGATTATGCAGGGTATCTGAAGGAGAATGTTCTGCCTACTGGAGCTGCTGTGGAGAGCCGTGGCTTCACTCTCGTTTCTCAGAGTGAAAAAGAAGCGCCTCCTTTGAAGGGAGAAGCAACTCTGCGATACTTCCCGCAACTCAAAGGGATTCAAAAGTTTGGAAAGGGATTGATCGAGAATCTCAGCACGATCGTTTCAATTTCGCACGAACGCTGCTTCCCTGACGTGGACTTCATCGACACTCCTGGATTGGTGGATGGGAGCGTGGAGTATCCATTTGATGTAAACCGCGTCATCCTGTTTCTCGCTGATTTTGTGGATCTGATCTTCGTTTTTCTGGACCCTCACGAGCAAGCTCTGGGCTCTCGCACGATGGAAGTGGTCAAACTTCTCAACGAAAACCATTACGACAAAATGTGTTACTACTTGACAAAAATCGACACTTTAAATTCCATCGCGGATCTTATGAAAGTAGCGAACCAAACAACGCAAGTATTGAGTTTTAACTGCTTGCTTTTCCCATAGAACCTGGCTCTTCGTGTCAAAAACACGCACGGTTGGGAGCTTCCGACGATTTACCTCACATCCGACGATAAACTCGAAGAAGACAACGAATTCCGCGAGGTCAACATGATCTCAAAGATTTGCGATCGCATCGACTTGGTGAAAATAGCCCCGATTTCTGACAGATAGGTGGTGAAGCAAAAGATTCAGGACAATTTGTTGGTGTTGGAGAAGGATTGCAATGCCATTCTAGCGAAAACCGAATCGGAGCTGCATCGAAGCATTCGATCCAATGCGCGAATGACTCGCCTGCGTCATTACCGCAATTGGAACATTGTTTTTTGGGTGTTGGGGCTGCTTTGCATGGGTTTGTATGTGGCAATGCAGTTCGTGGATGAGGGCAAAACGATCCAGGAAGAAACGAATTCGGTGTGGAGGACGCTTCATTGGATGAAGACGCAGAGCAGGGGATTGTTGCCTGCGTTTTCGGTGTTGTCGACGGTGAAATGGGTGGCGAGTTTGTGCGGGATTCATGGCGGAATGCTGCTGATTGTGCAGCTTCTGATGGGGTGCTGGAAAGTGCCGTCGAAGGAGAAATTGGGGCAGTTGCAGGCGAATCGGAAGGGGTTGAAAGCGATGATCGGTTATCGAGAAGAGCTGTATAATCAGTACATTAAGTTTTGGATTGTTTGTTAGTAATAGGGTTAAGATTGATTGGTGTTGGTAGGTAGGTTAATTGGTTGATTCGTTTTCCCCTTGCTCACATGGTTACAATGTACATTGACTCGATTGCTCCTCGTTTCATACACTCAAACAACAAAAGATTGATTCACTAGCGAGATCCGCTCCGAAATCTCCTGCACTACGCTTCACACACACTCGCAAAACTTTACAAAGCTCCTCGTTCACGAATCCTTCACTGCTACTCGCTGGCCAAGCGAGCGAAGCGGAGAGAGGATCAGTCAATTCGCCTGTCGTGTACTGAGTGAAGATTTCACGCTTCCGAAGATACTCTCCGTAGAGCATTTTATTGATTTGAGAAATCCATTGAACACATTCCGACACAGAAATCGAGATTCCAGAGCCCTGAATAGCGATACTACCTACTGGAATGGTCTACAAACGGGAAATAAAAATCTGAAATCCTACAGGAAAGTTATTAAACGCCTCTGTTTCCAACTTCAGAATCTCGTTTATCACTAAAGCATGCATAGAGCTTCTACAAATCAATAGGACACACCACAAAAACAATTGCTGAGATATAATCCGCCAATTGTTCTCAATATCCATGGAAAGCTTCTGGGCAAGCACATGCGTGGCGCCTTTCCAAGAAACGAGTACTCCCACAGCATATCTCGATCCAGCTTCGTCCAAATCATTTTCTCCCTGACGAACGGCCGATAAACGACGACTCAGTCCACAAAGAGAGTTGAAAGCATCACACAGCACTTGCTCGTATTCTCTCCACGCCTCTACCTAAATATAGGAATCAAAACAACAGAGAACGTACCTTTTTCAACACTCGCACAAGCAACTTGTATGCTTGGTCATTTTTCTTGTTCATACCCACAAAATGACCGACTTGATATGAAAGGCCAACGCACTGACAATTTTTTTGATTCCCATTCTGAGTATGGAGGTAGAATTGGATGTTGAGGCATTGAGAGCCAATCTTCGAACAGACGGAAGACAAAAGAATGCCATGAGGGAACTTCGCATGGAGAAAGGTTCTACCTATCGTGCCGATGGCTCGAGCACTGTCTCCCATGGTAGGTTGAAAGTGCATATAGATAATAGGCAGGAAACACGACAGTGGTAACATCAGTGTATGGACCCAAGATGAGTAGCTCCAGGCCAGCAAATAGTAGCAACAAGGCAAATATCACAGTGAATATAGGCTATACAAACGAGAAAAACAGTAGGAGAACGATTGGCGTGTAAGTGTAGGTATGAATTACACACACCTGGAGTACACTGTCCAAAAGTTGCTGGAAAACGTGATTCAGTGTTCTCTCTTTCCCAAGACAGATATTTGTATTTACTGCCAAGTAATTTGTGATGACGGATCTCTCCTGTCCACAATCCTGAATTCTGTCATGTTAGCGCTTGCCGATAGCGAGATTCCGCTCACAACCAAATACGCGTCCGTTAGTTTGTTATTGTCCGCAAAAGGTGAAGTTCTGCCTGATCCTTGCAAGGAAGAGGAGGAAGGAGTTGATGATGATGTCTGTTGTTTGACTTGTAGAATCTGGGAAATGCGACGATTGCCTATAGTGAAGAAGGAGAAGTGATGACGTTGGAAACCTTCGGAATCCTGTCTGATGAAACGTTGAATTCGATGTTGTCGCTGGGTCGTGATTTGTCAAAGCGTATTTTTTATCTGTTCGATCACGAACTTTTGGCATAATTTGGTTGTTTGTTTGTTGACACACGGCTGTTGGACGGCGATGGTGAATCGGCAACTGATTTATGGACTCATTGCGGCTGGAGTTGCTGCGGCATGCTACCGCATGTACAATTTAGATCAGTACAAGAGATACAGTGCTGAGAAACTGAAGAAGGAGAGAGAAGCCAAGGAGAAGGCTGACTACTATGAATTCATAAAGGAACGACGTCATCGCAGGTGATGACTAGTAAAAACCCTGAATTCTAGATTAAATACGCTGCAGAATATTGTTGCATGTGGAATTTGCTTCTTAGCCGGCTATTTGTTTGGCGAAGGAAAGCGTACACTGGAAGATGCATCGAGTGCATAACGATGCGATACATATGCAGAGACATCGGGTTTCTGTGAATGCTTGTGAAGTTTCTGTGTTTTCTCAAAATAACTCTTCTCAAACCATGATCCTTGACTATTTCTTCTATACACATGCTGTAAACTCCTGTTTTCGACGAAGATTGGAGGAACAGATTATCTCTACCTTCTGTACGAATTTCGATATATTCCTTGATAATAGATGTATCAGAGAAGAGTGAATGTCAGAAGCTAAAAGACTATGTGTGTAATATCCGAAAGAACAACGGTGTTCCTCTGGATCCTTACTTGCATAAGATCGTCCTTGTGGGAGACACAGAGGCCATTAGCGCTTGTCTGTATAATGTTTTTGACATTAGTGACAAAGTTGAGATTGTGTTGAGGATCATCAACAGTGACTCGTGTAAAATAGGTAGTACTATTCCCATTAACATTATCAGTGAATCTCTTCACGATATAATGTTTTCTGTCAATTCGATTCGAACGTTTCCTTCCCTGCATTGTCAGCAACTTCGCGAGTTGACTTTCGGAGCCCATTGCTGCGATCACAGTCCTTATCTGTTTCTATCGTGCTTGGAAGTTCCCCATTTGCGCAAACTAGTATTTGAGTCGGCTTCGTTTTCTGGAACCACTTCCTGTATCATTCGAAATTTGCCTTTTCTGCAATCGATCACCGTGAATGAAAGCGCGTTCTCACCTCTTTTATTCCAGAGCTACATTCGTATCCATCTCTCCCTTCTCCTTTTATCCTTCTAGAGCTGACGGATGTAGAAAAGGACGCTTTTATTGCTTGCCACTCGGGACAGCTCATTTTAGACAACCTCCCTTCGCTCTCCACGCTGTTCCTCACCGACGGGTGTTTTCTCGCCTATCACTTTGTCCACTTAACCAATCTTCCCCTCCTAACCTCCTTCACCACGGAGAATAGTTGCTTTGCTGGCGTGCAGACGCTCCAGCTGAATAGCGAGGCCTTGCGAACGGTCAGTTTGGGTCCTGGAAGTTTCCGATTCACCAAACAATTGGAGATTAAAGCAGCCATGCTGACATCCTTTGTGGTGGGTCGCTTCTGTTTCCATGAAGCGGAAGCAGCGCGTTGGAACGACTTGTCTCACTTGCAGAACATTGAAATAGGGTACAAAGCGTTCGAAAAATCGAGGCTTGCAGAGATTAGGAGTGATTTCCGTTTCGATAAATTGAATTGTAGACTGCGACGCGCTGAAAAGCGTGCAAATCGACAAGTGCTGCTTTGTCAACGCGCAGTCGTTCGAGTTGGACAATCTGAAGGAGTTGCTGTTTCTTCAAGTGCTGAGTTATTCGTTTATGAACACGAAAAGACTCAGCCTGAAGCAGTTGCCAAAGTTGAAGTATCTTCGCTTTGATGGATCTTCGAAATTGGCGTGTTTTGCAAACACGGAAGAAGTAGTCGTGGAAAATGTGCCACAACCGTACACCTTGGAGATTGATAGTTCTTGTTTTAAGAAGGAAGGTGTGAACCGGATCCTGAGAGCATTTTCTTAGAGACGCAATTGTTTGTTTGAGTCTATCGAAACGAAATAGGAGAGAATGAATAAGGGCCCATGGTTGAAAGTATTGGGACATGTTTGATTTGAATTCGAATTGGGGGAAAACAGAGAAGAAGTGGTTGCTCTCTAGTTTTGATAGTGGATTTGTCGGAACCATGGTATGGAGGCGTCAGGGAGAGAGTTAGAATGTAGGGTAAAACAACGTACATCCTGTTTGAAGCTGCCTCGGGCTATTCTCTATACGAAGTGGTGGAGAAGGAGGAGATTGCGAGCCTTACCAAACAAGTGATGTGTAGTGTGGAATGGCTGATTTGTAGGTACAAGAGAGTCTGAGTGATTTCAGTAATTTCAGCAATCTGGTGAAACTGAAGGCGTTCGTTGTATGGGTTGGGTTTGTATATTGACGCGCAGCCTTTCGAGAGTGCAGAAGATGCGTTAGAAAACTGCAACAATATATCTGAGGGCGTTCTGAGCAACACATTAAAACTATTTTTGGAGGTGAACATTCCTTCTGTGAAGAAGCTGAAGGATAGCACGATCACTCTGGGCGTCGTAGGTGTTTTAACTCCTGGAAGTCATTGCCTCAGATCGACGCGAAGATCGGCCAAGCCATCCAAGAAGAGTTGAAGATCCCCTGCATGACGAACGATGTGGTAGCCGAACTCTGCCGCGGAATCCGCCAGCACTACAGCAAGTTCGTGACGTCTCTGTCGAACGGCGCGGCGGAGAAAGCGATGCTGGGTCTCGGGCACTCGTACTCGCGCGCCCACGTGAAATTCAACGTGAACCGCGAAGACAACATGATCATCCAAGCGATCTGCCTCTTAGACCAGGTACCTTCTCTCTTTTTCTCTCTCTCTCTCACCCGCAGATCGACAAGGATCTGAACACCTTCGCGATGCGCGTGAAGGAGTGGTACGGCTGGCACTTCCCCGAGCTGAAGGAGCTCGTCAAGGACAACGCGCTCTACGCGCGCGTGGTGCGCACCGTGCAGTCGCGCGCCTTCTTCCACGACGACGACTGCGTCGCCAAGCTCGTCCCCGTGGTGCTCGACGAGGCGCTCGCGCGCGAGATCCGCGACGCGGGCCGCGCGTCGATGGGGCAGGAGCTCTCCGCGACGGACCTGCAGAGCGTGAACCTCTTCGCGGCCAAGTGGGCTTCGCTTTGGTTCGGCTAACGCGCAGAGTGGTGGAGCTCGCCGAGTACCGCGAGGATCTCTTCGCGTACCTGCAGGAGCGCATGCACTCGGTGGCGCCGAATCTCTCCGCGCTGATCGGAGAGGTCGTGGGCGCGCGGCTGATCGCGCACTCCGGGTCGCTGGTCTCCCTCGCGAAGTGCCCAGCGTCCACCATCCAGATCCTCGGAGCCGAGAAGGCGCTCTTCCGCGCGCTGAAGACGCGCAGCAACACGCCGAAGTACGGCATCATCTTCCACAGCAGCTTCATCGGGCGCGCGGGGGCGAAGAACAAGGGAAGAATCTCGCGGTATCTGGCGAACAAGTGCTCCATCGCGTCCAGACTGGACTCGTTCGCGGAGGAACCCACCGAGCTGTATGGAATGAAGATGAAGGAGCAGGTCGAGCAGAGATTGAACTTCTATGAGACCGGAGTGCCGCCGCAGAAGAACATTGATGCGATGATGGAGGTGGCGGAGGAATTGAAGGGGCAGAAGAAGGAGGTGGAAGTGGAAGAGAAGAAGGAAGTGGAGGAGAAGAAAGTGGAGGAAGAAAAGAAGGAGGAGAAGAAGGAGGAGAAGAAAGAAAAGAAAGAAAAGAAGGAGAAGAAGAAGGAGAAAAAGGAAAAGAAAGAGAAGAAGGATAAGAAGAAGAAGAAGAACTGAGTGAGTTTGATCGTATTTTATTTATGTTATTCGCTGGTTTGAGCTACACACAGATTTCGTAATGTGGAAAGTGCTGACTCGATTTCGCGGGTCCGTGTTCCCTACAATGTCTTTTAGGAGCTTGTCAACGCTCTCCACCGAACTCAACTCCTCCTTGGATGAATTTGTAACACAGAACACTCCCGATAAGCGCTCGTCTTCTCTTGCATCCATTGGGGGTATGATTTCTGAAATGGGAAACAAGGAAAGGTAGGTTTGACCACCACTGTTGATTTTAGGAATGCGCTTCTC
Organism: Blastocystis hominis; assembly: GCF_000151665.1. Taxonomy (NCBI): domain Eukaryota; class Bigyra; order Opalinata; family Blastocystidae; genus Blastocystis; species Blastocystis hominis. Next base: position 432,245 of record NW_013171860.1, read on the forward strand.
AATCGCATTTCTGTACCGGCGGAAGAAGTCGATATCAAGAAAATCAAGGCGTGCATTCGCTCCGATTTTCACATCCACAATCTTCGCACGGTACTCTTTGCTTTCGATTCCTTTCTAACAAACAGTACCGAAATCGGCTTGCCCTCTACGCAGAGCAGTGGAAGCCTATGGACGGTCGTGTATTGTCCGTAGTTCCTTTTCTCCTAGATCCTGCATCAGCTCTACATGTGTATGTTCCGACAGCGACACTTTAACATGCTTCTCTCCTTCCACGACTTTCTCATCAAACGCGACGTCTTTCCACACACACTCTTTCACATAGGGCTACGTCGACATCAATCCCACTTCCGCAGACATTCTCCTCATCGCCTCCGCGTTTTCTCACGCCAAAGAAGTCGGCTTCCAGGTCTGGGAGACGATTCCCGAAGCGTGGCGCCACAACCCGCCTCTCTTATACTCTTACATCATGCTCTTGTTTTCAGAGAGACGCTTCCAGGAAGGAAACAAGCTTTTAGAGCAGGAAACGCAGGAACAAAACGAAAAAAGCGCCAGTTGGAGCTGGAAGCTGTTGAAAGGATATGAGTTAGCGGGCTGTTTTGACGATTGTTTGGAACTAGCAAACGAGATGTGCGAGAAGGCGAACAATTCGTCGCCCATCTTGCATCCCTTCAGCATTGACGCCATCATTACTTCACTTTGTCGAATGTGGAATTACCGGAAAGTGAAGGAGTACTATGCGCTTGCCACGCAGAACCATGTCAAAATCGAGCTTACAACCATCGACAACATGATTCGGTTGTGGGTCAAAACGAATCTGTGGAGCACAGTGCTTGATGGCATGCGCGAAAGAGCTCGAGAGGAGAATATTGAGCTGTCCCACGAGGAGTACGCGCTGGCTGGGTGCTGAATCGTAGCGAACTGTTCCTGCAGTGGAAGGCCAAAACCTTCTTCTATCGGCAGGCCGGATTGTTCTTTTCAAAGAGGCTGGTGATGCAGAACGCCCGTTTTTTTGTGCAAGACGAAGATGAAATTCGTACTCGATGGAGGGAAACATGAACGATAGGTTTGGATCATCGGAATATCGACATGGATATTATGAAACTTATGATGTATATCTTGCTGGACAATTCACCAACCAAATTTCTGGAATGTTGTCAGGATGCAGAGACGTTCTGCATTCGAAGCTTCCGATGGCCTGCATCGTTATCTACATTCCTCGAGCGGACAATGTATCCTCCTATCGAGAACAAAATCATTGTGGGAATAGTGTTCCTAAATAAGGTATAGAAGGACTGTGTGGAGATTCCAGTGATAAGCATTTTAAATCGGAGAGAAGAGCTTTCTGAATTGGACAAGCGATTATCGCACATTTACCCGTCTTCAGAAGAGTGTGATGAAATTCTAGGAATTGCTTAGTGTTTACCGCTTGTTGTTTGTTGACCAGAGTACTCTGTAGAATCGTCGAGGTTGTTCAACTTCATTTTCCCTATTTCTCCATAGAAATGGGTAGCGCATATTGCGTTGAGTCCATCGATATGCAATTCAATTGCAGAGACGATAATGAATCAATTCCGAATCACAGGTACATCCAATTCACTTCCAGAATGATTGATTCGATAGAGTATGCGACTTCAATTCAGCTGATAGAAATTGGCGTCCAATAGTACCCTATTTACTACGAAAATAGGGTATCAAAAGGAGGTCAAATCGTCGAGGCCTTCCTCTCCTATTTTCAACTAGGATAGTGCAGCCAATCAAATGGTCGTGGATTTCTCTGATCTACAATTATCATTATTTTATTTAACAATGAATACAGCGATAGAAATGACAAATATGGCAGAGGACAGACAGTCCGGACGTCAGGAATTGTAGGTTATTGAGTGGTTCACTAATTTTTAGAGTTTGTTCTCCTTGTGAGAATAAGGACTGCAATTGTGCTGAGCACGCCGGAGTTGATCACCTTTTGAATCAAAATTGCGGACATCAAGTTGTGGAGCATGATGGCCACTACGATTTCGTGATGAATGGAAATCTTCATCACCTTCACAATGATCATTTTGATAATCACGGTATTTACGATCCTGAAAAGTGTAAACCTGTGAATCTCTATATGCACAGTATCCGAAAATTGGTAATGGATACGGTCGGGTCAGATGGTTTTGGAATCATTCCTCATGACTATCCCGAGCCTGGTAATGAAAAGCGTCAGTACAACCTAACCAGTGAGGAAAAAAAGAATTTTGTGGAGCAGAGAAATGCAAAGATCCGTATGATGAAGAAAGATCAGTGCCGTTTGGTGTGTATGATGACGCTGACTGGAACTTTCATGGTTGTGGAGTTCGTCGTGGGTATTATTGCTGGCGCTCTTGCATTGCAGGCGGATGCCATGCATATGGCGTCTGATCTGATTGCTTTGATTGTTGGTTACTGTGCTATCTCGCTCTCGCAGAGACCGGAGAACGAGTCGGATACGTATGGCTGGTCTCGTTTTGAGGTGGTGGGAGCCATGGTGAACTCTGTGTTCCTTCTGTCTGTGTGCCTCAACATTATCATCGAGGCACTGACCCGCTTCTTCGATATTAGCGAAGCCCAAGAGAGCATGTCGAAGGGCAGTACGTTGAATCTGAGCGTGGCCATTTTGGGTCTGGTCATCAACATTTTGGGTCTGTTCTTCTTGTCATGTGGAGATGGCGACGGACATGCTCATCATCATCATCACCACGGACATGACCATGGACATGATCACGATGAAGAGGAAGAGCATGATCATGACCACGATCATGACCACGATCACGACCACGATCATGACCATGAGCACAAGCACGATCACGATCACGATCACGATCACGATCATGACCACGATCACGACCACGACCACGACCACGACCACAAGGAAGTGATAGTGTCTGTGGATATCGAGGAGGGCAAGCCGAAGGAGAAGAAGAAGAAGCACTCTGCGAACCTGCAGGCTGTGATTCTGCACGTCGCTGGCGATGCCATGGGCTCCATCGCGGCCATCATCTCCGCCTGCATCGTGAAGTTCGTTCCGGAGGACCAAACATGGCGATTCTACGCGGATCCCGTCTGTTCCATCCTCATCGTGTTCCTCATCCTCTCCAGCTGCATCCCGCTCTTCAAGAGCGTGCTGAACATCCTGCTGCAGTCGGCGCCGAAGACCCTGAACATGGCGAAGCTGCGCGAGAGCATTCTGAAGGTGGAGGGAGTGCTGTACATCCACGGACTGCACGTGTGGCAGCTGAACGAGGACGTGACGGTGGGGTCGGTGCACGTCATCTGCAAGCACGAGTGCAATCACCAATTGCTTATGGACCGCGTGAAGAAAGTGTTTCATAGCGCGAATATTCATAGCAGCTGCGTGCAGGTGGAGGTGGTGAGAGACCAGGGAGCGCTGGATGTGTGCAACGATATCGTTTGCAATAATAAGAACTGCATTGCTCATCACTGCTGCGCGTCGCAACGGATCGGCAGAGAGGTCAATGGACAGACCTCGGAAAACACGCTGATCAAGGCGAGCTCCATCTAAAAGGAGGCTGGGGAATCGAGAAATGAATAAGTTTACAGTGAATTACTTGATTTGAGTCATTGACATACTACTTAATTTGCATAGGATTATTTAAACTTGTTTGTTGCTATGAAGAAAATCAACATCGCCATTACGGGCTGCGGACATGGAGAGTTGGATACGTATTATCGATTGTGTGATCTGCTGGAAAAGCAAGGAACGCCAATCGATCTGCTTATCATTACCGGAGATTTCCAAGCGGTACGCAACCAAGAAGACTTGGGCTGCAAGGAATCACCGCAAAAATATAAATTAATGGTAAGGTTTGTGATCTGGTAGTCATGTAGCGAACTTTCTATCGATATTACAATGGAGAGAAAAAAGCGTCTGTACTAACCATATATATTGGAGGAAACCATGAAGCTGTAAATTATCACCAAGAACTCTATTATGGTGGATGGGTAGCTCCCAACATCTACTACATGGGAGCTTCCAACGTGATCCGCTATAAAGGTTTGAAAATTGGAGGGATCTCCGGAATCTACAAACCCTTTGACTACCATAGGGGATATTATGAAGCTCCTCCATATACTAGCACTTCTTCGGAAGAAAAGGTTTCAAGCTACCACCTTCGTGAAATAGAAGTCCGCAAGATGTTCAGTTACCCTTATAAGCTCGATATCATACTCTCTCATGATTGGCCCGAGGGAATATACAACTATGGAGACCGCAATTGGCTTAGCAGGAGGAAGAGTGGCTTTGTGTATTTTCTGTTTGTTTTGTTGTATCGTTCGTAGGAAGGACATGGAGGAAGGATCATTGGGCTCTATTCCTTGTATGTCATTGCTGAAGCACAACAAACCACGCTACTGGTTTGCATCGCACATGCACGTCAAGTTTACCGCTATCGTTCCACACGACGACGAAGGGAACGAAACCACCAAATTCCTTGCGTTAGACAAATGCTTGGCTCACAGAGACTACTTCCAAGTGCTTCCTTTCGATATCGACGACGCGTTCGCTGAAGATTCCAATGTAGAACGTGCAGTTCTTCTTCGATGTAGCTCTACTATGATCCGGAATGGTTAATGATCGTGAAGGAAGCACAGGCCTATCTCTCCACATCGTACAAAGCCGTCACTCCTTCGTCGCTTCCCATTTCCCAGGAAACACGCGCATTCGTTGAGGATTTGTTTGCGAAAGCGGCGAACGCGCAGGGCGTAGCGATTCCGAGGAATTTCGTCCCCACGGCGCCGCTTTATTTTGGATCGACGGTCGATTATTACAACGGAACACCTGCAGTGCGTCGCGGAAACAATCAAACCGATGCGTTCTTGTCGATGCTAAGTCTGTCGCATGTGCTGACGATCCCTTACGAACCAGAGAGAATCGAACCAGTGAAAGAAGAGAACGAAGGAGATCCGAATGCAGTGGATCTGGATGATTGATATGAACTATAATAATCTATTGAGAATTGTTTGATGGAACAACAAACATGTGTGTGTATAAATAGAAGAGATAATAACATAACCACAGAGAATCAAAACACGGTGATGAGAGCGAATACTGCATAGAGAAGCACCAAGGGATACATGATGATGTATCGCTGGTCCGTGCTTCCGAGAAGCAGCTCGATAAACCGGGACGCAGAGAACGAGGACCAGAGAATGCAGAGAACGGAGACAACCCATCCGAGAATGTTGCTAGAGATAAAAACTTAGAAACAGCGAAAACGTCACGGAAAGAACCAGCGAGAATAGACACAGGAAGAGAAGAGGGATCATGGAATAGCCTAGAATGCTCATTACCGAGGTCAGCGAAATGGTGTTGGAGGAAGAGTCGCTGAGAAGCTTCAAAAGAATGTAGCTAGTCTAACAAGAAACAAAAACACACGTACATGAGCGTGCATCCGGCGAAGAAATAACCGAACGTGTATCCAAATTGAATTCTTCCCTTCTAGAAATGAACTCCGGCAAAAAGCGCGACAAGAAGGAGTAGGAGCGACAGAACGAAACAAAAGATGATAGGACCAACGAGGTCTGCATCATTTACGAGGACGTTGTCGATTGATTTGCGAGGATTCAAAACGACGAGAATCTTCTTGAATATGTGACTGAAATCAATTCCCAATTCTATATATTTGCGAATCAAATCGATTCGTACCCTCTAGGAGTGGAGGCTCGTTGCTATAGTCTTCTTCCTCCGGTGTTTGCATATACCCAAATCCGAAGTCATTTTGCGTGTTGTACGATGTTGGGACAAATGGCTGATAGGAAGCCGGAGCGCTATTCAGTGATCAGCTCACAAAACCTCAGTACGCATCAACATTCATCCAATCGTCATCAAATGCCTGACCGTAGTTACTCTATGAAGGAAGGGGAAGAAAGAAAAGGCTACCATTCCTCGAAAAGAAAAATGGGAAATGCATGTACAACGTTTGAAAAATAGAAGCAAATGAGTGTGCAACAAACAAAACCAATCTAGTTTAGAACGAGAAATACATGCATAAACACTTAGGTGGAACGCACTATTAATCCATAATAATGCTTTAAGAAACGCGCAATAAAGTTTCTTAAAAACGTTGACTCTGATAGCATTGTCGTAAGAAATTCAAAAAGACCATAACTACAATCACATGCTCTTTTAAAAACATACCTCCTTCCTCATAAGGTTGAGGTAGAAAATCTCCATAAGGCGCAAAAGTTGAGGGAGAATCAGAAGGTGATAAATTGGGAGAAGAAGAAGCGGAAAGAACAGGGGACGGGCTAACAGCTGGAGAACTCATGGTAGAAGATTCACTCAACATGGATTCTTCATGAATAACTGGACGAGAAGCGCTAATATTCTTGTAATGGATTTTTACATGCCGCCGCAAATGATCAGAACGGGCAGCAGTGTAAGAACAAAACTCACACTTGTAAGGTTTTTCCTTCGTATGAGTTCGCTCGTGACGTTTTAAGTGACCCGAGCGGATGGTTTTATAATGACAACCAGGAAATTTGCAACAGTAGTAGTAAACTTTCTTTGAACTGGAATTGCCTACAAAATTATTTTTAATATTCAAGGCATACTAGGGATAACTTGGAGCTGCATTTTATAAGCCTCAAACCAAGTTAATTTTTTTTGTGGAATTAAAAGTGGAAAGGAGAACTGGGGAGTTTTTAGTAATAACATGATAACTATGAGATATTGTTACTACTCCAGTCTTCGTCATCGAGCGCATGATTAGCAATTTGAGGGACTTCTTGTGCTGTAGGAAATTCATTGCTGGTGCGCCGCTGAGCTCGAAAAGAACACTTTCAGAGATGACAAGAAATCTTTGCAGCGCCCAAATAAAGGAGAAATATGCTTATAGAATCAAAAAGAGAAGAGAAAAGCCGAAAATAAACTTGAAAAAACGATCCTAAACTGTTTGGTGGAAAATGATGGAGAACCTCTCTGTGTATCAATCGCTAATTTCTCACACTCATGTTCCATGATCTGTCCATTCTCCCGGGAGTGCGGGCATTTTATCCCTATATTTGTCGTACTCTGACAGGTCGTCTAAATCCTGGAAATATGGGGAAGGTGGTTTGTTTCCGTTCATTTGTTTCAAGTCGGTTTAATATGACTATACCCAGGAGTTCTTTCCAACTCTCTTATCAGATTCCTCAAACGAGGTACAAATAGGGAATTGGTTTAAATTAGGTGTTTCTCTTCCATTCTAAAGCCCAAAAAGCTCGTGAAAGATATGTCTACGAGAGAGCTCATTGCTCTCTTCAATAACTCTTCCTCAAGTCGAATGGAGCTAGTAAAGGCCGGAGAACTCTTGTATCAGCAGCCCGAGCCTTTAACAGAGATGGTTATTCTAATGGTGTGATCTCATATAGGAGGTCAACACGATACTTCAGCGTTTAAGTCAAAGTCGCTTTCCTGATTTGGCACGGCGTATTGCAGGTCACTATTTGCACGAAGGCAAAGCGATTCATATGAGTCTAACCAAAACCCTTCTTCGTCTTTCCGCTGTTTTAAAAGATCGCGAGTTTTTTGTCCAAATTTGTAATTCGACGGTTCCGCACCTCCTTGATCCGGATAGCGAGCTGTCCGGGACATTCATTCGCACACTATTCAGTATCTACGGACATGATGAGGGAATGCAGTACTTTTTGCAATGTAGTCCGCAAAACAAGCGATACCAATACATTGTTCCCGAGATGCTATACGGTTTGCCATGATAATTCCATAGACTCACTTTCAGGCTTGTTTGAAATCGGCTATTTTGAGGAATGCATTTCATTTTACGATGCCTTTTGCCTTGAACACGACTGGGAGCATGCGTTCGACATCCCCGCAGCACAAATTAACGACTACTTTTATAAACACCAACACCAGAAAATGTTCCAACACGCCCGAACGTTTGCCGCGGTGATCGGCTCGTATTTGGCGCTGAATGACTACGAGAAAGCCTATCAGCTGTACAAAGAGATGGACTTTTGGGGCGTGGTGCCTTTGAGAGAGACTTTTTACCACTTTATCGATGTGAAGGAGCGAATTGGGAGTGATGTGTAGTATGGAGAGCGAAATCGAGAGAAGGGAATCGAATCGATTCGAATACCAAACGGAATCACAACGGTTCAGTAGGAACGATGGAGAGAATGAGAGCTAGAAAGGAGTATATCGAATCCCTCGCGTTTTGTCAGTATCTCGATCGATTCCTCCCCTTTGTGTATCAGCACAACAAACTTCGGTTTTCTCGCGAGATCCGAGAGAACCCGCTCGCTCAAACGATCGACATCTCGCTTCGATTAACGCCTGTGAGCTATCAGCGACTTGAGTTATACCGAATCCTCAAAGAAATGCGTATGTGAAATAAAGAGAGAGGAGTGAGGTGCAGGGTCAAAGGAAAGAGCTGTGTGGTATCCTGCGTGCATGGTGGTGAAGACGGAGAAGAACGTGGAGGGTGTGATTCGATTGCTGACGGAGGATTTGTCGCCTTCGATCGAGTTTAAAATTATGGTAGGGCGAAAAGGAGGAAGGGATGAATGGAAGGATCACGATCGATTGCGAATAGAATGCGCGTCTGTGTACAATTGGATCGATATTCAAGACTGTATTTTGAAACAAATCGAATAATAGTGTGTTTGTTGATTATTATTAATAATAATATTATTACTTCTCCTACTTCTCTTACTTCTTCTTCTTCTTCTTCAACTCTTATCGATGCCCACTTGAATCATCACTCGGATTTGTCTCCCAAACAATTTGCTAATGTCGTCACTCGCTGCAAACTCCAGCTGACGGCGGATTTTCGATACGATCCGCTGCTGCGAGGGCGACTGGCAGAGAAGCTCCGCATCCAGAACCAACCCTCCATTAAGTTTCTTCCATCCTCGATGCACGACGATGAGTTCGTACGGGATTTCTTGGTTCAGGAAATGGAACACTTTCTCTCGGATGATTTCATTCGCTTGCTCTTCCTGGCTTCGATTTGTGATCACGCCTGGAGAAAAAAGCCATCTTCCTGGGCGCGCTTTTGCTTGCAACGTGCGCAAAATCTCTTTGATTCCTTGCCCTTTAAGCGCCGAGAGACTGATGATCGAAGAGCCGTCGTCTTTGATTCCCAGCTGAATTTGAATTCAACAAAAAAATGCAAACGGAGGGGCGAAGAAGACTTGGAACCTCCTCAACGATCAGCTTTTTTCGCTCTTGAATGAGCGTGGCCGGCTTCATCAAGTCGCATTTATTGAGTGCTATGAGGATTTGCGCTTCGTTCTGCTGTGCCAACGCGACAGCTGTGTGAATCACTTCGCGACTGAGATAGGTGAGCGGAATCGACCCATCGATTAACTGCGTGGTAAGGGTGGAGACACAACACAAACGGTGAGATAGAGATCCATTTTGGATAGAGTGTTCTTTGCAATTCCTGTGAGCTCCTTTTCTTCTTTGCTGCTTCCACTATCCGCTTAGAAACTCATACGTAAAGAATAAAAACCTTTTCTGTAAAATTCCTGGAGTGTCGTGGAAGATTAGCTGTGTATCGCCTATCGTCTTCACACCCAAAATATCGAGCCGTGTTGTGTTCACTTTGTGACTCACTGCCGAGACCTTTTTCCCAATCAGAGAGTTCATGAGCGTGCTCTTTCCAGAGTTGGGAGCGCCGCATAATCCAACTTCGAGAATTTTTGTGCTGTTCCATCTCTAGCAATTTACCATCTCTCCAATAAAACTACGTCTCCATCTAAAATCTCTCTCTCCGCAAGGAGATCTACTTCTTACTCCAATCAACACACCTCCCACTGTTTAACTTTCTGTCGTACAATAAATCGCTTGTTACCACTCTAATTCATAAACTCGCCGTTCTGGATCTACCGACTCGACAGAGCTCTGCGAAATAATTGTTGTATTCTTCCTGTGCTATTTTCGAAACGACTCCAAAGGAACATAACAATTATCTGATGTTTTTCGATTTGAAAGCATTTTTCCACAGCATTCCATTATTCAAACCAAACAGTAGTACGCTGTAAAGAACTTTTGTTCAATTCCAGAAATCGGACCTCTTTTTTGCTTTTCACAAACAATTCTTTAAATGGATCCTCTCGAGGCCCTCCGATCTGCGATCTCAAAAAAGAGGAAACTGGAGTGGAAGGACGGAAACATTTTCATTGATCAGCATGTGTTTCCTGGGAAGACATATACATGTATGAAGAAACCCCACTCGCACGACTCTCACAAAGAAGCGAAGGAAACATCTTATTACACCCTGGATTCTATTTTCTTCTTCTGGAAGACGTTTTCACAAGATAGCACCATGGAGCAAGGTAACTATGCGCTGTTGTGCGTAGATAACAATGTGGATGCTGTGAGTTTGTCACAACATGACGCATTGTTGAACTACTTGAATGGAACAAAAGATACTTGCACATATATGGATACCTCTGCTTCCTTTCGGTATGTGAAGCCCCAGTTTGCTGCTGCTCTCGCAAAACCGACTGGAGAGAAGAGCGAAGGGGACGCTTCCTCTCAGGGCGTCAACAACATCCAAGCGTACAAACGAATCCGAACCATTCTCGGCAACGAAAAGCTATACGAGACTCGTTCGAAGATAATCAATCTGAACGGCCGAACCAAATTCACAGAAGCAGTAATCCGCTCTTTTTTTAATATATTCTCACCTGCAGATCCGCATGCTTTCGCGCGAAGAAAAATCCTCCGCCCCTCACAGCAGCGAGGACTGGCGGAACCGAATGCGTGCGATTTGCTAGAGCGGACGTAACGACTAGGCGAGAACGTGGGCATCATCAACACGGAAGAAGGTTTCTTGTCGCACGACGGACCGGGCATGGAAGACAGCTACGCGAACGATGCGATCATCGTCGTGGCTCCTTCCGTCGGCGACAATGTGATCACCATGTTCAACGTGCAGCGATTCTTAGAGAACGGCGAGTACGTCTCCAGCGAGTCCATTCGGAAGGTACCCCATTTCCCCGGTTTCCACGTAGAAATCGCCGTTGAAACCGCAGGAAATCGAGATAACGCACACGATCAACGGCCGAGCGATGCGGTTCCGCTTTATCGACAACCCGACGACCCTCACCGCGCAGGAGTGGAAGCGCGTCGTCTGCGTGATGGCAGGGAACCAGGCGTGGCAGTTTCGCGGATGGGGATTTTCGAGTCCCGCGGTTTTGTTTAGCAATAGTGGGGGTGCAGGAGCGATGTGAGGAATAGTTCTCGGCGTGTTTTTCTGGTTCAGCGAGATCACGCTGCCTGCACTGATTCGCGGACTGAATGTGAAGGTGGTGTCGATTAATCGCGACTTGAGGAACATGGATTTGGTGGCGTGCGAGCAGTTCTGGGATATGATCGAGAAGGAGATTAAGACGCGGAAGACGAATCTACTAAAGTGAAGGGCTGTTTGTTTTGGTGTTTGTTTCAAAAGTAAGGAATCGTGCGCATAAAAAAAAAGGAGAATGGGCTTTTTCCTGTCTAAGAAATGGAAAGAAGAAAAAGAAAAAGGGAGTGGCCTTGTGGTCTAGTGGTATGATTCTCGCTTTGGGTGCGAGAGGTCCGGAGTTCGATTCCCCGCTGGGCCCTTTTTTCCTTTTTGTCCGCCATGATTTGCCCATAACCGCGATTCTGGCACTCAGAAGGAAAAACAACAAACTCTCATTGTTCTTGTCAAACTCTAGTTTTGCAAAGTAGGCTTCATTCAAATGGGTTGGGGATGTCGTGCCGTCTATTGTTTTTGGAGGGTTCGGAGTTCTCACTCTGCGTAGGTTAGAATGAGTCCTTCTCGCAAGATCAAGATTGTTAAGAAGCGAACTGTCTCTTTCCCCCGTTTCCAGGCGGATAAGTTCAAGAGAATGAATGTAGGCTTGTGCGAAGAGTGTGCCTGATTCCTGTTGTAGCAGCACTGGAGAAAGCCCAAGGGTATTGATGGACGCTGCAGACGCCGCTTCCGTGGTGCCACTCTGATGCCCAACATTGGTTACGGATCGGATGCCCGCACCCGCAACATGCTCCCCTGCGGACTGTACAAGTTCACCGTGAGCAACGTGAAGGACCTGGAGCTTCTGATGATGCACAACGAGAAGTACTGCGCTGAGATCGCTCACAGCGTGTCTTCCCGCAAGCGCATGGAGATTGTCAAGCGTGCTAAGGAGCTGTCTATCCGTGTGATCAATGCAAAGTGAGTAAAGTGTCGGTGCGTTGATTTGTAGGGCCCGCATCGCGAAGGTGGAGTCGGAGGCGAACTAAACTTCTGGTGAAGAGTTTTGACAATGCGTGTGTTTGTTCTCAAATACCCAACTGGAAGAAGTTCATCGATATCGAGTGGATTCGAATCACGCGCTCGTCCTTCAGACTCTCCAGACTCTCCAGCTTCTCCACCAGCTGCGTGTGCATCAGCGGCTTGGCGTTGATCTCCAAGCAGCGAATATTGCCGGTGAATTCGGCCAGAACGAGACGACAATCGCCCTCCACCCGCTTCAAATAGATGGTCGGCGCGTTGCGGAAGTCGCGCTTCACCACCTCGGGAACGTGCTTGTTGTAGAAGAACATGTGCTCCTTCACGGGCAGCGTAGCCCTCCGAATGAGCGAGAGATGACATCGGAAAGGCTGATGTCCGCAGAGATTGCAGAACGTCTCGGCACGTCCGCGATTTTCGCAGGGGAACACGGGGAGAACGAGATGGCGATTCATGGCGTTGGCCGTGTGGATGAAGAGCTCCAGCGGGACCTCGCTTTGTGTGTCTGTGTGCCAAGAGAGCCGTTCCACCTACCCGGATAGTGCTCCAACACTAAATATTACGCGGTGAGACTCGAGTATTCGCCATTGAAATCGAAGGGATACAATCCCGTCTCGCGCAATCGATACATTTTGTTCTCGAAATGCATCACGAAGTTGTTATGCGCCATAACAACACTCGAGTCTACTCCGTTCACCTCGCTTCTCTCGTCCTACTGTGCGGTCCCCAGCCGAACTGATGCATTTCGAAGTAGATGCTTCCGCGATTATACAGCATCGGCTCGAACAGCAAGCTCTTCAATTCGGGCACCAGATGGTTGTCGACCACTTCCACCAACGCGGTTTGGTCGTGGATGTTCCGCTCCTTCATTTTGTTCAGTGTGAGCTCAATCGTGAGCCGGCTTCGATCCGTGGCTCGCCAATACACAAAACCCGAACAAATCGTCGCGTCTTTCTGTGCAATGAAGTCGAATTCCTCGTCGGTCGGAACGTATTTGAACGGGTTTTGGAAAATCACGACGTCCGAATCGAAGAACAAGCAATTGACGCCCATGTTGAGCACTTTCTGCACTGCGATCAGTTTGAGGGCGGTGAGCTGATTGAAGGCGTACCCGTCATACACGCTCGGTGTATCGCCTCCAGATTGGTAGTTCACACTCGAAACCAAAGCGACAGGAAAGCCCTGCTGCTCTAGGACATCGTAGGCGTGTTGGTTCAGAGCTACAACAAAAAAATTACGGAAGCGCCATAATCGGCTCGTAGTGTAACAGACATAAAACGCATTCAAATACGCATAGTCTGTTGCTGTGATTAATACACGATTATTCCTTTGTAGCATATTCACCATGTCTTCGACCTGGTTGATATGCCTCAATTTGCGTTCTGTACGTAGTCCCAAGGGATTGCTTTCCGAATAGGTAGCTATACTCGATTCTAGACTGAATTATTTACACTCCGGATCGTGGGAACGAAGGTTTCGGATCTGATGATAAAGCTCATCGTTCTTCATGGGCGAATCTCCATTCATTTCAACATTACTTGTTTGGAAACCCCAATTGACTACTGGGTCTGACTAAAAATAAAAAGCAAAGTTAAGAGATTACATTCGAGGTAGTGAAACGGTCCTCTGCTACTGCAAACCTTGTACAGGCAACTAGAAGAACAAGAACGACTGCAACACTATTCATGAAAAATGATAAATCATCAAATAACTATGAGGGAGTTTCAGTTCAAGCCGTTTCAAATAAATAAGTAAGAATAATCTCGATTTCTGTTCTGTGAAATAGAGTATCGTAATAACTGTAGCTATATCCATGGTAGGGTTGATGATTATTTTAAATAAACTGTAGAACGTCGATATCCAGGTACTTCGTGCTTTAGTCGTTTTACGTTGGTAGTTATCAATCTTACAGAAGAGCGATCGTGTGAAGTGCATCGACTATCACCCTACCGAGCCTTGGGTGTTGCTTTGCCTTTTTTCGGGCAAGGTTATTGTGTATGATACAGAGAAGAAGGAAATTCGCAACCACTTTGAGCCGAGCTATCAGCCAGTGCGTTGTGGCCGTTTTATTGCGAGAAAGCAGTGGGTGGTGTTTGGATGTGATGATTTGAATGTGCGTGTTTACAACTATAATACAGGAGAAAAAGTTGCTGTGTTTTTGTTGAATTGATTGTAGGTGAAGCAGTGGAAAGGCCACGACGATTTCATCCGCGGACTCGACGTGCACGAGACCCTTCCCTACATCTTAACGTGCGGAGACGACATGCTGATCAAGATGTGGGATTGGGACCACGATTTCCAAATGGTGCGCGTAAGTCTTGACTCTACTCTCTGATCGCAGCGCTTCGAGGGCCATTCCTACTATATCATGGCAGTCAAATTCAATCCCAAGGACAACAACTACTTCGCGTCCGTTTCTCTCGACCGCACCATCCGGGTTTCCCCTTTTCCCCTTCCCTGAGTGGTAGATGTGGTCGATCAGCAACTCGCGTCCGTACTACTCGATGGAGGGCCATTCGAAGGGCGTGAATTGCCTGGACTTCTACCCCGGAAACGACAAACCGTACCTAGCCACCGGCAGCGACGACTGCGTTCCTTTTCTCTTTCTCTCTTTCTACCCTCTAGACCGTGAAGATCTGGGACTACCAGACCAAGACGTGCATCCAGACGCTCTCTGGCCACGAGGACAACCTCACCGCGGTGAAGTTCCACCCGCGCCTGCCGTATTTGCTGAGCAGCGGCGAGGACAACAAGGTCATCATCTTCCACAGCGGCACCTACCGTCGCGAGCGCGTGATTCTGCAGCCCTCGCTGGACCGTGCGTGGAGCATCGGCCTGAGCAGCCACAACAACCACGTGGTGCTAGGCTACGACGAGGGCTACTGCGTCTACACGATGGGCCGAGCCAGTCCCGCGGTGAGCATGGACGCGCAGGGCCGCGTGGTGTGGAGCGTGCGGCAGGAGATGTGGCAGAGCGTGGTGGACGGGAAGCAGCTGGACGCGTCGAGCGTGCTGAAGGGGCAGGAAGTGGCGGTGGCGACGAAGTCGCTGGGGCGGTGCGACGTGACGCCGTCGGTTGTGAGCCACAGCAGCACGGGGCGGTTCTTGGCGGTGGTGGGAGAGGGCGAGTACGTGGTGTACACGAGCCGCCAGCTGCGCAGCAAGGCGTACGGCGAGGGCATTAACTTCGTGTGGCGGCCGGGGAGCAACGACTACTGCGTGCAGATCGTGCGGCTAGCGGCGAGGGATGAGCGGTAGAACGAGAACACGCTGCGATTGTACTCCGAGTTCAAGGAGGCGCGCGTGCTGCAGATGGCCTCGCGCATCACCGGGCTCTGGGGCGGCGCCTGCCTGGCCGTGGGCTGCAACGGCGAGTTCGTGGCGTTCTACGACTGGGCGACCGGGCAGCTGGTGCAGCGCGTGGACGGGAACATCCGCGGACTCAGCTGGAGCGACGACGGGCAGTTCGTGGCGCTGCACTCGGCGCAGGCGTCCTATCTGCTGGAGTTCCACGCGGACCGCATGGCGGCGCATCTGGGGGAGAGCGCGGCGGGCGTGGAGGGCTGCCTGGAGGTGCTGAGCGAGCTGGACGGGAGCGAGCAGAGCGGCGTGTGGTACAAGCACGCCTATCTGTTCGTGAGCCAGAACAAGCTGCAGCTGGTGCGCGGCGAGCACACCGAGAAGCTCGCGTTCGTGCCTTCCCAGCGGTTTCTGCTGCGCTACATCCCCTCCATGGACCTCGTTTTCTTCGCGGACGCGCGCTGCGCGCTCTTCGGCTACTCGCTCGACCACGCGCTCCTCGACTACGAGTGCGCCGTCGTCGACCAGGACTTCGAGCTGGCCAACCAGCTCCTCCCCGCGGTGTCCCCCGCGCAGTACGACCGCGTGGCGCGCTTCCTGGACGTGCAGGGCTTCCCCGAGAGCGCCGTGCTGCTCGCGCAGGACCCCGATCTCCGCTTCGAGCTCAACCTCCAGCTCGGCAACAGCGAGGTTTGTGCGTTTTCTCTTCGGTGACGTCCAGGCTTGCCGCGACCTGCTCGCCTCCACGCTGGCGGATCGCGACCGCACGGACACGTACAATCCGCAGCGCTGGCGCCGCCTGGCCGAGCTGTACATCGCGCAGGGCCGCATCGACATGGCCGAAACCTGCGCGCAGCACGCCGGTGACCTCGCGTTCTCCCTCCTCCTCCTCTCCTGCCTCGGCGATCGCGCCGGGTTGCGCGCGTTGGCCGAGGCCGCGCAGCGCGGCGGGCAGCTCAACGTCGCGTTCCTGGCGCTGTATCTGGCGGGAGACGCCATGGCGTGCCTGAAGCTGCTGCAGGAGGAGGGCAAGCTGCCCGAGGCGGCGTTCTTCTCGCTGTCGTACGTGCCGTCGCAGGCGCACGCGGCGTTCACGCTGTGGCGCGAGAAGCTGCGCGCGGAGAAGCACATCGCGGCGGAGCTGCTGGCGGATCCGGCGATGTACGGGTCGTTCTTTGCGGGGCTGGAGAAGGCGCTGGCGCTGGAGAAGGCGCTGGAGCCGCTGCGGAGAATGAACGTGGCGGCGGAGGAGTACGCGAAGTACCGCGAAATGATCGAGGGAGAAGGACTGCACTTGAAGGATCTGCGAGTTGTGAAGGAGGAGGAGGAAGAGGAGGAGGACCAGGAGGAAGAGGAGAAGAAGGAGGCAAAGAAGGACGGGAAGGGAGAGGAAACGGTGGAAACGACGAACCAAGAGGGTGAAGGAGAAATGGGAAAATTGAACCAAGAAGAACAAAATGCTGAGGGTGAAGTGCAAGAGGCTGAGGGTGAAGCTGAAGAAGCTGAAGAAGCTGAGGAAGCTGAAGAAGCTGAAGAAGCTGAAGAGACGTTGGATAATGAGGAAAAAGAGGGGAATTTTGGACAAATGAGTTCACCGAATATAGACGAAGAGTTTGGGGAGCTGCTGGAGGGAGACACGCTGCCGCAGGAAGGGGACGAGGGGGAAGAAGGAGATATCGATATAGAGGACCTCGAAAGAGAGTGGAGTCAGTGAGTTTTGAGTGTTTTGTTTGTTTTTATTCGGATGATCAAGAATATTCCCAGAAAATTCTGTGATAACTAGGAAGTCAGAGTTTTTTTAATGGAAGAATATTTTCAATCTATACATAGTAATATCGATTTGCAGAGTTTCCTCGAGATTCTTGAGGTGAATGAGGATGTTTTAGCTAAGAACTAGAAACTAGCTGCAGTGATCGAAACAGACACGATAGAGGTCGATAAAGCGGACGCCAAGAACGCTTTATCGGCATTCCTAAACTGTTGGCGATTTGCTTCGAAGGAGCATGCTGCGCTCCTGGAAGGATATTTTTCTTTACTCGCATCCCTCAAAGCTTTTGATAATGTTGTCAAACCGTTCCTAAAGCTGCTGACGTCAAATAGCGGACATCGCTCGGTTAAATGGTGATCTTCCTCGGTCCTTCTAACACCAAGGGTTTACAGACTGTTCCGCGTATGCAGCATTCTATCATCGAACAACATCCCCGATTTAGCAGAAGACATTCTCCGCACACAAGTTTGCACCTCCAAACTGAGGTAACACGCAGGTCCAATTACTGGAGGAAATCGCAGAGCGGGACAAGCGCCTGTGCATTCTGAGCGTTCACTTCATGCTCGAGAAGAGCGGCGCGGCCAGCGACGACGAGAAAGACGCGTTCTTGCAGCGAGCCCTGTGCATCTGCGGCTCGAGCAAGGAGTCCTTGCTGCTCGCGAGTTGCTATCTCTGTAACGCGATCCACAACGCCGAGCTTCAATCAACCTCCCTCGCATCGATCGCCAAGAAGTACCTTGCTTTCTCTCTCTCTCCTTATCCTCCCTAGCTACCTCTCCATCCTCTCCGCGGCCCGCAAAGTGCCTCCCAGCAGCGTGGTCCTCGCGGGCGGTTTGCTTACCGCGGCGTCGAGCCACGATCTGCTGTCCAAAGACCTCTTCCCCGCGCTGTCGCGCAGCGTGAAGCGCAACGCCGAGGTCGGCACGCCCTGCCTGATCGCCGCGTTCCGCTCGATCCGCGTGGATGCGTCGCGCTACCTCTCCTTCCTGGTGGACACCTGCATGCATCTCGTCAAGCAGGAAACGTCCGACGCGGAGACCCAGACCGCCCATCTGCTGCACGACGTGCTCTCGCATTGCAGCGACCCCGAGGCCGTCGTGGGCTTCGCCTCCGCCCTGCTCAAGGAAATGGACGCTTCGCGCCTCGCCCTCCCTGCGAAGCGCCGCGTGTACGTGGCGCTCAGCGAGATTCTGCGGTCGCTGGACGCGCGCGTCATGCAGAAATCCGACGTCCAGGCCTGCGGCCGCGATCTGCTGCCCGTCCTCCTCGCCGCCTACAAGAAAGAGGCCAACGCCGCCAACAAATGCTTCCTCATGGACGCGCTCGCGCTCGCCGTGCAGACGGCGCAGCAGATCCCCGCGGATATCCTCGCTCTCGCGGTCAGCGGCGCGAAACTCGCGGGGAACGCGAGCATTCCGGCGCTGTACCTGCTGAACTGCGCGGTTTCGCTGCCGGACGTGCCGCTGAACGCGAAGGAATTGCTCCCCGTGCTGGACGGCGCGATTCAGCGCGCCGCGGCGAAGCCGTTCCTGGATGGTCGCGGCGGAATCATCGCGATGGGAAGTGTGATCGAGATGGCGGTGAAGGCGGGGTGCGCCGTTCCGGATTCCGCGGTGAAGGCGACGGAGTTCAGCAGCTTCCTGTTCATGCGGAGCCTGTACGCGACGAGCAACGCGGAGGAGCAGGAAACGGTGCGGTGGTGCCAGCGCAGCGTGGTGCAGCTGCTGGAGCAGGCGATGAAGACGCACGTGTTCGACGCCACGCAGGAATGCCGCGTGAGCCAGCTGCTGTTCGATCTGGTGGTGGGCAATTCTGAGGGGATGGGACGTAGGCAATGCCGCGATCGGAGATCCGGGAGTCGGGATTGGCGATGCTGCGCAGCTTGGCGCGGGACCACGCGCGTCTCCACGCGCTCTTGGAGTCGTTCCAGTGCTGGCTGATGCGCAGCTCGGCGATTCCTTTCGTGAACGATGAGTACCCGCTGCCGCGCGAGCCGCTGGTGGACATGCTGAAGGCGATGCTGCACGGCGCGGTGGAGAACAACGACGTGGTGCTGGCGGCGTGGTGCGCGTCGCACCCGTTTATGAACGTCGGACACAAGCAGTCGGTGACGTGGCGTAGGCGAGGCGGCGAGGTGGGACGTAGACACGATCGCCCGGGAATTGCTGGGCTCGCTGCAGAGCATCGAGTGCAACGAGGCGATGCTGGAGGACGTGAAGGCGATGCTGGAGGACGAGGAACTGGGTCTGCAGACGGCCAATCGATGGACCGCGTTCACCACCGAGCAGACGATCGTTCATCTGATGCAGCTCACGTCGCTGACCGAGCCCATCTACGGCGCTCTGATCGAGGAGATCAAGACGATGGCGCAGAGCCCCGCGGTGAACGAGATCTCCGCGAAGGATCTGAGCATCTGGCAGACGGAGGAGTTCGTGGTGTGGAAGCCGCGCGACGACTCCGGCTTCGACGACGAACCGAATCTGGCCTCGCAGAAGGCGAAGGAGCAGGCCAAGGCCAAAGCCAAGGCCAAGGCGGTGAGCCGCGCGGCGAAGAACGACGATCAGTGGGCGGCGCAGCTGAAGGCGGAGCTGAATAAGGACAAGCTGGCGAAGGACGTGGCGGACAAGGCGATCGCCGCACGCAACGAGGCGTTGCAGCAGCAGGCGGAGGTCCGAGCCGCGGTGGACGCGGTGGCCAAGGGGTACAGAGAGGCGCTGCTGCGACTGCGCTGCCTGGTGCTGGGCGGCAAGTGGGCTCTGGAGCCGCATCTGAACGAGATCAGCACGGTGGTGTCGGGACTGCTGGGCAATCCGCTGGTGACCCGATTGGCGCGCGAGTACGGTCTGCGGACGGAGGGTGACGCGTAGAGTGTTCCTGCAGTGCACGCAGTGCATCGCGGATGGGTCGCTCGCCGCGCAGCTCGAGAACTGTCTCTACACCGTCTTCTATCTCTCGCTCTGTACCCCGTTTCTCCGTTTCTTCACTCTAGACTCCATGAAGCAGCTCGTCGCCCTCGCTGAGCCGCTTCTCAGCACGTTCGTGCCGCTCTTCGAGGAGGACCCCGCGCCCTCCTGCTATCTCTCGCTCTTCCTCCCGCTGCTGAAGCCGCTGGCGTTCGCCCCCGAGGCTACCAGCATCTACTCGCACATCGTCACGCTGCTGAACTGCTTCGTGAGCACGGAGGACGAGACGTTGGAGTCGACGCTTCGCTTGTGCCGCCTGGAAGTGCTCGAGATCCTGCTCGAGATTCTCCGCGTGTCGCCGCGACTGGAGCCCTCTCCAGAGAGCGTGCTGATGGCGTACTGCGACACCTCCGTGCCGCTGCAGCCTCGCGAAGTGCTGCTTTTGCTGGGCGATCGCGGCCTGCTTTCGGACTCGGAGGATGTGCGTCTGAACGCGCTGATCAATCTGGACGGCGTGGAGAACTACGCGAGCAATCCTCTCTATGTGGTACCACTGCTCTCTTTTCTTTTATCTCACACTCAGATCCGCCTGTACATGGCGCAGTACGACGAGGACGAGGAAATCGCCGAGGAGGCGCAGCTGCAGTGGGAGAAGAAGGCCATCGCGCTGCCCGCCTCGTTCCACATCCCGCTGTTCCAGCTGCTGGGCCACTCCGTGGGGAAGATCCGTCGCGCAGCGGCGCGTGCGATCGCCCACGGCCTGCTGGAGCATCCGGAGGCGTCGCGCGCGGTGCTGGATCGCATCGAGAAGAAGTGCGAGGAGGTGGAGGCGATCACGGTCCCTGCGGAGCGCAAGGCGCAGGAGCCGACGATTCTGGCGATGTTCTACTGCTTGGAGCAGTGCGCGGCGGAGAAGGCGGTGCAGGTGACGCTGCTGGACCAGCTGCTGGACCGGCTGTTCGACCGCGGATTCACGTACAGCGAGAGCGAAGTGCGGGTGCAGGCGATGCACGCGGGCGAGAGCCTGATGGAGAACTACGGAGCGGAGTGTCCGGAGGAAGTGCTGACGTATCTGAACAAGAAGCTGAGCGCGTTGGAGCAGGACGCCGACACGGAGGAAGCCTGCAGAATCCAGGACCACCAGCGCGAAGGCGGCATCGTGCTGCTGGGCAAGGTGGCTTGCTATCTGAAGGATGGCGATCCGCGGATCCTCAGCACGGTGGACACGCTGATCAACGCCCTGCGGATTCCTTCCGCGTCGGTCCAGGAGGCCGTGGCGCGCTGCCTGACGCCTCTCTTCAAGTACGACTGCGTCCACACCCAGGCCAAAACCTACGTGGACCAGCTGCTGAACCAGCTCACGACGAGCGAGGAGTACGCGGAGCGGCACGGCGCCGCGGTGGGTCTGGCCGGAATCATCAAGGGAATGGGCAGCAAGGTGCTGCGCGACTTCGACATCATCTCGTTTATCGAAACGGCGGCGCGAAGCTCGTCGATGATCGCGCGCGAAGGCGCGATGCTGGTCCTGGGCTCGCTCTTCGACGCCCTCACCTTCATGTTCGAGCCCTACGTCGTGAAGTTCCTCCCGATCCTCCTCGAGAACTACTCGTCGCGCGACGAGCGCGTGCGGAAGGCCTCCGAGGCGGCGAGTCGCTCCGTCATGCGGAACTTGTCGCCGCACGGCGTGAAGCTCGTGATGCCGAAAGTGCTGGAAGGCATGGGCGACACGCGCTGGCGAACGAAGCAAGTGTCCATCCGCATGCTGGGCGCGATGGCGTACTGCTCGCCGCAGAGCTTGTCGTCGTGTCTGCCGCGCATCGTGCCGCTGCTGACCGAGTCGTGCAGCGACGCGCACCAGGAGATCCAGCGATCCGCGCAGACCGCGCTGATGGACATCGGGAACGTCATCCGAACGCCCGAGATCGCCGACGTGCAGCAAGTGCTGCTGCAGGCGCTGGCGGAGCCGCACATCCACACGACCACGGCGTTGAAGACGCTGACGGAGACGAGCTTCCACCACACGATCGATGCGCCCTCGCTGTCGCTGATCATCCCCATTTTGATCCGAGGCTTGAACGACCGCGTGACGGACACCAAGAAGAAGGCCGCGCTGATTGTCGGCAATATCTGCTCGCTGGCGTCGCGCGACGACGTGCTGCCCTATCTGAGCAAGCTGATCGAGCCCTTGAAGAAGTGTTTGGTGGACCCGCTGCCCGACGTCCGCGCCGTGGCCGCGCACAGCATCGGTCTGCTGGGCCGCGAGGTGGGCGAGGAGGACATGAAGGACCTGCAGGAGTGGCTGATCGAGAAGGTGTACGAGGACAGCACGGTGGCGGAGCGCTCGGGCGCCGCCCAGGGCCTCGCCGACCTGCTTTCTTCCTTCTCGGAGGCGCACTTCAAGGAGATTTTGAGCGAGCTGCTGCTGAACGCGACGCATCCGCGCGCGTGCGTCCGCGAGGGCGTGATGTGGACGATCTCCTTCCTGCCGTCCACGCTGGGCTCGCGGTTCGCCGCGCTGGTGCCGACCGTGCTGCCCGCGATCGTGAGTGGGCTGGCGGACGAGTCCGAAATGGTCGCTGAGGTGGCGCTGCGTGCGGGCCAGGTGATCACGAAGAACTACGCGAAGTCGAACTTGGAGAGCGTGCTGCCTCCGATCAAGGAGGCCATGATGGACGACGATTGGCGCATCCGCCAGTCGTCGATCATGCTGATGGGCGAGCTGCTCTACACGCTGGGCAAGACGCGTGCTGTGGGCATGAGCGAGAGCGAGAACGACACGGGCCTCTCCTCCGACAACGTGGAAACGCTGCTGCAGCAGGAGCTGGGCGTGGAGACGTGGACCGAGATCATGGCCTCGCTCTTCTACCTGACCACCGACGTGACCGCCACGGTGCGGCAGTCGGCCTTCCAGGTGTGGAAGTCGGTGGTGAGCAACACGCCGCGCACGCTGAAGCGCGTGCTGGGCGAGCTGACGAAGCTCTGCTTCTCCATGTTCACCAGCGACAGCGAGAACAAGCGGATGCTCGCGGCGCGCTGCCTGGGCGAGATCGTGCAGAAGCTGGGCGAGTTCGTGGTCCCGCACGTGCTGGAGGTGCTGAACAACGGCATGAGCAGCGAGGACGCGGTCACGCGGCAGGTGGTGTGCATGGGCTTCGTGCAGGTGCTGTCGAACTGCTCGGCGGCGGTGGTGAAGAGCTGGGGCGACGCGTTCCTGCAGTCGCTGAAGGTGTCGATCTGCGACGAGGACGAGACGGTGCGGTCGGTGGCGGCGAACGCGCTGACGATCCTGCAGCGAAAGGGCAGCAGCAACGCGTTCAACTCGATCCTGCCGATCTTGCTGGAGGACCTGGAGTCGGCGGACAGCGGTCGCCAGCACAACGCGATGAACGGACTGAAGCAGATCATCCTGGTGCAGGGCCGTCAGATGATCTCCGTGCTGTTCAACCGCCTCACCGCGCAGCCGCTGACGTGCTCGCACCTCTACGTGATGCGCTGCATCCTCCCCACCACCAGCAAGTTCCTGCACTTCTTCTTCAGCGACATCGCGAACGACTTCCTTCTGCAGCTCTACGGGAAGAACGACGAGGCCGAGACCCCCATGGAGGACCGCGAGCTGGCGGACGCGATCAGCCAGACGCTGCGCAGCATGGTGACGAGCATCGACACGACGGGCGTGCAGTGGCTGATCACGTGTCTGGACAAGATCAGCAACTTCGTGAACAACGGATATCGCCGCGAGGCCTGCTTGATGCTCGCCGAGTTCGTCGAGAAGACCACGGCCGACTTCGACGACCAGATCCAGATGGTGCTGCGGCTGGTGCTGAAGCGCTCCTCGGAGCACAGCCAGGACGTGCTGGACGCGGCGTGGAAGGCGCTGAACGCGCTGTTCGCGCGCGTGAGTCCGACGGAGATGGTGCCGCACATCGCGTTCATCAGCAGCATGATCGCGACGGTGATCAGCACGGAGCGATACAAGTAGGCGACGAGAACACAAGGAGACTCACCGCTAGGCCCGGCGTGGATATGGAGACCTACGTGCTGCCCGCGTTCGCCGACAAGGCAGGACTCAAGCCGTTCTTCACGCTGCTGCAGAAAGCCATCATGTAGGGAGCAATGGATGAAGTTCAGCGTAGGGTCGCGCCCACCGAGAAGAAGGGCGACTGCGCGGCGCTGGTCTGTACGATTGGAGTCGTGGTGTCACGTCTAGGCGATCTGGTGCAGTACTCTCCCGCGCAGAACGTTCGCGTCTACGCGCTGCAGATCACGGGTCCGCTGATCCGCATCATCGGCGACATGTTCGACGTCACCACGCGCGTGCAGCTCTACCACGCGCTGAACCTGCTGCTCTCCAAGGCGGGCGACGCGCTGCGCCCCTTCCTGCCGCAGCTGCAGACCACGTTCATCCGCGCGCTGAAGGACTCCAACAAGGGCGTGCGTGTGGAGGGCGGCCAGGCGCTGGTGCACGTGGTGAGGCTCTCGGCGCGTATCGACAACGTGCTCTGCGACCTCGCGGAGAGCGCGCTGTCGCAGTCGGAGGAGATCCAGGAGAGTATTCTGGCGGCGCTGCAGGGCGCATTACTGCAGGTCGGCGAGCGCATCCAGGACGCCACTTGCGACAAACTTACCTCCGTGCGCTTTTAAGCTCGTTTGCTGATGAGTAGAGCATGCTGCAGCTCATCGAAGCCAAGGAGGAGGCCACGCGCGTGGCCGCCGCTCGCGTGCTGGGCGTGGCGCTCAAGTTCAACGCGGACGCGGCGTTCCAGTCGATCCTGGAGACAAAGATCCTCGCCGAGCCCGGCAATGTGAGCGTGGACGTGGTGCACGGCCGCTGCCTGGCGCTGGGCCAAGTGCTGCGGTACAACGCGGAGCGGTGCGCGGCGAGCCACGCGGCGATCATCGATCGGATCCGCGCGTTCCTGAAGAGCGACTCGCTGATGGTGCGGAAGGCGGCCATCTCCGACTGCAAATACGTGCTCAACGCGTACTCGCTGCTCAGCGAGGCCGATAAGGTGGGAGTGATCGGGGTTTGTGAGGTAGGCGCGCGTGCTGGACGGGCTGCTGAACGATCTCTCGCTGTGCATTTATGACGGAAACTCCAGCGTGCGCTACGAGACGGTCATCTCCATCTCGCTGTTCGCGCGGGTTTGCAAGGACGCCAACGACGACCTGCTCGCCAAGCTCGTGCCCACGCTGCTGAAGAGCGTGCAGGACTCGTACGTGCCGGTGAAGCTGGCGTCGGAGCGCGCGCTGCTGCATTTGCTGCAGATCCACGAGAACCCGAGCGTGCTCGAGAACTACATCGGATCGCTCAGTGTCGCCGATGCGAAGTATTTGAGAACCTACGTGCAGAGAGTGCTGATTAAGTTGCCCAAGACCGCGGATGACGACCTGGAGCAATTCTGAGGGTGGATTGTTTGTTCGAATCGCGTTGAGCGTGTCTCTCTCGCTTGGTGCAGGGGAAGGCTGCAGAGCGCTGCTTCCCAGTACCATCCTGTGAAAAGCGCACAAAATTTGAGCAATGTTCATTCTCCTTACGATTAAGGACGTGATTCGGATTGAGCCCAGCCAATTCGGAGAGGAGCATGTGCAGGTAGGCGCTGCGAGCGGAGTTGCCCTGACCTTGTCTAGACGCTAATTAAAGAGATTAATCGGAAATATTCAAACAAAGTGATTCCCGAATATGGACTGTGTATCGCATTCTACGACTTTGTGGAAATCGAGGACAGCAAAGTGTATCCTGGAGATGGAGCCTGTCACACGGGCGGTACTGAGCCTAAAAACGATATCAAACTTAGTAAAATTCCGCATGATCCTGTTTCGGCCAGTGGAGGGAGAGATCATTGTGGGAACGGTTTTGTCGAGTAACATGAGTGGCATTCGAGTTTCTTTAGAGTTTATGGATGACGTTTGGATTCCATCATACAATCGTAGGAATTGGCGGTTCTTTTTTGTAAACTTCAGTCCCCGATGTAAGCGTATACGATCCGGTTCGACGGATTTGGGTTTGGCACTATCGCGACGGGGACCAGCAGTTGGATTTTGATATTAACACAGGCGAGTTTATTCGCTTCCGCGTCATCGCCATTCAGTATAATCGAGTTGAGAGTGCTTTTCGAAATGCGAGGTAATCCTCAGAAAATAACACATTGGTCACATCAGAAGTGAAGAATGTCGAGCACGAAGCGGATCGGAGCGTAGCGACATGATGATGATGATGTGTGAATGGTAGGTTCGCACGCGAACGAAGAGTATCGACGTGCAGGGTCCAGAAATAACGCGTCTACGCAGTTCGAGTGTGGATATGCGCGAAGACAAACTTTTACCTCCCAATCCAATGGCTTTAATTATATCTTTTTTAATTGTTGTTATTGTTATTGTGTTTTTTGAGTGTTTCTTTAACTTGGTGTACGGAGATATTAGCGTAGATGGACTTGGCTTGATCAAGTGGTGGATTCCCGATGAATCCGAGCAATTTTGTGTTTGTTGCAAACAGAACGAACGCTAAATCGACTATTTCTTGCCAGAGAGCATATACCGCATCGCTTCCTGCACCTTGACGGGCGCTGGCGGGAGGTTTTTGATCTCTTCCTCGGTGAGCGACGTGGGATTGTTCACTTTTTCGCCCACCACTTTCTCCACTTCCTTCATCCACTGCTCGAAGCTCGCGTAAATCCCTTCGTCCTCTCGCATGATTTTCTCTAACCGCTCGAATGGCGTCGTATCCACGTTCTTCGGCGAAGGCAGCGGCTTGGATTCTATGTCGCGAAGCTCCGATTCGATGAATTGGCGATCCGAAGCCGTTAGACCCATCGATTTGAACAAGTCCTGGGGAGATTTGGATTTGAGGTTGGCAGGATCGGCTACAGCATCGCGTAGTTGCTGGATTGATTCGAATTCCTCGTCTGTAAAGCCTTCTCGAGAGATCGGAAGGTCATAGAGCAGAGAAGCGCGCTTTCGAGTTGGCTTTGATGATTTTGGATGCTGTGGAGATTGAGAAGATGGTTTAGAATCAGGGGTTAGGGAGGATTTCGAGGCAGCAGGCAGATATGGACTCCTTTCCGAGTCATTCGGTTTTTCATTGCTTGCATACACGATCTGCTTTGAAACATTTCGAATTGAACGCTGATCACGCAAAACCGCTTCAATTCGATTCTTTTCTTGTATTGATAGGGAAGGCAATGCTGACTCATCGACTACACATGAATGCATACACATAAGACCAGACTTGACATAGCAGGTCTTGTTCTATAGCAACGTATTCCAGAAACACGCGCAAACAAAAACGTGTTTCGAAGAGCACATCTTATCGCGAATAGTCGATTCATACGATAACTAATTATCGTTGTGAGATGGACCCTTTCGTCCAGTCGTGTAACCTATATCTTCAAGGTGCTCCCGTGAAAACAGTACTGGACACAATATTGTCGTGTCCTCACTGGAGCGAGGAATCGTTTCAGGATTGTGTTGTCAACAAAGTATCGATGTAGCCATGTTTGTTATGATTGTAGATGATAAACCATCCGCTGATCGTCAAGAATGGTCGTGTTTTTGACTACGAGAGGCAGTTCATTCGTGGTTATTTCGACAAACTCATGGAGAAGGACGCAGTAAGCGAACCCTGCCGTTTTTACTGTAGTACATTGCAGACTCGTTTGCAGCGGAATATGCTCGTGTGCACTTGAAACAGTTGGCTTTTGATATTTTATTATTATTTACACGTAGTGAGGAGGAAGGAGAATACCACTTTCGGTATTACTCGCTTCCCAACACGGACGAGTTCATTCAAGTTCGGTTGAAGCGTTCTTCCAATTGTACTGCATTTCAAACCTGGGAAGCATGCTTTGCCTTGCTGGAGTGGGTTTTGACCCATTCCGCTGCATTCAAAGACAGCACCATTTTGGAAGTCGGTTCTGGAAGTGGATTGTGTGGCCAAATGCTGCAGTGCATCGTGGAGAATTGTTCGGTGGTGATGAGCGATTATTGCAATGAAGTGACCGAGTACATTCTGAGTAACGTGGAAGAAAGTGCGAATTCGATCGAGCGTTTGATGTAGATCGTGATGTGTTTGCTAGGCTTCACAAGCCAGTTCCCGCCGTGGAGACAATCGATTTTTGCAACTTTGACAAGAACCAGATTCAACGCATTCATCCTGATGTGTTGGTCGCTACGGATGTGGTATACAGATAATTGGATTGTGTTCACTGCAGACATTCTCACCTGATCTGATCGATGGATTAATCGAGCTGATTACCTACTCGCTTTCCGAATGTGGCTGTAGAATTGTTTGGATGCTTCCACCGTAGTGCGCCGAGCGTTTATCTGCTGTACCGTGCGAACGAAGGAGCTTTTCAACCGGTTTAAGGAGGGTTTGGAGGCAAAGGGGCTAGCTGTGACAGAACATGTGCTGGAGCAGCAGAACGTCTGGTACTACATGAAATACGCAGAAATCGTCCTTTTAGAAGTGTCATTGTGCCTTGTTTGTTGAAATGATAGTGGTTCACAATTTATTGATAATCAAGGAGGTTGATCACTGTGCGCTTATTTGAATGTTTCACCGTTCATTATTATATTTGACCGACAGGCATGAGCGTTGAAAGAGTTAGCAAGAAGAGACAGTGTGTGGCCGATGGAGTGTTCTACGCCGAGCTCGACGAGGTAGGAGGTGTTTTCGAGGGGAAGTGACGTTTCAGCTCCTGAACCGTGAGCTCGCTGAGGTGGGTTACTCCGGAGTGAGCATCCGCAAGTCTACCATGAAGACGGAGATCATTATCCGTGCTCCCAGACCTCAGGAGATTATTGGTGAGAACTCTCGCCGCATCAACGAGCTGACTGCTCTGGTCCAGAAGAGGTACGTGTTTTGTGAGAAGGCGAGCTAATTCCCTAGATTTGGCTTCAACGAGAACAACGTTGTTCTGTACGCCGAGCGTGTGGCTGAGCGCAGCCTGTGCGCCCAGACTCAGGCAGAGGCCCTGAAGTACAGATTGCTCGCCGGTCTGCCTGTGCGCCGTGCCGCTACCGCTGTGATCCGCAGCGCTCTGGAGGCCGGAGCGAAGGGCTGCGAGGTCATCGTGTCGGGAAAGCTGCGCCAGCAGCGTGCGAACGCGATGAAGTTCAAGGAGGGCTACATGATCAAGACGGGCTACGCCTGCAAGGAGTTCGTGGACGAGGCGACTCGCCACGTGCTGGTGAAGCAGGGAATGCTGGGCGTGAAGGTGCGCATCATGAAGCCGACGGATCCGGAGGGTCGTCTGGGCCCGAAGAAGGCTCTGCCCGATATCATCGTGGTGCACGAGCCCAAGGAGCAGCCGCTGCCCGCCTGGAAGCCCAACCAGCCCAAGGAGGCCGCGCCGGTAGAGGAGGCGAAGGAGCTGTAAAGGAGAATGCCGTGTCGGAGGGATCGTCGGGGATATGCGGTGTTTGAGACAACAAACAAGCAGGCAATCAATCAATCAATCACACACTCCCTAACAGACAGACAGACTGACAGACAGAAAGGGAGAGCGAGGCTTACAGCTGACCGCAGTTGGTGATCTTGAGCTCCGTGCGAGGACGGCCCGACTGCGAGCCGTTGGACTCCAGAGCCTTCACGACTTCCATTCCCTCCACCACTTGGCCGAACACCACATGATGACCGTTCAGATGAGGAGTGGGGACCTAGGCTTCACACACGCGCTGCGCGACCTACGGTGGTGATGAAGAACTGCGAACCGTTGGTGTTGGGACCCGCGTTCGCCATGGAGAGCAGACCAGCACGATCGTGGCGCACCTTGAAGTTCTCATCGGCGAACTTGTTTCCGTAGATGGACTCGCCTCCATAGCCGTTGAAATCCTACGATGAAGCAATGTGGACGCTCGTACAGTGATGTCTCCTCCCTGGATCATGAAGTTGGGAATAACGCGGTGGAAGATGCAGTTCTTGTAGCACAGATCTTCTCCTCTGGTTCCCTTTCCCTTCTCTCCAGTGCACAGGCAGCGGAAGTTCTCAGCGGTCTTAGGAACAATATCGCTGAAAAGCTAGCCTTCAGAAAGCCACCACAGAGCTCACCTCGAAGACAATTCGTCCCGCAGGCTGTCCACCAATGCTGACGTCAAAGAATACACGAGGTCTAGGCATACTAAAATAAGATATAGTTTATTAGAACCATTTCGCGTTCAGCAGTGGTCCTTGATAATCAACAACGAGGAACTTCTGTACATCCGAACTGATGATTCCAGAACAAGCAGGAAACTCTTTGAATATTCTTCACTTGGGAATGCTATTAGAATGCCTTGGAAAGGCTGATGGCCAGTGTATTTCATCGGCAGACACACTTTGGGTGATTTGACAAGTTTTCAAACTTCTTGCTTGGATTTCGTACATCAAACGAGTTGCACAGTCTAGAGCGAGTGAAACAAACAAGAATCGATCGCTAATTATTGTTATTCAAATAATCCTTCGATAAAACGACCATCTTGTATGCGAGGTTCGAGTAGGCACGTAGATGCCGCTACAATCATCACAAAAACACAAATCCCTCACTTTACTAGCTGCACTGGCGGTCAAGCAATTGATCTCTTCATCGGTCACGTCGCCCTTTCCCCGCAATCCCAAACGAATCTGATCGAACGAGACGTTCTTCCTTCCCAGATATCTCGCTATGTTGATCACCAGATTGCTGTAGACGCGCGTGCGAAGCTGTGCGTAGACTAACTGCGCATGATTTCGGAAAATGCTCCTTTACGTGAACTCCTCTTTTGCAAAACAAAAGGTTGTTCTCCTCCACGAGTTGATCGAAGAGAGCTAGATTCCCGGTTTTGACGCAGAGCGTGATTTGCTTGAGCTACCGTGAACCGCCCATCCAATAAACATACGATTTGGAAGTGATACTGATCCAGACTGTCTTCGCTCAAATACACATTGTTCAGCAGTTTTAACGGAATTAGGAAGAATAAAATGCGTCTGCTAGTGACATACACTGGATACTCTACGATTGGTTGCGGTAATGCCAGGGTTGGCAAGATGCGAGCGATTGCTCGAAATAATTGCGTGCAAGATCGTAGGCTTGGGAGCAGAGAGCGCCACGGCCCTGGTAATAGTAATAGGTAGACTATGAGAGATGATGAGGGAAAGATGGAGGGAAACCTTTTCGTCGATCGATGAGAATGTAAAATTGGTTTTATCCGTAATTTTGTAACATTCGATAATGGAGCGATAGAAGGAATAATTTAAATGGGTGAAGGCACATTTGAAGGCGGAGTTCAAAATCGGGACGAAAACCAGTTCATAGTTTACCTGCATTCAAAAAACGAAAAAGACACAAACAGAACTTGGAATATTGGATCGTACAGACTCAAACAGAATTCGCATCAATTGGGGATATTTGGTGAGATATTGATTATCGAAAAGAGGATGTGTTTGAAGAGACTAACAGGGATCAAAAAGAGAAAGAGCGGAAGTACACTTTTAATGAGTTGGTATGTTTGTTTGCAGGTCTGGACAATAAAGGGATAAGTGTACGGAAGCGACAGGAGATTGCGCAAATCAACCACTTTCCTACAAAACAACGCAACACGAAACAACACACTCAAAAAACGCCAGCTGGCAATTTGGAGCCTCGGCAGGATTGAGGGCGATCGCTTTCACTACGTCGATATGCTTCAGCGTGAGGGTGCACAGCCTAGGCATCGTTCCTATCCCAATCGTTTATACATTTCATTGTATTCCACAGGATTGTGCGCTAGAGGAATTTGAATCTACGATGGACAAAAACGACGGCTTGGCACCTGAACCAACTGATTCCACACCATTTCGCCTCCACAGTGCGACCACGGATGAATGCTGAAGCAGCTAGCGAAGAGTGCCGCATCTTTGGAAGATGTTGCCTTAATGACCTGCTGGAAGTACTACTGGTGACAACGCCGCTCCCTCTCCCCACATCCATCGATTCTCCAACAAACAAAAGAAAGTCTACATAATGCTGCAAGAATGCTTCAAGTTACTGAACCACGCGCATTTCTGCACTGGGAAATCGGGACAGAACACTTTCATATCCTTATCGAAGACATCCGCAAAGAACTCCACATCTCCACTCTTACAATGCAACACTCGGATCGGCACCATTCCCACCACCAGCTTCTGCCATCGCAGCAGAACTTCGTACTCGCGCTCTCGCTGCGCGGTATCTTCCAACAGCTTCATCACGCCGCGGATGACCTCCTCGTCCTGATAGGCTTGCGCAGGAATCAGACGCGATCCCTCCGCTCTACACACATCAAAAAGCAAAGTTCAAAGCGTACTGGTACACGATCTCGCCCTCCAGCAGCTGCAAGTACTCATGCGTCAAACCACCCGCTTCCACCGTGTCTTTGCTCTCCTCCGTGCGGATCTCCGAGGATACTTCCAGATAAGCTTTCAATTGGCCGCGACCCGAACATGAATCACATGCATTGTTCCCGAGGCCTTGGCACTTTTGGCAGGGTACACATCCGGAGTTGTGGCAAACCGCACAAGCGATCAACTTATCCTCCGGCTCCTCTTTCTTCTCACATTCCGGACATGGCACAGATCCACGTCCGCGGCAAACTTCGCACACCATTCGTCCAGATCCTGCATATAAAACACTTCCCGCGCCTACCAGCACAATGCGAGCACGGTCTGACGAATTCGGTAAATGGCACGGGAACGGACTTGATTCCCGCGGTATAGGGTGGCAGCGAGAGCTGGAACTGCCAGGGAGAGGGCGGGATGCCCAAACTCGGCGAAGAGAGCGGGATATTGGAAAGCGGAGTTTCCCTCCAAACGGCGGAACGCGCTTCGAATGTGTTTTGGAGGGAAATGACGTAGGCGAAACACATTTCCGACTGCGTCAAAATTCATAAAATTTTTCTTACAGACACGACTTGGAGCTCGTCCAGGATGGAGTGGTCCCAGCAACATTTCGAGGCTACGTAGCTGCGGAAATGCGCAATTGCGTCAGCTTCGTCGATGTACGAGGGAACGAAACTAGGAATTGGGAGAACTACTCCGGGAGGAGTAGGGTAATCGACAGGAACTCTGCAAACCGCTTCTTTATCCACCTCCATATAGGGCGCACTCATAAACTCGTAATTCTGTGGTCACAATGGGAAGGGACAATGATACGCGAATCTGAGGGAAGGAGTTCAGAGAAGCCACCACGTCATGAAGATCCTGGGGTTTCGGGGGAAGGAAGGGAGGATGTCCGGATGGCTTCGGAGGAAGCGGAGGAGGGAGGTACGGAGAATCTCCAGTGTAGTGATCAGGAGGAGCAGGAGCAGGAGGGGGAGGGGGAGGATAAAAAGAGGGATCATAAGCCGGCTTGGGAGGAGGAGGAGGAGGAGGGCTTTTTCGGTTAACTACGGGAGGGTAACCGGGAGCTGCATAGGAGTTAGAATCGGCAGGACCGAACTAGGGACATTAAGTGGGAAGGAGTCGCTACGTCGTATGGGTGAGAATAAACGTCAGCAGGGTTCGCGTTCATAGGCTAGATCGAACGGCGAAAAAACGCCAAAGAAAAGAATAAATAGATGAAAGAATGAACTCGCTAAAGTGAACCATTTCATCCAATAAATGAACATTATTTAGAAAAGGAGCATTTCCTTGAAATTGGGAGTGCTTTGACGAGTGTGGGTGGCGAGCAACGCATCTGTAAAGTGACGAACTGCAGATTTGTGTTTTTACATTATTCATGCTGATCATTTGATGAGACGGCTTCCGCATCTCTTGCTTCTGATATTGCATGGGCTGGTTTGATAGTGTTGAATTCTGTGATGGCACTATGGGATGAGTAACATGACCTATGGATCGAGTGGACACAATATAGAAGGAAGAGAAGCACAGATTGCAATAGTTGAAAGGATTGTTTTTTTGGAGTAAAGAGTGGGGTTAAGGAATCGATTGAGTGATATTCAGTATTGCAATGTTATGTTGAAATATTGTGTGATAGATTGACACAAGTTTTTAATGTTATGGCATTCAAGGAAGGAGTTACACTCTTTCTATATGACATTTCCCATACTCTAGGGCTATACTTTTTATTCATGTGTAAACACATTGACGTTCATCTGTGCAGTCCACATTTCCACCTTACTGCCAAGTCATTCGTCTTTTTATTCACTCTATCCACCCCATAGCATGTTCCATTCTATTCTCACCCCTATTACTATGTTATATACCCCTCCACTTCATTCCTCTACTAAAACAAACACTCCAACTCCGAGTTCCATTTGCCCAGATTCCTCCATTTGCGCTGTACCAATCCATCGGGTACTGCTCTTTCCACTCCACCTCTCCCAAAGCCACCATGCCTTCATAGCACGTCAGCAGCGGCTTCTCATATTCCGTCCCCCAGTCGATCGAGAGCCGCGTGCAAGCCAGCTGTACCCAGCAATCGATGTGTGTCATCCGCGTTAGCTACTCCCTCACACGCCTCGCCCAGTCCTACAGTCGCATTCGAGATCTCGGAGAGCAGCACCACATCATATTCGATGTTTCGCTGCTTCAACAGTGTCTGCAATCGCTCCAGCAGCTTAATATTCCCCTGCCGACCCAGCGTGCCTAGAATGATCCCCCAATGCTTGCAGGACCGAGCTTTCTCCACCTCGGCCGATCGCAGCCGCGTCATTTTGGTGAGATCGTATTCCTCCTCCGTCATTTCGAGTCTATTCGTGATCGAAATGGCGCAGAAACAAACGTGTAGGGGTTGTAACGAAGCGCTCGCACGTTCGGGTTCGTGATCATTGCGCTCTACTCTTCAGCATTGTTGGAACAAACACAAACTTCAACGTGGAACCGGCCGTCTGCAATGAAGATCATGCAGTCGGTGGTCGGCATGAAGGGCGATGTACACCCGAGAACCTCACCGCGAGAAAGCGGCTTTTCCTGAGGAATAATGACCTCAGGGTAATGCGGCTTTAAGGCAGCAGCAGCTTGATGAATGGCTTGGGAAAACTGAATTGTGCCTAAAAGAGCGATTCGCTGATCATCTGGAACGTTGGCGAGGATCGATTTCACCAAATGGTCCACGTTGATCTTCAATTCGACAAAGATGTATAAAACAGGAATTTGAGTCACTTGAATGGGTATCAAACAGGAGTGGCCGTAGTGCACCATAAAATCGGCCCCTAATCGCTTCGCAGAGTAATCATCCACACAGCAAGCGCCATACGAGACATCTCCCATCACAATCACCTTTACATGTGCGAAATGTCTGATAATATCGGCAATTGCACAAGCGTAGCTAAAAGTTGATACCCAGCAGTTAGAAGTACACTGCAAGTCCCTCAGGGAATTGGAGACATACGGTCTTCGCTCCCACTTGATTGATTCTGTGAATGGTCTTGTGGATTTCAAAGTTGTAGTTCGACGGCAGCTTTGCAATGGCAGCATTCAGCGACTCATTGTGTAGAAGCTCGTCTGGTATTGCATTATGGCGCACCACAGTCCTTTTCATATTTCTAGCACAAAAGCAAAAAAATCCCTCTATTCCTGGATTTCCTTTTAACCAAACAAAACACAATTGTCTTACAAATCGATGGATTCAACACAGGAAACCCTTACAGAAAAGAGTGGAGCGTGGTACGGCGCAATAATCTGATAGAAATCCCACCAAAATGGCTTGTCCACATCGCGGCCATTACTGTTCACGTTCTATTTGGTATTGGCAACTGCGTGGGTAAGGAAGCACTGAAATCGATGCCTGCCATCATATTTGCCTTTTACCGAGAATTGTTTGCTGGCGTGATCCTTCTCCTTATTACTGTATAACCGACCCATTTCCATGAGAAATAGTTGTGTACTCGAAGCCAGTTGGTAAAACGCTGCCACTGGAAGCGTCTCTTTCTTGTTGGTCTTTGTATGTTCGGAAATCAGGTTTTCTTCATCGTGGGACTTTCCTTTGCCCCAGCCCATGTCGCATCCATTTGGCAAGTATGCAATCTTGTCGCTTTTATAACGAGACTACCCAACCCATTATCACAGTCGTGATCACCATTTTACTCCGCATGGAGAAGCGAAGTGCCCTCAAGATCGTCGGTGTGCTTCTCGCTACGGCGGGTGCGATGATCGTTACTTGGTTCTCTGGCGGAGGAACGGAAGGGAAGAATATTCTGCTCGGCTCGCTCTTTTTCTTCATCAACTGTGTGAGCAGTTCTATGTTTGTGGTACGATTCTCGGGTTTTCTGCACGGATAGATCGTGTCGAAAGCGCTGGTGCAGCTGTATCCGGCTCTCTCGGTGACATCGCTCTCGTACAATGTGTGCTCGGTTTTGGTGATGATCGTTGGATTGGTGATGTATGGAAGTAGGATCGACTGCAGATTGCAATGTAGGGAATGCCAGCGCGTGGAGCATCCCGAAGGAAGGCATTTGGTGTTTGTTGTATTACGTGTTCATTCACTCGATAACCACTTATTTCTTAATGGTAGAATTACACACACACACATAGTGAGCGATAGGTGTGGTGCAATCGGTACATTGATGCATCGATCATCTCGGCGTATTCCACGTTCCAGCCCATCTCTACGACGATTGTGGCCGTTTTGTTCTTGCACGAAGTGCTGAAGTGGGGCGATCTGGGCGTGTTTTTGGTGTTTTTGGGACTGGGGTTTGTGATTTATGATAGTTATAAGAGCAAACGTAGCGATGGAGAGATGAGATGAGAGTGTAGGTGGAGCTGAGAAGGTGGAGAATGGGAGTGAACAAGAGAAGTTGTTGATGAAGGAGGAGGAAGAAGAAGAAGAAAGAGAAAGAGAAAAAGAAAAAGTGGTGATGATGGTGGGAGATGGGGAAACGAAAGTTTGATCTGTTTTTGATTCATTGACTTTTGGAGTTGTTTGTTGTTTGTTATATAAATGAAATGGTATGACATGGAAGAGAATCACGTTCGTACAGAACAGAATCGTGTAGAACATGAATATACGAATCGAAGAAAGTGGAGTTACAGGTTATTGGTAAGCTCTAGGATTCATCTACTTGAAAAGATTGGCAGAAATCACTGGTTTTGGAGAGTTGGTAGATCTTTGTATGGAGCTTGTCTCACAATGTAGAAACCATGGGAAGACTTTATCACAGGGATTTTTAATGATGAGAAGGTTGAGAAACCTGAGACTCGAAAAATCGGTATTAACGCATTCTATTACAGAGCCAATTATATATTTTCATTTTTATGCCTTCTCCTTATATATCTGTATCATAATAATGAAGTTTTGATATAGGGTGTTTAATAAGAGACTAACAATCGCTCTCTTTATTATATTTATTTCCTATTTGTATAGTTGATTTAGAATACACTAATTATTAGTATTTTCCATTTCTATATATCGCATCGAATCCAATTCCTCACGATGCGTGTATCTGCCTTCGTTCTTTGTATGTAATTAACAGAATCTGTAATATAGACACATTTATCGTGTTAGTTCTGTTCCGGTGTCTCAAATCGTTGCTTATTTTTGTTTCTTTCTTCTCTCTGATCGCATTCATTCACGCTTCTGTGAAAGCAACCACTTCCGAGAGTCGATTTGCATTCAACGAATATCTGCTTCGTATTCGCGTTAACAACAACAAGGACGATAGTCAAGACGTTTATCTTAACGGTTACGGCGAACTCCGCCTCGCCGAGCAATGATCTGTTTTCTCCAACAAACACTCTCAAAAAAAGCAATCATCCACTCCTCCACAATCCATTCATTCATTCCTCCACCCCTTATTCCTTCTTCACAATCTGCACCACATCCTCATCCATCAGCACATGATCCAATCCCACGCGCTGCGGCTGGTGTTTCACCGACGACCCCCAGACCCACGCGTACTGGAACTGGTTCACAATGCTCTTATGCAGTCGGTTGCAGAAGTCTCGGACGGTGGGCGCCTCTGCGTGTAGAATAACGGGCTCTTCATAGTCGGGAATCTGTCCCTTCGGCTTTGTGTAGATCCGAATCATCTTGCAGTACTCCCAGATCCGCTCCAGAAGCTCGTCCAGGTTCCACTCGCGGCCAGCACACACGGGGACGCAGTGCTCCAACTAGAAATCAAGGGGAAACGGGGAAACCACTTCAGCGAGAATGTCCAGCTCTTCGATGGAGATCTGGTCGATTTTGTTGAGGACGTACAGGCAGGGCATGTAGACGCGGTTTCCTTCGATTACATCGATCAGATCGTCCACCGTGGCGTCGCAACGAATGGTGATGTCCGCATTGTGGATCTTGTATTCGTGGAGGATGGAGGAGACGACGTCTGCATCCAATTCGCAGTCCTTCGACATGATTTGGAGGTTGACGCCGCCCTTGTCCTTGATCTTGAAGTAGATGTTGGGAGGCTGCTTGTTCAAACGGATTCCAAAGCCCTCCAACTCCTTCTCGATGATGCGCTTGTGTGTGACGGGTTTCATTGCATCTAAAACGATGAGAATCATATTGCAGGTTCGCGCCGTTCCAATAATCTGTCGACCACGACCCTTTCCATCCTTGGCTCCTTCGATAATACCGGGGAGATCCAATAATTGAATTTTCGCACCCTTGTAGTGAATAACGCCAGGAATACAGGTAAGCGTTGTGAACTCATAGGCTGCGACTTCTGAAAAGGTGCCCGTCAGTTTGGTCAGCAGAGTGGATTTTCCTACGGACGGAAAGCCAATCAAGCCAACACGCGTATCTCCCGACTTTGTGACATCGAAACCCTCACCACCTCCCTTGGAAGACTTGGGAGTCAGGATTTCACGCCTCAATTTCGCGAGCTTGGCTTTGAGCAATCCAATATGCTTTTCGGTGGCCTTATTCTTCTGCGTACGGGCCATCTCCTCCTCAATCTCGGCGATCTGCTGAACGAGACTCATGGTAACAGAAAATGTCTCACAAACAAACAAACTAACAAACGCACTTTCATTTACCCCCGACGTCTTCCAGTTACAAAGTTCCTCTTTTCCGATTTCTGAATCAGACTCTGAATCATCTCGACCAGCGCCGATTTCTCTCCATCGGTGACCTTCGCGATTTTCAGCGCTTTTTCAAACATCTCCTTCGCTTTCCTGTTCTCTCTCAGCGCCAGCTCCACCTGACCGCAATCGACCATCTACCATCACATCACCATTTTTCTCTGCCCCACCGTTTTGCACACGTTTCTCCCGTTCTTCTCCCCAAACTTCTCCGCAAACTCGCTCAGGATCGCGCAGATCTCCTCCGTCCTCGTGAATTTCTGCCTCACAATTTGCCGCCAAATTTTACCGCCAAATTCGGAATCCGCGCCAAAATTGCCTCCAAAACACGCATCAACAAATAGTTCTCCCGCGTGCACTTCGCCTCATACTCCTCCATCAGCTTTCCCGCCTGTTTTTCCCACGATCCTTCGCCGGCTCTACGCCTCACCGCGGTTATTTTCACAAACTCGAGCCACAGCAGAAGCGAGCGGCACTGCTCCTCCTCGATTTTGCGGTATTCGTCCGCGAAGAACGCTTCCTTCCCGCAGCTCTCGCATTTCCAGACCTCTACTTCGCATGGGCCGCGTGTTGCTACCTGGACTCGAAATGGCATCATGCAATTGCGGCAACTGAACTCCTCCGCATTTGCATCGATAGCTCAGCAGCAGCTGATCGCGATGCGTGTCGCGACACAGCGGACAGGCGCAGGTAAAACAATATCCTTCGCGAAGAACCCTTGATTTATGGAATTCCAGAAATCGTACCGATTTCGTAGATAGGAGGGACGCGACGAATCGACGTAGGAGATCTAGCCATCAGAATTCGTTCTTTGAGAGCACGGTGATCTCCTCGCCTTTGTGGATGGGCTGGAGGGCGCGGAGCGTGGCTTTGAGCCCGTCGAAGACGACGGTGGCGTTGGGAGTGCAGCGATGATTGGCGAGAGAGAGAAGCGGGTAGAGAGCGATGGCCGTCTCCTGGGTGAAGGAGCGGCCCAGAGGGGCGGAGAGATCGATGGTGGTCACGGCGAAGCGATTGCTGTAGAGCTTTCCAATGCAGGAAGTGATTGTGGAAAGCGGGCAGAGGGAGTCGGAGTACCAGGGCTCCGATTGGACGATGGAGTGGAGCAGAGTGGCGATCTGCTCGTAGCTGGAGAGCATGGAGGGCTGAATGATGTCTGAGTGATAGAAAGGGAATGTGGGTACCGATATTATCGCAAAGATCGATGATGTCGGTGTAGTCGCCGGTAACGACTCCGTCTACCATGGATTTTTCTGCTTTGTGTGTGCAGATCTCGTAGATCATTTTGACTATCAGAATATAGCTGTTCATCGGCTGATGGAGCTACAACTTATGCTACACAAGAAAGCATGCATTCATCAGCTTCTTCATCCAACTGCACTCCAGTTTGTGACGTTTCCTATCGAATTACGAATAACCTCTCCAAACCAAACCAGTCATCGACTTGGCAGATTCTCGAACAGTAACGTGTGTACCCGCACTTACCGCAGCAAGGAGTTTTTTCGAAGCTTTTCAAGCAATGATGGCAGATGGAAGTCGCACACTCATTTGTGACAGCCCAACTAAGTGGCATGCATTCCATAATGGTGGTTCCTAAAACATGGCATAAGAATAGTTCGAAATACCCTCAGGAATCAGTTTCTCCGTTACCAGGAATCGTCCACGCGATTTCGATTCCTTAACGGCCAGTCCCATCTCTTTTAAGTATTCTCTGCTAGACATATCAACTTGAAAAGACTAATTTTGGTAAACATGCGAAAGGAATGAGAATTTGTTCATTTCGATGTGAAGGAGTGGCGTGTTACCACATCTGGAATTCGATAACTACGGAACCGTGTAAGGCAGAATGGTTCAATGAGTTTCTCTGTTTCTCTCGTCTCCTCAAACAACTATTTTGCAACCATGGAAAACCAAATTGAAATGAAGAAAGTGGATACCGACGTTAATACAAATGCGATACCCACGCTAGAGGACACATCAAAGAGTGAATCCCCTGTGATGGAGAATACAAATGAATTGGAACTGAAAATGAGTCCTTTGGAGGACAAAAGTCAAGAAGAAACGATTGGCACAATGAATAGTTTTGGAGTGATTCAAATGGAGTCGTTTAATCAATAGCTGGCTATGAATATCATGAAGGGGATTGCTGGAACGGGTTGTCTTGCTCTTCCCGTCGCTGTCTACAATGTCGTGTTTGGTTTGTGTGGTAATTGCTAGGTTGGGATCATTTGGGCTGTGTTGTTGTTTATTATCGTGTCTGCTGGGTATATTCTCGGCTCCTACCAGCTCATCTTGACGAATGATCACCTGGCCGATCGAAAACAAGTATTTTATTTTCCATATTTTGCTTCTCACTCCAAGCTCAAAACGAAAACAATCCACACCAACAACCAATACGCCTATCTCTGCTACGTGGTACCATTCCCTCTCTCTCTCCTCTGAATCTAGACAATGGGCCTACCCGGATTTTATATTTTCAATCTCTCCATGATCATCACTCTCTTCGGCGCTTCCGCTGGAACCATCGTGCCCGTTCTTCCCTGCTTTGAAAATAGATCGCCATGACGGATTTCATGTGCAAACTTCCCTTTCAGATCGTCAACGAGACGGTCAATCGGCAAATCTTGCAGTCCATCCTCACTCTAATCGTCATTACACTCACCCTCCTAAAAGACCCTTCGTTTTATTCCGCTTTGCGTCCTTATTCCATAGGCTGCTCGTCGGCGTGTCTTCTCTTGGGATGTTGGCGATGGTGGCCAGTCTGGTCATTTTGTTCATCTTTGGACTGTGCACGTCGCAGTTCCGCTGGAAGAATGAGTATTTATTTCCCCATTCGACCTCCGGGTTTCTTTCGAACCTCGGATTGTTTGTTCACTCGCTAGCTTTCATTTTATTCCTTTTATCGAATACCGTTGATGGTTTTATATATTCCTTTTCTCCATAGAAGCACTTGAAAAAGCAATACAAGAAACATGCCACGCGGACAATCGGAATTGCCGTAGTAGCCATGGCTCTGATTTATGCATTCATGGGAATCGTGTTTTTGCTTCTTTTCATCGATGAGAATGGTAATGGAGGGAAAACGAGCTGACGGCTAGACAACATTGCACAGAATATTCTGGTTTCGTTCCCCGATGGGAATATTTTCGGAACCATTGTCTCTATTTTCATGGTCATCACCACAATCGGATCGGTTCCTCTGTACATGGGTCCGATCTGTGAGGTTGTTGAATCAGGCTTTGGTCCGATGAACGCAGGAAAGCTGTTCATTCGAAACAAGAAGATGATCGTCTTTCGCGTTGTGATGGTAGCTCTGATTTCTTTCGTTGCTTTTATTTTCCCGTATTTTAGCGACGTGCTGAGTTTCAATATCCTTTGATGCAGGAAGGAAGCTGGAAACCTTAATATTCACTTGGAAACTTCACGTCCATCCTCGTAGCAACGATTTTGCCGTGTTTGATTCACATGATCTTCTTCTGGAAGACTTTGCCGATTTGGTTTAAGGTGGTGGATGGGGTTGTGATCCTCGTTTCGTTTGTTACCATGGTTGTTTGTACAAGCGCGTCGTTGCAAAGTTTATTGGGAAAGACTGCCTGAATAAGTGTCAATTTATTTATTGTTTGTTTTAGTCCTTCGGATGTATCACAGATCGGGAAGAGGCAGGGGAGGAAGGAAATGGAACGAGGACGGCCAAAATCGGAGGCCATTTTGCACATTGTCGGTTCCGTGAGATTTCGTGAGATGTAGAGAAAAGCAAGGAATCTGTCATTCAAAATATTGCTCGCCGGAAGAACATGGACGAATAGTAATGATTCCTGAATGGATCAATAATAATGTGACCTACTACATAATGTTGATGATAAATCTCTGTGAAAAGTATCACAAAGACTATATGGTGGGTGTTCGGAATTACATTGGGAACAACAACGATCTCATATCTCAAATCAAACCACGCGATGTTATCTCCAAGATTGTGGACTGTAGAGTAAGACGTTTTTAGAGGATGGCTACTAGAACTATGATGTGGACTTTTCTTGGCTTGTGTCCATTATTCATTACGGTTTCAACATGTTGATGGAAGCTCTTCCGGATAACGTGACTCC
Source organism: Blastocystis hominis (assembly GCF_000151665.1). NCBI lineage: Eukaryota > Bigyra > Opalinata > Blastocystidae > Blastocystis > Blastocystis hominis. The sequence continues at coordinate 475,489 of NW_013171860.1, forward strand.
AGAACTAGAAAATCGAGTTCGATGTAACTGACACCTTTCCTGCTTTAATTGTCCTAGCCATAGCAAAAGCACTCCACATCAAACGAGATTTACACTTCGGCAGACCCACCACCACATCGAACCGTCATGCCCCTCTCCAAGAGAAGCATCCTGCGCGAAACTCGCATCCAACCGCCGGATCCAAGTCTCGAGGCGCGCTCCGCAAGACTCTCAGCGCTGCCGAGCAAGAAGAGCAGCGCAACCTGCGTCTAATCAACTTCTTGTGCCGTGCCCCGCGGGAATCCTTCCAAGACAGCTACTATTTTTCCGTCGCGGACCGTCGGTGTCTCGGCGCTTTTTTCCCGCGTAGAAATGCCTCCCTCGCTGCGGCAGCTCATGTACAAACTGCTCGTGAAGACGTACGGCTCCGACTACGCGGTACTTCGCGCGATTTCTCGCTGACGCCTAGCTCTGCATGAAGTTTCTCCGTTTCTACGATTTGGACCCGATCCAATCGCCCTCCAGGCCTGTTTTGTCTCCTGTTTTTCTCTTAACAGCAGGACAAACAGGCGAAACGCGACGAGTTGATCCTGCCGGACCCCTCGTGCTATCAGCTCCCCGCGGATATCCGCGTGTTCTTCATCGACACGGCGGAATCTCTGCGGCAGGCGGTGGAGGAAATGCGCGGAGAGACGGTTCTGGGGTGGGACTGCGAGTGGTTCGAGCTGCGGAAGGGAGACAACATCGCGCATTTGATTCAGATCGGCGGGGAAGCGAAGGTGTGGATCGTGGACGGGGTTTGGTTGGAGAAAGAAGCGAATCAAGAAGAGGGCGATGTGCTGTTTTCGTATTTGTTTGAGAGCCAAACGATCGCACATGTGTTTTTGGGGAGGGAGGATTTCCAGCATTTGCGATGGTAGGAGTGGAGAGAGGGCTGGATGGTAGCTTTCATCGCATGAAATGCTGGGAGAAGATTCCGAACGTGGCGTATTTGGATGGTCTTGCGAAGAGAATCGGAATGAAGAAGCTGTCGTTGAAGGCGATGACCGCGTTCTTTGTGAAGTACGAATAAGGAAGGGAGTCAATGAGAGCGAATTTGGATAAGGCGATGACGCTGAGTGGATGGAATCGAAGGCCTTTGTCGAGCAATGAGATCCAATATGCAGCGATTGATGCGTTTGTGACGCGGCTTTGCTTCGTGGAGTGCGCGCGGATCCTTTGGAAGAAGCCGTCGCGATCGGAAATCCAAGATCGGATTACGATGCTGGTGAACAGCAGCTCGGCGGCTAAGGGGAAGACGGTGAAAGAGGCAGATTGCATTGTGTATGATCCGAAGCCGACGAAGGAAGATTTGGAATTGATTTCGAATACGATTACGGATTACGCGGAGTATTGTTCGTGATGTGTGTTGTTTGTTTGATCGAAAGTATTAGAAAGTGAGATGAAGAAATGGCGATTAAGAATGTGATTGACACAAGAATAGATGGAAAAAGAGAATACAATCAAAATCGTGATGTGATGACAAACAAACTTGAATACATGGAATGTGACATAAAAAACAAATAATTGTATGAATTGAATAGTCATTTGTTGGACTGTCTATTTTGAAATGAGATGTGTAGTACAAATAAAAATACCGATTTTGAATACTATATTGATTTGGTTTTTTATAGTAAAAATGGATACTACTCAAAAGATAAAGCAATAATGCAAAAATCAATTAAATAATAGGTAACGAAAACAATCAACGAACTGGATGTGGCCTACTCGGTGTTGACAATGGAAAAATGATATCGTTGTGTGTTTGTACAAGATGTCGGAAATAAAGCAACACACAGCACGCACTACGTTTTATCGTACAAATGAAGAAAAGTGTATTGTGAACTACATGAAATCAAATGCAGGTTAGAAGTGGATCGTACACACTTTTTACATTACACTATCAATTATTCAATCAAACTCTCTAAGTTCTTATTCGGGCAATTCCATTTCTTTTATTAATTCTTTGCTTTTATGATATTCTCTATATCAATCACTTTTCGCATTTTAGTGATAATAATAAAAATCAATATTATTATTATAACAGTATAATGGAATCCATTATTCCATTTTATTTTTGAAAGGTATTATGTTCACAGTTTCACAGATGTTCCAATAAGTTTGTTCATTACTTGCATATTCAAATCAATCCAGAAAATGAGTTCCATACATTATTCTCTTTATTACGTATATATATGTATATGTTTATTCTTTTACAATACCATCCAGTACAATCCAACTCATTTACTTATTAGTCTTTATTCAATTGTACTTATTTTTGTGATTTGCCAGTACAACAAAATTCTATATTCATTATTGAATCACACTTGAGTATCTCAACCTCTCTATTTTATTTATCAACCATTCATTTTTCATTTATATAATCAATAACACGACTGACTGGAACAACTTAGCTTAACCTATTTAGATTATGCTATTGGAAAAGGATCAATCGATGATTGGATCCTAAATCAATGAATAACCATAGTTTAAGGATAAAGATTTGAATCAAACAAAAAATCAAGCATTTAGGATTGAATGATCATTGAATGAGTTGTAATGAAATGATGCCTGTAGATCCAATGCCTTTTCAGCAGAATAGTAGAAGCATCTATGAATGAAGTCAGTCAATCTATTAATATTCAAAATTGATTTTGATTGAATATACTTTAATAAACAACAAAGATTCACATATTGAAGATGTGGAATATCTGAATACTATTTATGTTCAATAGATAATATATACTCCAATGTCACTGAAGAAGTATAATTAAAACTACTTCTGGCAACCTTGATCATAAATAATAGATTTGGAGAAACTATGTTCGATCATTTCAATTCAATTCATTATTACTTCACGTCATTACTGAATGAAAAATATATCTACTTTTACTTAGTGCTCTTCCACTGAGTTGAGTGGATTGTAATGATGAAAGATCTACATCAATCATTTCATTCGAATTCATTCAATACTTTCAATTATTGTTGAGAAGGAGCTAAAGAATGAACGACTATTTAATGTAATGGTTGTAGATTTGGAAGATCTATGCATCATTCAAATATTCAATATCATATCAATACCTCGAATCACAAATGAACTATAACAAAAATTCCATGATTTACTTTCAATTGTACCAATTCGAATGGATTGTAATTGTGGTAGATTCTTCAATTCAAAGTCTCCAGCAAAATCACTGAAACTATATTCACCAATTTGAATGGATTCCAATGATTCACAATTCAATATGTGGAATGATTTCGATTCATCATCTCTCAATCCATTCTTTTCCTGAGTAAATGAGTTCTTGCCGATTTTGATAGTTTTCAATCGATTCAATCCATCGATTTGGAATGTTTGCACTGATCCAAAACATTCATTGCCGATTTCGATTGATTCCAAATTGTATAACAATGAAACATCCCAATCAACCAATACACAATTGTCACTCAGTTTCAAATGTTTCATTCCGATATTCATTGGTTTGCTGCCATCTCCTTCATATTCAATATCACATTCAATTCCATTGTACCATTCACATTCATTCACTAATTTACCATATCGATCATACACAATTCCAATTCCAAATCGATTATCATCACACCAATATCCTTCATATTCTATCAAACCATTATCATGATAACTCGTTCCATATCCAAATCGTTTCCAATCGATCATTATGCCCTTGTACAACAATATTCCATCATCATCATACATTTCACCATATCCAAATGGAATTCCTATTTTACCTTCGTTTTCGTTTTCTTTTTCTGTCAATATCGAGCCTTCAAATCGACTTCCATGATCCAAATCCACGATTCCTTCTACCAAGAATTCTTCATTATATGAAATAGCACCAATTTGATGATTTCCAATCACTTTCAACACTTTCTGCTCATTGACCACAAATCCTTGATTCATCAATATTCCATTATTGAATTGCAATACTACACATTTTCTGTTACTCAATATGAGTGAAATCCAGCCATTTGGTTTCCATTCTTTACCTAAGCATCCCTGCACACTTTGAATAATAGAACTATCAATGTGATAGTTACTAATAGCAGAATTGACAAACTCAGCAATGTTTTGCATGGAAATGAAAAGAAATATGGTAAAACGGTTATTTTTGGAAACAAGATCTGTTTCATTATTTCTCGATAGTAGTCACTCCATAGATTATTATTTTGTGTGGAACTGAATTGAATAGTTGGTGTGTTAGAAACTAGAAAATAATAATACAATCTCACTTTCTCAAACCTTTCTGTTTTCTCTATTTGCACTTCATTTCCATATATCAAATTAACTCTATGACATTTTCAAGTATTTTCAGCTTTGATTATAATGTATTTCGCATTTTCATGACCTCACTTTCTATTGTTCAAATGGCTGTTTTATAATGTTCATAATAGATACATTGGTAATAATAATATAGTTAATAATCAAATGGTGTAATTTGATTTTATAACACTCGAACACAATAAAGCAAATACGATTGGAATAGTTTGATTGACACTATATAGACTATTGCGATAGAAAGTAGAATGGATAAATCATCACTTCTATTTGATAAATGATTTCATTGTATTGATCTCCAGTTCATGTTTGTATTCTTTATCAGCTGAATGATAATCCATATTTAGTACAATGGATGATATTGCAGCGAAAAAGTGGATAATGGTTAAAAATAGAAAATCGGAATCATAGTATCATTAAACAGACAACCTGAGTTTTCTTAAACTTTTCTCGGTTTTCTTCTTAACTTATTCCAATGAACGAATCTCAGAACGAGGTTGCTTGTAACTTTTGTGAGATGTGTGGATGTACGATGGATATTGCTGTTGCGTATCTCCAATGCTGTGACTGGAATATCGAAGGAGGTAAGACAGCACAATGAGAAATTGATTTTGTAGCGGTTTCGTTGTTTTTTGATAAGTATGCCTCGTCCAGCATTTTTATGGTGCAGCGGAGGAGCTCCACTGGTAAACGAGCTAATCACAGAGACAGATGGTAATAACCTGAGTGGACTTGTGAATACTCCTGCCAACTGCAATCACTTTGCTGAGGGTGTATGCGCCCCATTATTTCCATTCTTACACGCAGATCAAACCATTGACTTCATCCACTCTTGTGTACAAAGAAGAGTGTGTCTATTGTTTTTCCAAATGGGTACAGCATTCTCCCTCTTCTCTTTTTTTATCTCATAGGATCAAAACAAAGGAATCGATGTCTGTCTTACCTGCTACCAGGGATTCTGCACGGGTTCTGCAGAACACTCCCGCTTCCACTTCAAAAAATCGGGCCATCCGCTCTATCTTCGTCTTTTCCGTTATGAACTCCCTTCCCCTGCTCCCGCCTCCACATCCGCAGAAAACGCCGATTCCTGCCCAGAAAAACTCACGAAGCTCGCAATCGGCGTGGAAGGAGGCGCTTTGCCCCCCTCTCCGATCTACGAAACGGACATGCAAGTCGTGTGTCTGGCTTGCGATCTTACGATGCCAGCGCCAGACTTCGTTGTGTTTGATCCTGTTTGTGACACACAGGTGCGTGAAATCGGGGAGCGGATCTTGCTGAGCGCGTCTGGCGAGAAAGAAAAAGAGCTGAGTCAATGGGAGGCGGAGAACGCGAAGCTATGTCCGCACTGCGAGGCCTATCAACGCCCCGATCCCTGTCCACACGTCGATCTGAGTGAGAATCGCTGGGAACGCTGAGGGACAGAGACGATGCGATGCGAAGACTGCGAGTTAGCGCGGAATCTGTGGCTGTGTTTGGAGTGCGGAACGTTCCATTGCGGAAGACAGCAGTGGAACGCGACGGAGGAAATGCCGGGAAATGGCCACGCGATCGAGCATTTCCGGAAAACAGGGCATTGTCTGGTGGTGAAGGTCGCTTCGATCCAGGAAGTGAGCGTCGCTGCGGCTTTCTAGCGATTAGAATCACGCAGATGTGCATTGCTACGCGTGCGACGACGATCCGGCTTGCAACTACGGCGATGTGCTGCTGCCGTCCATCCACTCCGTCCTCACCGCGTTCGGCGTGCTGGCAAACGGGAAGCTTGTCGGTCTACCGAGCTCGCAGCACGAAAAATCGCTGTTGGAAATGAATCTTTTCGTGAACACGGAGTTCAATTTCTCCATGGTACTCTCCACACACTCCGCCATTCACTAGAACGATCCTCAGGGCGATCCCTACCCGCTTGCAGCCACGCCGTCCGCTTGCGGACTCGACAATCTCGGAAATAGTTGCTATCTGAACGCCATTCTCCAGTGCCTTCTGCATCTCCGCTCGGTGAAACGGCTGCTCCAGAACGCTTATTGGAGCACTCACTTCCAATACTGCACCAACCCTCTTCCTTCCAGCTGTCTTCTCTGCCAGTTCTCCAAAGTCGCTCAGGAAATGCGCAACGGCGCGGCAGGGAAGCACGTGCAGCCCAGGCTGCTGAAGCAGGCGATCGGCGGCGTAGCGCCGGATTTTAACAACACACAGCAGCAGGGTTCGGAACGAAACACGCAATGAATCGCAGATTGCTTCGAGTTTTTGACGGTGTTTTTGGACGCGTTGGGCGACGCGGCGTGGATACGCAGATTGTTCCGCATTCCCTTTCATTACAGCATGAAGGTAGGGGAGGGGAGCGATTGGAGAGCAGTGCGAAACGTGCGGAGCGCGATCGAACGGTCCGCAGGACGAAGAAATCGCGCTGAACGTTCAGATTGCGGAGCAGAACGAATCGCTGGCACAGCTGATAACGGCGAGCTTGGAGGGAGAACAGGTCGAATTGCAGTGTACTGGCTGCAATGGAAGTAGAAATGGAGAAAAGGATGAATGGCAGAATCCATGTGGACACGAACGATGGTGATCGATGAATTCCCCTCGGTGTTGTGTGTTCGAATCAATCGGTTCATTGTCGACCCACAGACATTCGCCATTCGAAAGAATACTGTTTCCCTCCATCATGGTGTTTTGTGTGTAGAGTGCTGTGGAAATCGATGAGGAAATCGCAGTGGCGAGGTGTCTCGACCCGGAATTGAACATGTCGAAGCTGTTGGGCGTGAGTGCTGATTTGTAGAACTGAGAAAAAATGGTATAAATTGGCAAGTGTGTGTCTGCATCGTGGAGACAAAGCTGATTTCGGGCATTATGTAGCTGCCTATCGCGAAGAAGGTGTGAAAGAGTGGGTGTTGTGCAACGATTCGAAGGTTGTTCTGGCTGCAGATGCTCCGATTTCGGAATGCTACCTTGCATTCTATGAGAAAAAGTTGTGAGTTGTTTGTTTTTTAAAAAAGAGAAAAGAAAAGAAAAGTGTGAGAGTGATTCGATGAAACGCCCGTCTTTTTGTTTGGCTGTATTCGAAAGAATAATCAATAGAACTCCTCGCTTTTAGGACGAATCAATATGGTGCGTTTTGTTGTATCTGCTTTGATTTCTGTAGCCCCAGAACGAGTTTATTGAGCTACATCAGAAACGACACGGAATTCGTTTTGATTACTAAGAAAGATAGTGGGGTTTCATTTCGTATTGTTGATTTTGCTAGGAGAAAGAAGGAAGCACGAGCAGGTCACGAAAAGGTAAAATACGCAAAGAAAGTGCATGGAATTAAGGGAATTCTGCACAGTGCTCAACGATACAAGGAGAAGGCGGCCATGCGTAAAGAGTAAGTGGTGGGGAATGGGTAGGACGTAGAATCAAGACGCACGAGGAGCGTTCGAACAAGCACGCCACTACGGACGCCACTCCCGAGGGAGCTCTTCCTGCCTACCTTCTGGATCGTGAAGGAGTGTCTCGGTCAAAGATTCTGAGCAACACAGTGAAGCAAAAGCGTAAGGAGAAGGCTGGAAAGTGGACGGTGCCGGTTCCGAAGGTGAACCCGATCGCCGATGCGGAGATGTTCCGCGTTCTCTCGACAGGAAAACGGAAGCAGAAGCAGTGGAAGCGAATGATCACGAAAGTGACGTTCGTGGGCGAGGGCTTCACGCGGAAGCCTCCAAAGTACGAGCGCTTCGTTCGTCCGACAGGACTTCGGTTCAAGAAAGCGCACGTTACTCACCCCGAATTGAAGACAACGTTCTATTTGGATATTATCGGAGTGAAGAAGAATCCGCAGAGCAAATTGTACACCGAGCTGGGAGTGATCACGAAGGGAACGATCATCGAGGTGAATGTGAGCGAGTTGGGATTGGTGACGGAGTCGGGAAAGGTCGTATGGGGTATGGAAGGAAGGAAGGACTGAGGGATAGGCAAGTACGCGCAGGTAACGAACAATCCGGAGAACGATGGATGTATCAACGCGATTTTGCTTGTGTAGTTTAGTTTAGAGCGTGTTTGAGACAAACAGAACACATACACACAATACAGTAATAAAACCAGTGAGTTAGAATTGGGAAATGGGCAGAGACTGAGAAACCACACTCCCTTGATACACGGATGCTTTAGGAACATAAGCGAGTTTACGATTATAAGAAATTCCTGAAAGCAGAGGCGAATACCCATGAATGGAGGGATGGTAGAGGACTTTGGCCACATAAACATTCGGAGCGGACTTGCTACTATTTGTTGAAACTCTCCAGGAGAGTGTAGGAGTCACAACTTCGACAGTTTGCTTGGAGCTTAGTTCCTTCATAAAACGGGTGTATCTCTCTCGAAAGGAGCGTTTGTCTCGCTTTCGATGCATCATAAAAGAAAAGATTGATTCGCCTCCTTCTTTTGACTTCGGAGAGCTGCAGGCTAGTTGTTACACCAGAGTATTCAATTTCATACATGTTGCAGAATCTGAAGGAATAGATAGTGCGTCTTGTGAATCACTAGAAGTCATATACTCCATTCTCTCGTCTTCAGTACTAACGGTAATGGAGTTATCACCGCTAAGTTGCGCCTCTGCGCTCATGAGGGGAAAACCAAACACAAAGTATGACACACAGAAATAGGGAAAAGTGGTACCCAGTACTATTTTTGGAATGACAAAAGTGGAAGGGAATTTTAGAAAAAACGATTGAATCCCCCAATTTGTTTTTTCTTGTGCGTGCGTCGTATTACAGATATTCAAGTGACGTCATATCACAAAATTGAAGGATGTTCAACGCGATCAAGCAGAGTGCTCAGAAAAGTGTAATGACAGTAACGTCATGGTATCGTGTACCAGCAAAAGTAAAATATTGTGAGAGTGAATAATGAAAACAGGGAATGGATCGTTTTGAGTTACTAGCGATGTCTTCCTGTGTCCCATTTAAAGCAAGCAAACAGTATGATTACAAATATCATTTTGTATGCCCGTTTCATGTCGTGGCTCCCTACTTGTTCAAATCCTACTTTCCAGGTATTTTAATATTGTTCAATTCATGGTATAGATTCTTCGTATCCATGGTTGCAGTATGTAACTGAAGACAATGTGATTTTAACAGCGGAGTTCCGAGACGTGCGCTATTTTATAGCTGTGTGAGAAATAGATGAATGGAAATATAACAAATCGCGTAGGTGTGAACAACAAGGTGATTGCCCACAATTATCGGTAAGTCTCTGTATTGTTCGGGTGATTCGCATAGCGATTTGTGCTGTTTCCACCTCCACAAGGAAGAAGAAGCCCTCGAGACCCTCAAAATGTATGGGATGGATCCGTCTCCCTCCAAACCGCCCCAATCCCAACCGCGTCCCAACTCTCTGGAAGAAGTCGACGCGCTTCTCTCCCAAGCGACATCCCGCGTCGAGCTGCACAGCTCCTCGATTCGTCGTCTCCGCAAAGAAAACGAGCCCTACAACGCCGTCCACGGTCTTCAACTAAGCGAAACTTCGCCAAAGAAAGGAGAAGTTTGAACGTTGAGACGGACTGAATTCAAGCCGATTTTGTTGGCCGGACATCGACGAGAAGCGCGCGAAGACGCAGAAGGCCGCGATGTGTCAATCCTAATTCCTTTTGTTGTGTTTGTTTGTGTGGATGACGAGCAGACGAGCGAAGGCCGCGCGCTTCACATCCAGGACGGACGGTCGATGGTGACATCGAGCGTGGTTCTGCCTGGCGGAATGGTGGGCGGAGGAGCGTTCGATGTGGAGGGAAATTGCAAGGGGATGATTGAGGGAATCGTGCATTCTCCGGGAATGAATATTGTGTGGAGAGAGGGAGGGAGTGATGAGTAGAACGGGCATGTGGTTCCGAATACGCATGCACAGAATGTGTATGAGAATTGTGCTGCGATTATCAACGCGGATGTGCTGTCGGATTTTGTGGTGGATGTGGAACTGGGACTTCTGGACGATATGCAGGAGGAAGTGAGGAAGATGCGGAAGCAGATGGGCGAGGAACAAATCAAGGAGGAAAAGCAGAAGATAATGAAGCCGATGATGGAAGCGATTCAAAAGTCGCAGTGAATGAATCTATTAGTCTGGCAATGAATGGAATGTTTGTTGAATCGATAGCAGGCCAATTAGGATGAAGAAGTGTAGGAATTCTTGTATTCTTTCAGAAACATGGATTAACTATTCTATCTGAATAAGGAGGTTTTATATCTAGATAAGAACTATTCCATCCCTATTCTCTGAAGTGGTGGGGATATGAGTCGAAGGATCAGCAAAGATTTATTATCTTCCATCATTTCTCATACTATTGAAAAAAGAAATCTGAACAACAATATTACAAACCAAATTTGAAATTACACTCATCCATTGAACAACTCAGATGTTAACAAAGCTTTATTCTTCATGTATGATTCATTGGTGACATAATGGATACGATATTTTTACAAATTTGTGAATACCTAAATACTCGATTATCGTTAACTTTAGCTCAGTATCACCAATCTTTGACTAACAACTCAAGAGGCTTTTCCTATTTGTAAATCAATCATAATCATTACACAATATGCATAGTAATGAGACTAAGGATTGAAATATCCAAATGTTGGTATATAATTCAAATCTGTGTAGTCTTTCATGGTATTTACTATATAATCAACAAGGATGAATATAACTAATATTACTACAAATAACAATATCAGCAATGTTGATAATGATAAAGTGGAGGATAACAAGAATGGACTCTATGCTAATGATAAACACACTTATCCCAGTTGTGAGACTTGACTGTAATTATGATTGGAGACTGTAATCAACTACCATTTTTATTGCAATTAGCGAAGATAGATAACATAAGCAATATCAAAAACTGAAATTCTAGAGTGAGTATTAGGAATGAAAGATATCACTCATTGTTCTTAATTTCAATCAATCAAATAAAGATTAGTATTACTGTGAAAGGGTATTACTAAACAATAGTCAAAGTATTATCATCCGGACACACAATAGAATACATCTGTAAGCTACTATTCAATTGATGGGTTTTATGGTAAAAAGCTCATTCAAGTATGAGCAGGCATAATGCTAGATTTCCATTTTATTTGCACAAATGGAATGATGGAAAGAAGTAAGGGAATGGCGCTTTTTACGCAAAACCCGGTGGCCGTTTGATTTGAACAAAACGCGGCGTGGAGACAAATACAAACCCTTTATTGGTCGTTGGAATCGACCAATTGACTCTGAGTCCTCAACTATCGTTCCTGGGTTGACTAGCCGATTATGTGGTCAATAATATCCAGGTGCATGAAAGCAGTAGACGTACCTAGCTAAGGTGAATTATTGTTATTTCTCTTGTATTTACATGTTTGTTTGCTTATTTGTAATGACCGAAAGCCAATATGTGTATATTGTCATCACAAATCCATCTATTGTTGTCCATGCAAGTCATAAGTGTCTTTGGTAAAGAGAGAACATGCATTATTCCATTCTCATACAAGATTCACCTATCAATGGTTCATTCGATTCAATTAATCCTTCCAAGTTCAGAAATCCATTTATCACTTCCATGACTGTTCTATTCAAACCCAATCAAGTCATGTTCAATAATGTGGACTCAACCAATGTGGAGACAAACACCAATGGTGAAGAGGTAACGATCTCGCCTGGTTATTATACACTGAGTGAACTCATTGCCATTCTGAACACCATGATTAATATTACTACATTTTCAATTTCCACAATGGATACAAGTTATGAGTGTATTTGGATCCAGTCTCCATACTCTATCGATTCTACGAGGTACATATGATATCGAAACGATCATTGCAATGTTGAATGCAAGTGATGCTCTATTTGAAATAGTGTATAGTGGAGAAAATGCATTTCGAATCTATATCCAGTTTGTGATTCTTCCTCTGACACAACTCATTCATTCCTTGAATAAAGCGATTCATTTGTCGATGTGTGTGTGGAACATGAATGAGATCAAGGAACTATGGAAACGACCAAAACGAAGAGGTGCAACTCGAATGATCATCAGTGGATTCAAACGAAACATATACTTCATCGATCTTATCGATTTCTCTTTCAAACAACACAAATCGATACAGGAAGTATTAGGAAGACAAAAGAGTACTGGATTCTATAAGAATCGTAAATACAAATATGTCCTTGTATACATTGATGGATATTCGAAATACCTGATGACTCGGAAACTGAAAAGCAAGAATGCTACAGAAGTCACTCATGCGATGAAGGACATCATTCAAACATATGGTGAATCACCAAAGCATATTTGCTTGGATCGAGGTACCGAGTTCACCAATGCCATCTTTCGTACCAACATCTTGAACAAGTATGATATCACCATGTATCACATGGATTCAGCTAATAAGGCAGTACTAGCTGAACGAACAATTCGAGATATCAAGGAAGACATCATGGTTCCATTCAATCAATCGAAAGGTGTATGGTTCGATTTGATCGATGGTGCAGTTCGTCGACATAATGGAAGGAAGAACAGAGACACCGGATATACACATAATAACATTTGGCTTAACAACAACGATATCTTGTACATGGAGAAAACAGAACCATCCAACATGACAGCAAAGGACACAACACCTCAATTCGATGTTGGTGATTATGTTGGAGTGACACGAAGACCTCGCATTCTGGAAAAGCGATCATTGACGATCAAATGGTCTCAGGACTTGGTTGAAGTTGTTGATATTGACGATCGATTCATGCCATTGATGTACGAAGTGAAGAATGTGGAAAACGATAGCAGACAGAAGTGTTATGATTGGGAACTCCTGGCAAGCAAATGCAAACCACAACCAGAACCACCCATCACTCAATCCAAGAGTGATAAGGAACCCAATGCATTGAGAGAGGCAGCAAGATCACATCGACCCATTACGAGGAGTCAGAAGAAGAAGAAGAAGCAACAACCTCGCCCAGGTGTTCGAAAATGATCGTGATGCTCTTCACACCTCTCAGATATACAAGAGAAGGGATATTTGTGAATGCAGAGATCGTATGACTCTCACTTGCCCATTCTATTCCATTTATCAGTTTGGTATGGGAAAGGGTCACAAGATTGCTGAGTGTATCGACGAATGGTACATCGAACAATTACACACCATCCATTGAAACACTCACCTTGTATCCCTTATCCACAACCGATTCGATGGAATCACAATGTTTGAATAGGTCATCATTCTCATTGTAACATGGAATCGATGTGATTATGAAATATAAAGCCGAAGGTAATTGGAATTGGCATTGATTATTGAATGGTTGAGTGGATATGTGTGTATGTTCAAACAGTGTGACATTATTGACTTTCACAAAACAACCAGAAGGTATCGTCCATGAATATTGAGGAACGCCATCCACTGTCTCACGCACAAGGGCATGTTTGCCATCGTTCTCTGGCATATTGATGAGCATGTTATCGAGCTTCTTGAACGTGTAATTGTTTCCATTGCTGCTGAATATGATCGACATTGATTCAATTTACTTTGGTTGATTTGGTTCATAGTACTTGACATACACACCCTTCAGACAAGCTCCATTCATATTCGAATATGGTAACATGTTGAGTGAGAAACGAGCCAAATTCATCACTACCGTGAAGAAGAACCTATACTACTTATTGGCAAATTCGACATATAACAAGCTCGTGGAAACTGGATTGAAATGAATGCAAGTGAAGTTCCCCACCACATGGAATGAACGCGAGGCAATCATTCAGAAGCATGGATATGACATAATCGCCGGGACTACCATGTATTCCGAGAATCTGATCGGCATCAAATTGAATACACCAGTGCGCAAGGTGTTGAAGCCGTTCTTCATCGGGTTCGCCATTCTCGACATGTCCAAACACATCATCTACGATTTCTACTACAATGTGCTCAAGAACACATTCGATAATGTGGAGCTGTTGGGGCAGGACATGGATTCGCTCATCGTACAACTGAATGATGGGGGAAACATCGTTCACAAGATGTGCGACATGTACAAGTCATTCGACTTCTCGGAATTAAATAACACGAGCTACTTCTATGGACAACTCGTGAACTACTATGAGCATGAAGTGGACAAGAGCAAGTTCCCTTCGTTGTCATCGTTCCTCAACTTCAACAAGAAGTTTCCTGGATGCATTTTGAAAGACAAACACTACGGGCATCGCATCACGTGGTTCTTGTATTTGAGACCCAAGATATGCCACCTCGTTGATGAGAAGCATGTCGTGCACAATGCAGCAAAGGGAGTTCCTCGCAATGTGGTGATCGATGGTGAGAGAATGAGTGAGAAAAACAACGAGTTTTACAAGCGTGTCCTTGAGGCAGAGAAGAAGAGAGATGTAGTAATTGAAGGCAGCTTCAGGAGAATCAACAACCAAGGATTCAATATCACAACGAAGGAGCAGACCAAGACACTCATGACTTGCACATACAACAAGAGAAGGAGCTTGGACGATAATGTGCATACACTCGCGTTCAGGCATTATTGACGAAAGACATGTAAAGAAGAAGCTGTATATACTTTAGACAGTTTGGTCGGGGAATCAGAGATTCCCGTGAGTGATGTAGGAGTTCCGATATTTGTATGGATTGATACAGGAGAATGAATTATTCCCCGGTAAGCCTTGGATAAGCATGGAGTAGTGTCGGGAAAAAGCAGATTTGCCGTGCATCGCCTTTCTATACCATAGACAGCGGAGGTAAGCAAAATAAGCCAAAGAAAAGATTTCGCGCCATATTTCTTATAATGGGGGAAAATACTAGTTGTCCAAGGTGGAAAACAGCAAGCGATGTAAGAAGAGATCAAAGGGGCGACTTCGAGAGGCTGGCATACATTTGACGGGGTCTAAGGGGCAACTTTGACCGAAAAAGGCGGGCAATAAATTTGCACAATACACGTCAATTATCAATAACTATAACTGCTACAATTAAGATAGTAAAACCACCCTTACTAACCATCACAATAATAATTCATAATTCTGCTAAATATCGATAATCATTTGCTGTTAATCACCAGTCATATTGAACATACAATTGATGAATACTAGCATATTCAGATATACATAGTGGTGTTTCATTTTGGTGCATATTGTGTGATATGAATTGTATCAAAGCCCATAATGAATTCACATTCTGAATGTGACAACTAATAATGTTGCTAGTTCGTGTTATAAGCTGAGAGAAGGAATGAGCAGTATTAACAAACAAGAGTCTTCACAATAGTTACTCTCAATAGTATTGATTGTGAATAGTTGATGTTTTGTCATCATCATCATTATTCTGTATGGGAAGATAGAATAATGTGTATTTGTGATTAATTTATATTTTGGCTTATTAGTATACGCCATGGAATAGAATACTGTGAAAATAAGATAGGTAAGTGTGGAATAATCAGAAATGGCCAATATGAATGAAAACAACAATACTAGAATGTAATAGAATAATAGAAAATAGCATATGTTTTTGAAGTAGCAATGGAAATCAAGTCATTTTCACAAATTATGACGAACAATAGCTGAAATGATGATATTTCACAGGGATCTGTTTTAGCACATCCTGAAACGAATTACATAGATCATGCATAGTTTTGCTTCAAAACAAACAAAATCCAAACAAACACGATTCTGTCATTTCATTGGTTTAACACAATGTTTGATTCTGTTAAATCCATTTTCATAAAATAACTAATTCTGAGTAGCAGGAACAATACTGTTGATACTTAGTACTGGAATAACCAATCGATAAATGAATGAATGATTGGAGTTTGTAGTAAATTCCGTTATTGCTAGTTGGAATGCACAATGATTGGTATATAGTGATTGTAATTGAATGATTCCTAGATATTATCACAGATTGTATGCTATATGTGAATAGAATAGTACTGGAATGATTTGTGTAATTGGTCACAATCTACTGAATGAATATGAGTTGGATGTACAAAGATTGCATAGCATGGAGATGGTTTGTATCATGAATGAATGAAAGAAAAAAGAAAAGAAGAAATAGTATTCATTGCTTAAGATCATAATCCATTCAATGATATGTATTAGTTATTTATTATGAATGTAATACGTGATTATGATAATGAAGAGTGAATGAGAGAGAATCGAAATGAATGGGAATGTGATTGGTTGTGATATTGGAATTGGATTCGATTCGATTTCAGCAATTCAATACTGAAAAGAAAACAAATGAATGAATGAATGAATGAATAAATGAATGAGTAATCCTACAAACATCGATTTGAATTGAGTGCATACTGTGATTATGTATATTTTGTACCATAAGAATGAATGATGGATTGTTGACAAGGAAATATCGTTAAATCTGTATAAAGTGGACCAATCATGTGAATTGCAATGGGATATTTGAATGATTATACGATCAAATCAATGAATGAATGAAATCTTATCTAAGAATTAATTGACAATCTCAAGACACTACTCACAACCAATGATCTGTAAATCAGTAACAAGGATGTCATTCATTCATTCATTCATTCAATCTATTCTATATTTATTCATATAATCATATTTGATTCACTTTGGTTTGGATGGCTGATTGATTGATTGAATCAACCAACAAATCATTGATTGATTGAATGAATGAATGAATGATTCTCTCTCTGTGGAGTGATTCACAAAACAACAAAGACCTTTATCACAACCAATGAACTGTAATTCTGCATCAATAATGTCATCGATTCAATCAATCATTCATTCATTCAATCACTTGTTCATGCTTTTATAACTGTTTAACGCATGATTGATTGATTGATTGAATTGATGCCTATTCTGTATACTCTTTCATAATATGAATCTATCAAACAACAAAGCAAATAACAACAATAATAACGACAATGAATTCGTTAAAATGGCACAGCAACAATAATAACAGTAATAGAAATCAATGAGAATAATAATAATAAGATTATGTGTTCAAAAGCAATGTCTAGAACAGAAATGAAATGAAATGAAATGAAATGAAGTAATGAGCAGCAACAACATAATAGAAACGAACAATAACATGAGTAATAATCCAAATGGATGAATTGTGAACTCAATGCAGTGTCCGATATCGAATCAATACCAAATTGATGTAGAACAAACAATGTGTATGTGAATAACAAACAATAATGAGAATAATAACAGTAAAAGGAAGAAGAAGAATAAGAATATCTGATAACAATCCATAGCTATTGATGATTAATAATAATAATAGTAATCATCATAGAAAGAGATATTGAAACAATCATATGTGTAGTTTAATAAAGAAATAAGGAAAGAACCAAATCCATGATAATAATAGTCTTATTATTGGTAATATGAGTATTATTATTATAATGGATCAATCAATCAATCAATCAATAATACTTACTGATCGATTCTGGATAATAGATCAATTAGATTGTTATGTGGAATGATCGAAATGAAGAACAAACTCGATATGTGAAAACAAACAAATACCAAGAATGCATATCAATTTCAAACAATCCACATAATTGAATGAATCTATGTGAATCGATTCAGATTTCAATATAAGTGAAGAGAAGATCATTTGATTGTCGGTTTCCATGGAAAGATTGATTGTTGTCACGAAACATCAATCCGATTGATTTGAAATGATTTCGTATTGTAGGTTCTGATTATTGATTAAATCATTTGATAGATAGTTTGGTCCATTGCTTACTACAACTACTATTCTAATTGTTGTTGCTGCTGTGGATGTTGCTGCTGCTATTGCTATTTCTCTCTTTCTCCCCTACCATTCATTCATTGATTCCAGACCATCAAAATCGATAACAATATTCCTTGTCAACAATAGAAGAAATGGAATCAATGAAAGCAAAGAATCAAGTGTTTTCTTTATGACAATCAATGATCCATTAATCTATGAATGAATGATTTAATGAATGAGTGAGTGATGAAGGAAAACAAAATGAATAAATGAATGAATAAAAAGGAAAAACAATATGTGTCATATGATATCGGATACTGGAAGGTAGGGGAGAAAGATGGGATGATGATGATTCTTGTTCATTGACACTTCGAAGTAACAATGAATTGATTGGTTATGATTTGTTTTGGATCTTCCAAGTCTAACATCACTAACTTCTGTAAAATGGAGTTTCTGTTGTCCTCGTTTTGGTGACATTGGAAAGTGGATCTAAATATTGAATAGAGATGGTAAATAGATATTCCAAATCTGTTTCAAAATGTCAATCTACTTGTATCATTGAGGTATGTTCAATCGAAATCGATTCGAGTATTGTTGATAAATAGAATGGAATTGATTTCATATGATTTTCATAGATTTCAATTCCATTTGGTAAGTTTAAGCTTATATTATCTTGTTAGGTGATTTGATTTGATTTGATTCATTGTGTTTCATTCGATTCCGTTTGATCATTTGATTTGATTTGATTTGTTTTGATTCGTTTAATAGGAACACATTTCGATTGATTATGATTGGAACAATTCTATCTGGTTCATTTTACAATGATCTGTGGAATTTGTATTGTTGTTTCAAACTGATGGCACATGATTGATTCGATGATTGGTTAAAATGGATATATAATAATAATAATAATGATGATGATGATGATGATGATGATGATGATGATGATGATGATGATGATGAACAGAAAACAAACAGAAATAAGCAAAACAAAACATGGAACAATCCAAACAAATAATCACATATTTCCTTATGAGAATTGAATCAATAAGAATCGACACAATCCAATTTGTCTGGTGGATAGTGAATAATAAGATGAATGTTAGAATATAAAAAAGGGAATAATAAAGGAAAAGAAAATACAAAAAAGAAAAACTAAAAACAAATTAGAATCATAGAAAACAAAAGAAAAAGGAAGAGGAATAAAATGCACAAATATAAGAAAATAAGAAACAAAGAAAACTAAAGAATAGCAAAACAAACAAGAATAAACTAAAAATCAAAATCGAAAATGAAATAATCAAATGAACTACAATCAATTCCAAAAGTTGAAAAACAACAACAACAACAACAAATGAAAAATGGAATAATCAAAAATAGATAAGCAACATCAAAACAAAAACAAAAGAATAATGAATGATTGAGTATTATCCAAATTAATACTATCTCAACAAACAAATATGGATTGTGTCGATTCCTATTGATTCAATTCGATTAAGTGCAATGAATATTGTCAAAACGATTCGATTGAAGTCGTTCGATCAAGATTCATTCGAAATATGTGATTTGTGGATTCATCGGTGTTAAATCACTAACAGCATATTGAATATACAATCAAACAATGGATTCCAAGAAAACCCATTATCGAAATACTCATATTCAAACCACAACACAAATGGTTCTCACAATATGCCTCATTATTGTATTGTGATTATCAAATGCTGATTCCATATTGACTTGTTCGAATGGGATCTAATGATTTGAATGATATCAATAATAATGATTATAATAATCAGAAAGAAAGAAAGAAAGAAATAAGAGTATTGTTATGCAATACAGTACAATGATAGATTCCAGCTAAACCAATGATCGAACATAACGATCTCATGAATCTCGATCGATTCAATTACAAAACAACCATTGAGACTACAATGTGTTTGAGTGATTGTTCCATTTGGATTCGATCGAATCAATTGTATAATTCTATCAGTCGATTGGATCGCTATCAATGAATCATTCGATCGATTCTATATAATTGATAATCGAACAAATACAAATACTACTACTACTACTAATAATAATAATCACGAGGATTGATGGTTGAATATTCATCATCAATCTGATTCTGATTCTGATTCTGATTGATCGATCCTATCCAATCATTCTATTCATGATCAACAATACCAAAGTGATCTAATGGTATTCAATATGCTGAAATAGACCGATGAATAATGTGGATGATCATACAATCATAATAATAATGATAATGATGATGATGAATGGATATCGAAAACTAACCAAATACACACCATTCATTCATTCAATCATTCATTCAATCAATGGATTGAAGAGCCTTTCTATTCTTATCAGTATTATTGATTGTGAATGATGCATTGATTCTTTACCATATTCAACATTCATTTGCATTTTGAATCAGCTATCTTTCATCCATTGATTGATTAAATGAATGAGTGAGTGAATGAGTGGTTTGTGTGATATTGAAGAATACGACATTCCATCCAAATATCGAATTGTGAAACCACGATTGATATTACTACTAACTACAACTATCAAGTATCAAACACATCCTATTTGATTCCATTATTATCAAATTGATAAATCCATGTTTTGTGACTCATTGATAAACAAACAAACAAACAAACAAACAAATGATAGTTGGATTGATTGAATGGTGAATCCAATATGATTTCCAATGCTATTCAATAGGATTCTATTCTATTCTATTCTAGTTTGATTGCCTCGTTTTATCCATTTCACCTCTATTTGATTCTATTCTATTCTATTCTATGTATACAGTGATCGATTCCTATTCAATAAGTCAAAATCAGTATCCTAATTCAATATCAATCATTCTATTGTATTGTATTGTATTGTATTATCTACCGATTTAACAATGGATTCACAAATGTGAAGAATCATCCAATATCAATCGATTCCGATCATTCCATTGTGTCACTATCAAATCCAATCTTATTATTCATGATTATGATGATTATGATTATGATTATGATTATTCGAAGCAAGCAGTTTCCTATCAATATTGAACAAATCCTAGTTCAAACCTATTCAAACCATCATTTGTATATTATTATTATTATTATTGGTAGATTGGATTCATCATTTGTGAATGTTCAATATGCGATCATTGGGTCATTGGTAATAATAATAATAATAATGATAATAATCGAAAACAATAATAAATAGATTGATTGATTGATTGAAACAACAATCAGAATTCAGTATCATTGTTAAAATGGTAAAGAAGAACATCATAATAATCAGGTAGGATTGGTATTTTGATAATTATAGAATCATGAATAGTGATCCAGAATCGGTTTCAAACAAACAAAAAAACAAACAACCAATCAATCAATCAATGGAAATGTTCCTAAACAATGACGAATCACTGAACAAATCAAATCAAATCAAAATTATAGATTTAATGCTTGATTTGGACAAGAACAGCGAGAATGGAAGAAACATCTATGAATCAAATCAAATCAATCAAACTATACTTGAAATTGATTTCGATCGAACCCACTCGAATGAACGAGGTAGCTCGACATTTTGAAGATTTGGAATATCTAAATACTATCAATATTCAATATTCAGAAATATACTTGCCAATGTCACTACACGAGGAGAATAGAAACTCCAATCTTTGGAAGTTATTGATGTTAGATTTGGAAGATCTACAAAACAAATCATAACCAATCAATTCATTAATACTTCGCATTATTAAGGAACAAGAATCATCCCATCTTCCTTGAAGTGCACATTCACCGAGTTGAATGGATCGTAATGATGGAAGATCTACAACAATCATTTCATTCCAATTCATTCAATACTTTCAATTATTGTTGAGAAGGAATAACGGAATGCACGATCACCTAATGTAATAGATTGTAGATTTGGAAGATCTAGGCATTATTCAAATATTCAATATCATATCAATACCTCGAATCACAAACGAATTGAAATAGAAATTCCATGATTTCTTTTCAATTGTACCAATTTGAATGGATTGTAGTTGTGGTAGATTCTTCAATTCAAAGTCGCCTCCAAAATCACTGAAACTATATTCACCAATTTGAATGGATTCCAATGATTCACAATTCAATATGTGGAATGATTTCGATTTATCATTTCCATATCCATTCTTTTCCTGAGTAAATGAATTGTTTCCGATTTTGATAGTTTTCAATCGATTCAATTTATCGATTTTGAATGTTTTCACTGATTCAAAGCATTCATTGCCGATTTCGATCGATTCAACTGGGGTAAATCGAGAGAAATCAAGTATAGTATAATCATTATCATTACAAGCCCTATTAGGTAATACTATCGATGTATCTGTCCATTCCATTGATTGCATGAAATCAAACTGACTGAATTTCAGATATAGTATTACAGAAACATCTATTTTCAACTGATAATACAAATTGATACTGTTGAAAATTGGATGATGAACTTTTTCGAATGAAGAAGGTAGCTCGACATTTTGAAGATTTGGAATATCTAAATACTATCAATATTCAATATTCAGAAATATACTTGCCAATGTCACTACACGAGGATTAACGAAACTAATTCCTTCAGAAGTTATTGATTTTAGATTTGGAAGATCTACAAAACAAATCATAGCAAATCAACTCATTTGTACTTCGTATTATTAAGGAACATGAATCATTCTTCCATCTTCCTTGAAGTGCACATTCACCGAGTTGAATGGATTGTAATGATGGAAGATCTACAACAATCATTTCATTCGAATACATTCAATACTTTCAATTATTGTTGAGAAGGAATTACGGAATGCACGATCACCTAATGTAATAGATTGTAGATTTGGAAGATCTAGGCATTATTCAAATATTCAATATCATATCAATACCTCGAATCACAAACGAATTGAAATAGAAATTCCATGATTTCTTTTCAATTGTACCAATTTGAATGGATTGTAATTTTGGTAGATTCTTCAATTCAAAGTCGCCTCCAAAATCACTGAAACTATATTCACCAATTTGAATGGATTCCAATGATTCACAATTCAATATGTGGAATGATTTCGATTTATCATTTCCCCAATCATTCTTTTCCTGAGTAAACGAATTCTTACCAATTTCCAAACATTTCAATCGATTCAATCCATCGATTTCGAATGTTTGCACTGAGCCAAAACATTCATTGCCGATTTCGATTGATTCCAAATTATACAACAATGAAACATCCCAATCAACCAATGCACAATTGTCACTCAGTTTCAGATGTTTCATTCCCATATTCATTGGTTTGTTTCCATCTCCTTCATATTCAATATCACTTTCAATTCCATTATACCATTCACATTCATTCACTAATTTACCTGATCGATCATACACTTTTCCAATTCCAAATCGATTATCATCACACCAATATCCTTCATATTCAATACATCCATTATTATGATAACTCGTTCCATATCCAAATCGTTTCCAATCGATCATTATGCCCTTGTACAACAATATTCCATCATCATCATACATTTCACCATATCCAAATGGAATTCCCAACTTGTTTTCTGCCAATACCAAGCCTTCAAATCGACTTCCATGATCCAAATCCACGATTCCTTCTACTACTTCTATGGCTTGTTCTTCATTATATGAAATAGCACCAATTTGATTATTTCCAAACACTTTCAACACTTTCTGCTCACTCAACACAAATCCTTGATTCATGAATACTCCATTATTGAATTGCAATACTACACATTCTTTATTACTCAATATGAGTGAAATCCAGCCATTTGGTTTCCATTCTTTACCTAAGCATATTTGCACATTTTGAATAATGGAACTATCAATATGATAGTTACTAATAGCAGAATTGACAAAATCAGCAATGTTTTGCATGGAAATGAAAAGAAATATGGTAAAACGGTTTTTTTGGAAACGAGGTCTGTTTCATTATTTCTCGATAGAACACACGTCATGGATTATTGTGTATGTCTTTGATATTCTGGTATGTTACAAACTAGAATACATATAATAAAATCTCATTTTCTCCACCCATTTCTATTTTTCTTTATTTCGGTGCATTTTTATCTACTCATTTATTTTTGTGTTATTTTTAGATACTTATAGCTATAATTGTCAAACATTATGCATTTTCATCACCTTTACTCTCTCATGTCAGAATGGCTGTTCTATAAAGTCTAGAATGGATATATGTTCTTCAAAATATATTAATTATGTGGTAGTTAATATTGTTTTGCATCAATCGAACTCACAATAGTGAATACTGTTGGAATGGTTCGATTCGTAATAGAGAGTATGGCAATAGTGTGTAGAATGCAAAATCCATAATTTTTATTTGACAGGTGGTTTATTGTATTGATTCTCTGTTGATACTTCGATTCTCTTCTGTCACAATGATCATCCATATTGAGTACAAAGAATGATATTGCAGAGAAAGGAATGTGGTTCATAAATTGAAATGGTGAATAGGAATCATAGTATCATTAAACAAAACAATCGATTGAATAATATGATGGATGGAATGTGTGAATCCTATGAATGAAAACCTTGCTTTCTATTTGATCAACAAAACAATGTGAAATGCAATGTGATTAACATAGTAATAGTATTAAATAAACAAGTAATATTGAGTGAGTGAATGAATGAATATGCCATCCATCATACAGATCTCTTCCACTCACTTCCACTCCATCTTTCCATTCCATTTCGCGAGTAGCAATCCGAGTTTCTTCATCGATCCAGTATCCTCGACCATTTCGAAGAAACGATTCTTTCGATTCATCATAAACGAATTCACCCACATACAGGGGAATTCGATTCGAAGCGGTTGTGTTATTCCCGTTTCGCTTGAACTCAATCATGATGGTTCCTTCGATCTTGCGAATGATCTCCACCAGTTTGTTCCCCTTTCACATCCCCTCAAGCAGCATGGCACCCGTTTCTTCGTCATATTGGATGCCCCATCCTTCTCGTTCTCGCTTCTCATTAAATTCACCGTGATATATCAGGTGGTCACTCGCATGCGAATAGATTTCCATTCGCTCGCCTCGGACGTGGTTTATTATACGATGAAAATTCTTTCTGTCCCAGATTTCGTCGAAAGATTGGACAAAAGCGACACATCCATTTTCAAATCGCGTGAAGTCACCGATTTCGCTCCCGTTCGCATCCACCTCGTAACACATCTTCAGTATGCCATTTTGGAATAGGCAAACCTTCCCAGCTCTCGTCAACGTGTATTCATCCTCGTAATCGCCTTGATAACATTGGATGCTATACTTGCAGCCGCCAATAGTGATTTCCTTTGCTTCACCAAGCGTTATGTAACCGTCCAGGAGAAATTCGCTTCCCTTAAGTTCTTCCATTCTACCTATTTGGAATCACATATCCTTAGCCTCTACTCTTTGAATCCGTAATTTGTAGCCAAATATAAAGAATTTATGAAGAAAACAGAGAGATCAGTTTGTTTCCTTACACCTAAGTATTCTTCATATTTAAAAATTATGATAGAGTGCTACCATATACACATTGGATCCAAGATTTCCAAGTGAAGTACTCACTTGTGTTTCGCATCATTTTGCTCACATTTTTGTGGTTGAAATAGTTCGGAGGTATAGATATTTATAATATCAGGATTGTTTGGAAACACTCAGAATGGAAAAGTCCATTTTGTTGTCTACTATGTCTGTATAGGTTGTATATTTATGATATCATAGTGAAATCGTGTAATGAAGCAAGGATTTGGTTGCTCACTCCACTTTGTCTAAATAGTCTATATTATCATTATTATTATCATTATTATTTCGATAATCCAATCTATCCATCCATGATTCTAGCCAAATCATTTTGACTTGGGAATGGTTGGGTTTGAAAGCAATTAAAACTAGTAAAACTAGTAAATCAAATCGAATGGAAATTGGTTTTGATCCAGTGATTTTCACACAAAGAACCTATCTTCGCACATCGTTAACCATTCACTCCATTTTCTATCATTTCCTTATCCTAAACCAACCAACTAACTCTAAATACACTTTCTTTCTTTCTTTCTTTCTTTGTTTCAACTATCAACTCACAGCACTCTATTATTATTATCAACTAGAGTCGTTTGGTTCCTCGTTCTGGATTATTCTGTTCATGTTTCTAAATCATTCCAACACCCTACACACTCTAAATCTACATTTTCTTTCTTTCCTTCCTAAACACATTTTCGATTCTCATTCAAATCCTACAACGCTTCAACCATTCCACATCTCTACAATTCCATCCATCCATCCATCCATCCATCCATCTTCCAAACCAAACACCGCAACCATTTCTCTCTTTTTCTTTCTCTCAGCAACTGCCAAATCGGTCTGGATCGTGGAAACGTGGAAACATCGCGACCCACGGCGCACCAGGCGTGATCGACGAGGTGGGCGCGGATGAGCGCGCCGGTCACGTCGTAGGCGAAGAGGAAGCGGAGGCGGAGGGGCTGGGTGACGGAGACCACGGTGGCGTTCTGCGCCCAGTTGGACAGGAAGAGATCCAGAGAGCCCGGTCGACTCTGCACACCTTCGTAGGGAGCCACGGACCCCACCCCATCGCCCACCAGATTCCTGCTCACTCACACCCACACCCACACCCACACCCAGAGCGAACCGGTGAGCGAGGAGGTTGGCTCGCCGTCCACCACCAACACCCAACCAATTCCGACGTGGCCATCGTGGACACTCCGAATTGCCTGCCCATCCACTCGGCACTGCCCACTTCGCTCGGGACGCACTCCAGCGTGTAGGAAGTCGCGGGGATCCCACCCTCCAACACGTCCCACACATCGCGTCCCGCGGGGAACCAGACGGTTCGGCGGAAGGAGGAAGGAGGAAGGAGGAAGTGGCGGGAGCGCGAAGCTCGCACGTGGCGGTGCAGAGATCATGGAAGGATCCGGTAATCGCCATCGCACAGTCCCACTCAATGCCCTCCGCCTGATTCCACACACACAGCATACAGAACCGCGGGGATCTTCTCGTGGCGGGAGAGATACCCGGTGAACGCGGCCACGCTCAGATAGATGGGCGCGTGCTGCACGCTCTGCACGCTCTGCACGCTCTGCACGCTCTGCACGCTCTGCACGCTCTGCACGCTCTGCACGCTCTGCAGGTCCAGGAAGCAGTTCGTGCTGGCGACCTCGCTCTCGCTCTCGCTCTCGCTCTGGATCACGGCCATCGACGCCATCCACGAGCGTCGCACCACGTAGTACCGAATGCTGGCGCCGTCCAGCTCCGCCGGCTCTGCCCACTGCACGCGCAGCGAGGTCGAGGAGAGCGCGGCCACCTCGAGGTTCTGCACCGCGCCGGGCGCGACGACATACGCGGCGAGGGTGATGGGAGAGGAGGCCTCGGAGAGGATGGAGCACGCGGCGGAGCACAGCGCCACGCGCACCCAGTAGGCCACGCACGCATCGAGAGAGAGCGAGAGAGCTAAAGAGAGTTCGGGTTGCTGGACGTCGCCCTCTTGGAGGAGCGCGTCGGCGGCGAAGAGCTGGGAGTGGGAGCCAACCAAGGCCTGCACGAAGAGCTCGCACCACCACCAGACCCAGCGCACCTGCGTGGCTTCGAAGGCGGCAGCAGCACGACGGGCGCGGAGGCAGGGAGGCAGGGAGGCAGGCAGCAGCACGACGGGGCGGTAGACGGAGAAGGACGCGAAGGCGGACCAGGAGGCGCCCTTGCGGACACGCCAGCTGATGGCCATCACGCTGTTCACAATGGCGCCCGCCACCAACACGGAGCGCGTCTCGAAGAACTGGTTCTGCACATTGCTGCCCATCAAGGCCATCCATCGGGGCTTCATCGGAGATGCCACTGCTCCAGGGAACCTCCATCTGCACAGACACGCTGCGCTGCGCTGCGCCTACTCCACTTCCCTCATACCAATCGCGCTCTCCACAATCCGAGCAGGCCACAACCGAACGCCAACCGAACGCCGGCGCGGGTCGAGAAGGTCGTGATGAGGGTTTCCGCGGAGAAGGGGAGGCCGTTTCGGGACACCAACCTGTTGGCATTGATGTAGAGCGTGCGTGCCTTCGCAGAACCGCGGGAAGGAGCCATCGAAGGCGAAGGCGAAGGCGAAGGCAATGGTGTAGTCGGAGATGGAGATCGCGGTGGTGGGATAGGAGAACGTGGCCTCGGCCAATTCAAACACGATGTGGATGTTCATGGGCTCGAATGGGTCGTTGATCACCTCGCCCACGCCCACATTGCTCGTGCAGTACATCGTGGATTGCTTCCCATCTCCCATCGTCCACAGCGCCACGTCCCTCGCCCCATCGCCCGCCACGCAGCGCAGCGCAGCGCAGCATCGGCAGGATGGGCTGGCAGGAGCCCGTCCCCTATCGATCGATCGATCGATTCCCACTGCTGATAGGCGTTGCACCCATCCGTGATCATGCCCCACTAGTCCACATCGCACTTCGTATCCAACACTTGCCCCAAGTGCCCTTCCGGCTACCCCGCCGCTTCGTCCGCGGGGCACACCACCGCCACGCACCTCACCTCTCTTCCATTCCACCACTTCCCACACGCCCGCACCACGCACACCTCCACCTTCCCATGCTCCACAGACCCACAAATGCACAACTGCACCGTCTTGGAACTCGCCTGCTCCCACTGCCCATTCCAGTTCACTCGGCTCCCATCAATCAGAGGCGAGGACCGTACCCACAGCAGTTCGCATACTCCGCCTTCTTGTCCCATTCTCCCAAGTTCCACACACGCTCCGCTTCTACCAACCTACAGCTCTTGCTCCCATTGTTTGCCCTTTCACTCATCGCAAATCCGTTCTCTCTACCACACTCTACCACCTCACAATATGAAAATGAAAATACGAGAAACAGAACAGCTATCTTAGGCAAGAACATCGTGCCTGTCCCAGATACCTCCCACGTTGCAAGTTATCTCCATGTATCCGCGGTCACACATGGCATGAATGGGTTCGCCACGTTACACAGTTTGAAGTACAGAAATTCCTCACTCGGAACACATTCCACACAGCAAAAATGGAACCAGGGTCCACCGCCATTATGGTATTGAATGCGTTCACGATGCATATCTCACACACACAGTTTAGTCAAAGTAACGATAGCGCACACTACACTAGCTTCTTCAAACACACCAACTTGACGACAGAACCCATCCCAGCTACAATACTTACACTCCCACAACACAACACACAAAAACACATACAAGTCCGAAAACAAAACAAAAGACAGGACATACAAGTCCAATTCCAAATTTTGAATACATTCAAACCCAGTAAGACGAAGCTAATAGCTTTTATTGTAAAACAAATGATTTCAAAAATACACAGGAATTGTGCAATTGTGAAAATAGTGTTGAAATTGGGTATGAGTGGAAGAATAGATTTCGAATAGGGAGGGAGTTGTTTTTACTGTGAAGTGGAAGGAGATGAGCGGAAATGGGATATTGTGGAATGAATAGATCGAAGAGTGTTGTTTCCAGTGGAAGTGTTTTGTTTTTCGTTCTATTCATTTGGAATTTTATATAGATGGGATAGAAAGAAATAGGGTATGTAAAAGATGATGATAGGAATGAAAATGGAAAAGCTAGCAATAAGCAGTTTTTGAGTTATCATTTATAGTAATAATATGTGATATGTGTATAGTAGAATCGAATAGTAGAGTTTGTGAGAAAGGTGGGTGTGTCGTTGAAGAACTGAGCAAAATAAGGTAGAATACATAATATATTTTATACGAACAAATAGAGATATATTCATATTCCACTGTTTCTAGGTTTTTCGATAGTTTGTGTGCAGTTTTTGTCGTTTTGATGCACTCTGAACCTATCAGAGATTGTTATATTGCCAGAGAATACTATCCCTTATTCTAACCCATATAGTATCCCCCACCTGCCAAATAATGCAGAATATCTCCTATTTAAAGGAAGTATCGAATTGTACACTTCAATAGGGATACAAAGTGATTCACAATGTTGTTCTATTACGAGCATGAATAACAATAGTATACATAATACTTGCTGTTTGAGTTGGTTGATGAAAGTGAAATGCTTTGGTTCCCAACTCATTAGGATGAATAGAATTACTCACTAATAGCGATATCAGTATTGTTGATGATAAAGCTGAAATCCATAAGAATGGACTCTATGGGAATGAGTAGTTGTCCAATATCAAGCTGTGAGACATATCTGGCTGATTATTTGTTGGAGACAACAATCAAACTATTACTTTTCAGATATATAGATATATGTATATAGAAGATAGACATTGATATCTATCTATCTATCTATCTTCTTGAATACCTTACTGAAGTTGTGCTTACAAGATATCGCTCTTTGGATTCTAGAATAGACAATAACAAATCATTATGTGATAAGAAAGTGGATTCGTTCGAAAAATACTTCACTACATGTTCTAGAATACAGAGATTGTTGTGATTCTATAGGACAAACTTGTTATTTTATCGTTAACTTGAATTATACAAACATTTTACCAACACAGTATGGTGAGTATGAGGACACATTCCATATTCACCCTTTATTGCTAAAGATTCAATTTTACACCCTTTGAATCTAATTCAAAATAGTACGTTGATATGAATATCTGTGATATCTAATTTATTTAACCACAATCTTTATAACGAGTTCATTTACAGTCCTTCCATTATGTTATTTTGTATATCGTCAATATGAGCAAATCTCTATCGTTAACACGAATAAATCGATTATTGGATAGACGTGAATCGACACCAATACTTTGAGGAATTGTCTGGTAATCTATTGGAATAATCATTTGTCTATTCGATTACAAGTATAATACTTCGATTTCCATAAATTCCATTTAGGATAAAGCTATGTTTAGCAAAAATAATGAATGTTACAATATTTTCTTGTTTATGATAAATGGAGAATATAGTCTTTTAACTCAAAAATAAGTAATAAAATAGCTGATAATAGATATTCGAATGAATGGATGGACTTTTACACTCTTTTCTATTCGCTACACACTAAATGTTATTATTCTGAGGTTAGATGTGTTTGATATACCCATTTCTTTTTGAATTGTAGCTACAGTCCACAATAGAGAGTTGTATTCACAGATTCAAGGGAAATAAAATCATGGATGACGAATATAGCATAATACTGTCTATGAATAGAAATAGATAGGAATAAGGAATATGTGAAATGGTTAGTTTGTATGTTGAAGGAAGAGGTTGATAAAGAAATGATGGAGGGATGTGAGTGAAAGCATTCATATAGAAAAACTGACTAATCATCTAGGAATAACATTACGGCCTTAATATTAGGTTATTTTACACAATTGTAATGGCACTTGGAAAACAAATCATTATGCGTTCCATCCCCCACCCGACAAACTCGTTTGCAGAATTCTATTTGTTGTGGTTTGAAACTATGGTTCATTGTCTGACATAATAATGATGAAAATAGTCCTATTCTTTATGAACAAAAACAAATGAAAATGTATTTTACAATCATCCAACGACAAGCAAGCATAATAAAGATTCCAGTTGATTTGCAGTTACTGGATAGTGAAAAAAGGAAATGGCGACACTGCAATTCGTATGATATACAAATAACATAAACATAGCATAACCATAGAAATCAAGTTGCGTTGATGATAACGCTTGTATGTTTTGTTGTATTAAACAGCTGCTAATGTTTATTTTTACAGTAGAGTCATTTGTTAAACTGTTTATATCATAATGAGACAACAGAAAGAAAATAGCATGTAGTTTGTGATTTCGAAAAACGACAATTGGTAGTTGATCTATTCAGTGAAAATGGTTCCTATTAATTAGATAATTTGAGAATCGTAAAAGGACAGATGATTTATCAAAAATACTGAACAAACTGGATGAGGACACACCCATGAAAAGAAAGAATGGTAATATCCTTGTCTGTATTTCTATTCTATCGGAAGTGAAACAACATACAACAAACATCTTCGCTCGCAACAATATTCTGAAAAAGAACGTTTTAGTGATTACAAAAATATGATAACAGATGGACTGTGGATAGCTCCTGTGAAAAAAGTTAGAATCCAATGCAAAAGTAATTGAAGAAAATTCCCTATCCTTATTATCATTGGAGTTGCCATAACACAGTCCCATTCAATTATTCTTTTTACTATTCTCTCTATCTGTCAATCACGTTGATCACATTAGTAACACCATACAGTTGAACAGTTTGTTTCGAATCTTAACTCCTATGGATCTCTATTGTTTGCAACAACATTTTCCCGACTGTATTATTATAAAGTCACTCAATATACACAAATCGGATCGAAACAACGAATTCCATTTGTAATCATTTTACTCTCTAAATACTTGTCCAAAAAATACTATTTCGTGTGATTATTCTGTACAATCCAATTTCCACACTTAATAGTCTCTATTTAATCGTTAACAATATAGAGAGTTGTCGAGTACGACACATTTCGATTTGGAACAATGAACAATACTCGATCGTCTCAGTTTGGCACTACTATTTTTCACCAACTCTTTATCTTCATTCATAACATCGGTTACGCGAAGGATTGGAATACACTAGCAACACTAATCTGTGTTGCGATTATGGAAAAAAGTCAATCGATGACAGGATGCTAATACAATGACCAAGGAATGATGATGAGGGATTGAAAACAAGCAAACAAAGTGAGTATTGAGTATTCATTAATCATTGAATGGAATGAAATAAAATGTGTGGATCCAAAGATGAAATCACTGCTTGATTTCGACAAGATCAGCGAGAATGGAAGAAACATCTATGAATCAAATCAAATCAATTAAACCATACTTGAAATTGATTTCGATCGAACACACTCGAATGAACGAGGTAGCTTGACATTTTGAAGATTTGGAATATCTAAATACTATCAATATTCAATATTCAGAAATACTTTCCAATGTCACTACACGAGGAGAATAGAAACTATAATATTCAGACGTTATTGATGTTAGATTTGGAAGATCTACAAAGCAAATCATAACCAATCAATTCATTATTACTTCGAAGTGTCAATAAACTTAAATCATCATCTCTTCCTTGAAGTGCACATTCACCGAGTTGAATGGATTGTAATGATGGAAGATCTACATCAATCATTTCATTCGAATTCATTCAATACTTTCAATTATTGTTGAGAAGGAGCTAAAGAATGCACGATTACCTAATGTAATGGATTGTAGATTTGGAAGATCTAGGCATTATTCAAATATTCAATATCATATCAATACCTCGAATCACAAATGAACTATAACAAAAATTCCATGATTTACTTTCAATTGTACCAATTTGAATGGATTGTAGTTGTGGTAGATTCTTCAATTCAAAGTCGCCAGCATAATCACTGAAACTATATTCACCAATTTGAATCGATTCCAATGATTCACAATTCAATATGTGGAATGATTTCGATTCATCATCTCTCAATCCATTCTTTTCCTGAGTAAATGAGTTCTTGCCGATTTTGATAGTTTTCAATCAATTCAATCCATCGATTTGGAATGTTTGCACTGATCCAAAACATTCATTGCCGATTTCGATTGATTCCAAATTGTATAACAATGAAACATCCCAATCAACCAATACACAATTATCACTCAGTTTCAGATGTTTCATTCCCATATTCATTGGTTCTGAGCCATCTCCTTCATAATCAATATCACATTCAATTCCATTGCACCATTCACATTCATTCACTAATTTACCATATCGATCATACACAATTCCAATTCCAAATCGATTATCATCACACCAATATCCTTCATATTCTATCAAACCATTATTATGATAACTCGTTCCATATCCAAATCGTTTCCAATCGATCATTATGCCCTTGTACAACAATATTCCATCATCATCATACATTTCACCATATCCAAATGGAATTCCAATTTTACCTTCGTTTTCGTTTTCTTTTTCTGTCAATATCGAGCCTTCAAATCGACTTCCATGATCCAAATCCACGATTCCTTCTACCAAGAATTCTTCATTATATGAAATAGCACCAATTTGATTATTTCCAATCACTTTCAACACTTTCTGCTCATTGACCACAAATCCTTCATTCATGAATATTCCATTATTGAATTGCAATACTACAAATTCTCTGTTACTCAATATGAGTGAAATCCAGCCATTTGGTTTCCATTCTTTACCCAAACATCCCTGCACACTTTGAATAATGGAACTATCAATATGATAGTTATTAATAGCAGAATTGACAAAATCAACAATGTTTTGCATGGAAATGAAGAAATATGGTAAAACGGTATTTTTGGAAACAAGATCTGTTTCATTATTTCTCGATAGTAGTCACTCCATAGATTATTATTTTGTGTGGAACTGAATTGAATAGTTGGTGTATTAAAAACTAGATAATAATAATACAATCTCACTTTCTCAAACCTTTCTGTTTTCTTTATTTGCACTTCATTTCCATATATCAAATTAACTCTATGACATTTTCAAGTATTTTCAGCTTTGATTATAATGTATTTCGCATTTTCATGACCTCACTTTCTATTGTTCAAATGGCTGTATTATAATGTTCATAATAGATATATTGGTAATAATAATATAGTTAATAATCAAATGGTGTAATTTGTTTTTATAACACTCGAACACAATAAAGCAAATACGATTGGAATAGTTTGATTGACACTATATAGACTATTGCGATAGAAAGTAGAATGGATAAATCATCACTTCTATTTGATAAATGATTTCATTGTATTGATCTCCAGTTCATGTTTGTATTCTTTATCAGCTGAATGATAATCCATATTTAGTACAATGGATGATATTGTAGCGAAAAAGTGGATGATAAGAAAAATAGAAAATCGGAATCATAGTATCATTAAATAATACCATCTATGAAGTAATGCGACAAAGAATTTATTTCAAGATTAATAAATGAAGGCTGACTTTCTTTTATATTGATAATACAGTGCAAATTACATTGAAACAAGCATTAGAATTGTAATATTAATGAGATAGAGTGAGCATAGGTACCACTTATCACACGATCTTTTCCATACCATCTTTCCATTTCACTTCTCATCCATCATTCTGTGTTACTTCATTGACCCAATATCTTGGAATATTACTAATATAGAATTCATTCGATTCAGCGAATACAAATTATCCAAAGTGCAGAAGTATTCGATTTGAAACTCTCAAATTGTCTCTATTTCGTTTGAAACTCGGTCAGACTTGTGTTTTTTCATTTTGAAAGTGATTTCCACCAGCATGTTGTTGTACCAAATTTATTTAATCACTAATTTACCCGACTTTGGGTCTCTTGGAATATTTAATCCTTATCGTTCTCGCTAATCATTCAATTTTCCATAAGTAATCAACCTCTCACTCTCGTGCAAATTGATTTCCATCCGCTTGCCTCAAACATGGTTAATATTACGATTTAAGATACGGCTCTCCCATCTATTAAAACCATTTTGCACAAAGGCAGCACATCCCTCTCAAACCGAAATCACCTCGATTCAAAAATCTTCAGTACCAACCTCAAAACGTTCAATTTCCAACAAACACTTCCCTTATCATCTAAGCACGCTCTTTCTTCGTCTTCTTCTTCGTCATAATCGTCTTCATTTCACCCAACGCCTCAATATATCGCTCTTGCAGCCCCACTCCGTCCTCTTCTTCCTCCAATTTCATCGGCCGACTCCCCTGGATTTTCTGCGTAATCGCCGAGAAAAATCCCTCTTGCTCTGGCTTCACCAGCGACACAACTTCTCCCTCCTTCACTACACATCACAGTCGCTCGCTGCACTCACTAGCACGCGCTGTTCGACCCGCTCGATGAATGTACGACTCCGTATAGAACGGAAGATCGTAGTTCACCACTACATCGATGTCCGGAATATCCACACCGCGTGCGATCGTATCGGAGCTGATGAGCAGCCAGATCGATCCTTCTTGGAACATCCGCATCGTTTTCTCGCGCTTTTGCGCTCGGATTTGCGAAGAATACTCCTCCACGAAGCGCTGCGTCTTCTGGTCCTCCGCGAACACGATCGAAACGAGCAAAAACAGTCTATTTCGCAGCGATTTGTCGCTCCTACCGATGCACCATATCGATGCTGTTACAAAACGCGAGCACTTTTCGGCCCAGCCGCTTCCAATACTCCACAAGACGCAAGAATGTAAGCGGTTTATGCAGCGTGTCGGTGAGATAATAATACTCGGAGAGCTGTTTGGGCACCAAATACACGTCTATTTCGCAAGATCGCTTCATCCTCACTCTCCTTCGTAACGTTTTTCACGGTGTAGACCAGCAGATTATTCAAACGAAGCTTCTCAATGTTGATATTCGTATCGCTATTCAATGTGGCGCTGAGCAGAATCTTGCGGATTCCGCGGATCACACGCAGAGAACCGTTTTCCTGCGAAGTTCGATTCGAACTCGAACGAATCGCGTAACCGTCGCCGTTCACAAAAGACGACGTGGGAGTTTCGTTGAGACGACTGTAGAGCTATGAATCGCGGGGATCGTTGATTTCTACCACTTGGATCCAGTTGTCGTAGGATTGGAGCAAGAGCTTGTCGGCCTCATCGACGACTAGGTATTGGAGGTCTTGGATGTCAAAATTCGGATTGTTTTTGATGTGCTCCACAAGTTTTCCGGGGGTGGTGATGATGATGTCGACCTGCTCGCAACTTTGAATGACGTCGTCTTCGTTGTTTTCCGTATCTGGTTGTAAATAAATAGAAAAAACATACGGAACCAAGAGTAATCGTCGTAGTAAGTCAGGTCGTTATAGCTTTCACTAATTCCACCGCAAAGAGCAGCAACGCGAATATCCGTACCATCCGTATAAATATCAAACACGGACTTCACTTGCAACGCCAAGTCCCGACTGGGAACAATAATCAATGCGCGGATTCGTGGAATAATCCTTCCCAGTAGCGATTGAACTAAAGGAATAACGTAAACCTGGAAATAAGCAGTAACAAGGTAAAGTCAATACGAGAGTCTTTCCACTTCCAGTGGGAGCACAGATAGAAATATCTCGTGCGATTCCACAGCGATCACCTATAAAAATGACAGAAAGACCACAACTCAACAATCTAGAATTTGGGGAATTGCTTTTGTCTGGATTTCAAAAAATTCATACACTCCATCATTCGTTAAGTTCTTTTCAAGAATCGAACTGAGCTTCCAAGCCTGACACCCTTCATGGACAGACATCGACACTTCCATTGACACCTCTTCTACTTGCATGGTATATAACTAAATGAACAACAGAAAAGAGATATAGAAGAAATCTGTGATCATTCGAAACGAGCGGAGTGTGCATGGTGAATTCCCTCTGACCTACCTATCTACTACCTACCAAATTAGTTAGTTGGCAAGTCGGGTTGTGTTCCTTTGATTGTATATTATAATCATCAATAACAACTTTTCCTACATTTCAATCTTATCTTAGAAATGAATTTGCAAGTATCTGTTCCGGTATATTGCCTGATGGGGAGTACTACTATGTAGGATAATGATGACACATTAACAAAGGAGGAACTTGCGCGTCTTCTTTGGTAAGCTTATACTCCTTTGTGTGACTTTGTAGCTGTGACGAAAACGAGTTTGATGACTTTTTGGAAGTGGATCTGACGTACCTTAGTTCCGATACTCTGACAGTTCAATATATTGGTTTAGGTGATGTGGGTCTGCTAAGCAGTACAATTTTATAAGGAAATTCACTCAAGGTTTGGAGCGTTTAACAGTTGCGAATCATTGTATCAAGGATCTGACTCCAATAAAGCCGCTGAAGCAGCTCAAGTATCTAAATCTTGCGCATAACCAGATTTCGGATATCCGTCCTATCACTAGTTTGTTTCTACTTGAGGAGCTAGTTCTCGATTATAACTCTATCTCCTCGTTTCCTCGCGTCGTTGTCTGTTTTCTCCCTCATTCCTAGGATCTCTACAAGTTACGTAATCTG
Organism: Blastocystis hominis; assembly: GCF_000151665.1. Classification (NCBI taxonomy): domain Eukaryota; class Bigyra; order Opalinata; family Blastocystidae; genus Blastocystis; species Blastocystis hominis. Next base: position 513,529 of record NW_013171860.1, read on the forward strand.
CAAACGTTGTGTCTGTCCCACAACAAAATCACGTACGAATCCTTCCAGGACCTGCTTTCTCTCTCCGTTCGAACGCCCCTCTCCCCTCACTCCCTAGTCTCTCCAATCATTAACTCTAGCGTACAACCCCGCCATCATGCGCGACAAAGAAAACCGTCGCGACATCGTCTACTTCCTCTACAACCGCCTGCACCATTTCGAGCTCTTCAACAACACTCCCATCACCACATTGTTCTCCCGCGTCTCCTGCGGCCGCGACTACATCGAAGATCTCATCGAATCCGACTCCAAATCCCCCTTCTTCCCCATTTTCCCGCGCCACATGCGCACCATCAGCGACAAAAAGAACCTCGCCGGCCAGCCGCAGCCGCAGCCGCGTTCCCGATCGCGTTCGCCTCTCCAGAGCGTCGTTCTCTCGCCTTTCTCGCTCAACGAGGGCGCTCCCGACGATTTCCCTCCCGAAGATTCCATCGAACCTCCAAACGAAACGCCCACCTACTTCAAACGCGCCTCGCAGAGCGCCGAAAGGCCGCAGATGGCGCCGTTCCGGCTGAATTCGCCGCTGCCGCCGGAGAGCGATCGCCGCGTGCGCAGCATGTCGATGTTCGAACGGATCGCCTCCACGACGGATCCGGGAGCGGGATCTGCCGTGGAGGGCGCGGAGGAGCGGAAGGAGGGGACGCGGACGCGGACGTACAGCGTGCACGATGTGATTCTGCAGGAGACAGCGCATGCAGTTGCGATTGCGGACCGGGTCCAGTGTAGAAGTCCATGTTCACGAACGCGGTGCTGTCGCCGCAGCCGGCGCAGGCGGAGGCGGCGGGGAACGCAGGGAAAGGGGGAAATGGGGAATCGATGATGCAACCTCTGCAGAAGACGCCGGCGCCGTTGATTGGGCCAGGGAAGGAGGGACAGGCGAGAAAGCCGCTGTTTGGGAAGTCCGGGAGGAGGGAGAGCGGAACGGCGAGGCTGGTGGAGGAAATCAGCAGGATGAACGGATTGCTGGAATTGATTGCGAAGAACCAGGCGGCGATGCAGGTAGGAACCGAGGGAAGGGTTCAGGGTAGAAAACGCTGGAGGGGCTGGAGAAAAAGGTTAATCTCTGCATGAGAGTTTTGGATTTGAGCGCGCAGGAAGAGAACAGTGGATGATGTCCTTTATGATGTGTTTGTTGTATGAATCTTTTGGGGAAAAATTAAACCTTTGCGATGAGCTTATTACATTGAACCTTTTGGAAACTTGAACAAATAGGAAATCGCTTGGAAAAGTACGCTTGAAGCCTCCATTCTGACATTTATTAACCATCTAAAGAAGAACAAAACAAGTGCCACTGTAGTATAGTTGGTTAGTACATCACGTTGTGGCCGTGATAACCCGTGTTCGAATCACGGCAGGGGCATTTCCTTTTTGTTGATCGCTTTTTCATTCTCCAACATTTTTGTTCTAAGCCTATGACAAAGGGTCTCTGTGTATTTCTCTTTGTCATTGCGCTGGTATATAATTGGTTAGGTGGGAGTTTTTTGTATTTTCATCATTGTAGCATTCAAACTGCACCAATACTCGCAGACAGAAAGAAAATTTCTTGTTTTGAATGTGAATGATTTTTTATTGTCAAATGATTTCAGTGATTGTGGAAATGGAATATGTGATGTACATCAAACCAGTAAATTCCGTGTGCAACGCAATAGATACATTGGTACAACAGAGAAGCCTTATTTTAGTGGTGTGACCCAAAGCGATCAAAATACTGTTATTCATTCAATCCAAAGGGAGTCGACTGAGCCTCTCAATCTATTGCCAACAAGAAGTGTAGACTCTACGATTTCCCAAGTCAACGGTGCCAAGTCTTCAATGAAGAGCGTGACCAGTCAGGCTAGTACAATTCCTGATACGAATCTACACAATTCTGAGGGGTTTCGTCGAAATCAATCGTTGATTACAGAAAAGGTTCAAGAGCAAGAGGAAGTTCGTTTGGTCTTGCATCGTACTGTCCCGAAGCCCACGAAGCAGAATCAGCCCTCTCGAATTCCGGAGCCGCACAAATACCGCGGAACGCTTTACTTTCGTCCTTCTCAAAGTGGTTTTGGCAACAATCTCTACGGCTTGGTGAGTGCGTTCGTTATCAGTGCGATTAGCAATCGTCGCCTTGTGGGTAGGATGAGCGAGGAAAGTGCGAAATAGGCGTGAATAACTATAAATTCCACAAAGTATTCGACTTTTACGATTACTGGAATCACTCGGTTCCCTATGAACGTTTTTTATTCTCTTTTGTTTGTTCATCGTAGAAATGGGTCCCAGCCGAATGGATAACGTCGTGCAATACAACAAGTGCTTCTACAATAAGTCCGAACTTGCCAACCGGATGATCCGCAAACCCTTAAACCAACTTTACAAAAACTCCGATCTCATTCTTTCCACCAATTGTCCGCTCTTTTACGCCATTCTTCGCAACCCTGAAAACTACCAACGTCTTCGAGAGCTCCATCTCGTCGACCCAAGTCACGGAAATCTCGATATTCAGGCCTTTTTCCTCCTTTCCAAAGTCTTTCGAACGTATGTCGTCCCGCACCAAAACGTTTTAGACGAAGTGAACGCGGTTCTGGCTCCTTTTTCGAATGATTATCTCGTGGGAATGCACATTCGATGCGGCAATCCGCTCTCCGATTTCAGAGATCAGTCTACGTTTATTCGAGCTGGGCGACTCCCCACGTTTAGTCATTGTTTGAGTGGCATTGAATCGGGTCGGGCGAACAGAAGCAAGCAGATCGCGTTGGTTTTGACTTCGGATTCAACACGAGCGAAGAAGAAGATTATGTCGTACCATCCGAAGCTGCAGGTCGCGTCGAATAATCGAAAGGCGATCCATACGATGGAAGTAACGGGGAAGAAGCGAGATAACGATGGAATGAAGGATGCGTTTGTGGAAATGTTGATGTTGGCTCGGTGCCAGAAAGTGATCGGCACGACTCGAAGCACGTTTTCGTTGTGTGCAGCAGCGTTCCAAGGCGAACTGCCCTTGCTTGTGGGACTGAAGGAAGGTCCCTGTTTGATTCCGCAGCAAATCGTTTTTGGGTGAGAGAGTGTTTGTGACAAACAGCCCAGCTTAAATTACAATACCTTCGAACCGTAGCGACGAACTGACCTTTGATCGCTTCGTCCAAAAACTGCAGCTTTAGCTCACGTTTGCTCGCCAAGAGCGTCACAATCAGCGGATCAGAGCCGTCTTCCTCGACGTTGCTCACTTCCTGCAGCGGTAACGAACCCGTAATTCCATGGAACATGCTCTTCTTTCGACTCCATTTGATCTACGACTCGCTCGCTCTCCTCGCTTCCTACCTCATGCGCGCCATTCTCCTCCACCAGCTTCACCACCGTGTTGTGCCACGACCCGTTCGAGCAGAATTTAATACACGAAATACCCACTTGAATGCTCTCGCTACTCAGAATATTCTCTACCCATCAATCGCAATCCTCACTTCTACGAATCGACTGCTGCTCGTACACACGACGCTGCTGCAACTCCTGCTCCCTCCGCGCCCTCTCCGCCGCTTCCTGCTCCGCTCGGCGCCTCTCCTCCTCCTTTCGAAGCAGCTCCTGTCTCTGCAGCTCCTCTTCTCTCTGTCGCGCGAGCTCCGCTTCCCTTCTCGCCTTCTCCTCCTCCGTCTCCTCCTCTTCTTCCTCCTCTTCCTGTGCGTTCGCCTCCTCCTCAGCGAACGGATTGACCGTCGGCTCCTTCTGCAGCACCAGCGGCGTGACGGCCACTTCCTTCTCCACCAGCGCGTCGGGCGCATCGAAGGGATTCGACGACGCCAGCACGACCACCGGCATCGACGACGGCGTATCGAACGGGTTTTTACCCTCCTCCTCATCCTCATCCGACACGGCGTCGAACGGATTGGACGATTTGGGCGCGGCGTCGAACGGATTGCCGCCATTTTCTTCGTCTTCGTCGTCGGAAACTGCATCGAACGGATTGGACGATTTGGGCTTCGACTGCTTTTGGGTCGGCGCATCGAACGGGTTTTTACCGTCCTCTGCGTCCTCTTCGTCGGACGAGGCGTCGAAGGGGTTGGAGGACTTGGGCTTCTCCGCGAACGGGTTTTTACCGTCCGCTTCCTCCTCATCGGACATGGCGTCGAAGGGATTGGAGGACTTGACAGGAATGTTAACGGGCTTCAGCGGAGCGTCGAAAGGATTGCCGGTACTTTCGTCGTCGTCGCTGGAAATAGCGTCGAAGGGATTCATCGACTTGTTGAGCGAGAGAACGGGCTTCTGCTCGGCCTCGGGCATCACGATGGCTTCCTCCGTGCCGAACGGATTGACCGACTTCGACGCGGGCTCCTCCTTCATCGGAGTCGACGGCGACTCGTCTTTCGGGGGCGTGAGAGGCGTCTCGTCCTCTTCGAAGGGATTCACGGCCAAATCGAGAGAGATGGGAGCGAGGGCCTCGCCGCCCACATCGAAAGCGTCGTCCAGATTGAACGGCTCGGCTGCTTCGGGGGTCTCGACGGCAGGAGTGACGGCGATGACGACTTCTTCTTCGAGGCGGATGAAGCGATCGCCGCGGAATCGCTTGGGCGTGGGACAGGAGAGAGCGTGGTCGGGACAGTCGCTGCCGAGAAGCAGGGAACCGCAGACGTTGCAGCGATAGCTGGCTGGGGATGAAGGAGAGAAAGAACGAGTACCCTTTGGCTCGTAGGTGATTTCTTTTGGAGGCTGTTCCTTCTTGGGCTCTTCGATCGGTTCTTCTTTCTTGCGAGGCTTCTCTTCTTCCTCTTTCTTCTCTTCTTCTTCTTCTTTCTTCTTTTTCGGTTCGTCCATTTCGTCGATTCGAATTAGTTGAGCTCCCGTTCCCGTCGTGTTTGGACATTCAACCAAATGAGCATAACCATCTTCTTCATTGAATGCTCGACCACAACCCGAACACAAAAACACAAGTTCTAAACATTACTTTAATAATAATATATTATTACTCGAAGCAGCTTCAATTGCAGCAGCTTCAGCAGCGGCAGCGGCAGCTTCGGCGGCGGCAGCAGCCTCAGCTTCTTTACGCTTCTTTCTCTCTTCTTTTCTCTTCTTTCTCTTCTCTTCCTCTTCTTCTTGTCTCTTTCGCTCAGCTTCGGCTTCAGCAGCGGCAGCGGCGGCAGCAGCGGCAGCAGCGGCAGCAGCGGCAGCAGCGGCAGCAGCGGCAGCAGCGGCAGCAGCGGCAGCAGCGGCAGCAGCTTCGGCCTCTTTGCGCTTCTTTCTTTCCTCTTTTCTCTTTCTTCGTGCTTCTTCTTCTTCTTCTTGTTTTGTCTTTTCTTTGGCATCCTTCTTAGAAATCTCTTCAGCCACAACAACAGTAGCAGCAGCGGCAGCAGCAGCAGCAGCAGCAGCAGCAGCTTCTTTCTCTTTCTTCTCTTCTTCTTTCTCTTTCTTCTTTTTTGGTTCTTCCATTTCGTCGATTCGAATTAATTGAGCTCCCGTTCCCGTCGTGTTTGGACATTCAACCAAGTGAGCATAACCATCTTCTTCATTGAATGCTCGACCACAACCCGAACACAAAAACACAAGTTCTAAACATTACTTTAATAAATTATATTATTACTCGAAGCAGCTTCAATTGCAGCAGCTTCAGCAGCGGCAGCGGCAGCTTCGGCGGCAGCAGCAGCCTTTGCTTTTTTCTCTTCTTCTTCTTCTTTCTTCTTTTTCGGTTCTTCCATTTCGTCGATTCGAATTAATTGAGCTCCCGTTCCCGTTGTGTTTGGACATTCAACCAAATGAGCATAACCATCTTCTTCATTGAATGCTCGACCACAACCCGAACATAAAAACACAAGTTCTAAACATTACTTTAATAATAATATATTATTACTCGAAGCAGCTTCAATTGCAGCAGCTTCAGCAGCGGCAGCGGCAGCTTCAGCAGCAGCGGCAGCCTCAGCTTCTTTACGCTTCTTTCTCTCTTCTTTTCTCTTCTTTCTCTTCTCTTCCTCTTCTTCTTGTCTCTTTCGCTCAGCTTCGGCTTCAGCAGCGGCAGCGGCAGCAGCGGCGGCAGCAGCAGCAGCTTCGGCCTCTTTGCGCTTCTTTCTTTCCTCTTTTCTCTTTCTTCGTGCTTCTTCTTCTTCTTTTCTCTTTCTTCGTGCTTCTTCTTCTTCTTTTCTCTTTCGCTCAGCTTCAGCAGCAGCTTCAGCAGCGGCAGCGGCAGCGGCAGCGGCAGCGGCAGCGGCGGCGGCAGCAGCAGCCTTTGCTTCTTCCTCCTTTCGCTTTTGCTCAGCTTCTTCTTCTTTTCGTTTACGCTCAGCTTCTTCCTCTTCTTCTTTTCGTTTACGCTCAGCTTCTTCCTCTTCTTCTTTTCGTTTACGCTCAGCTTCTTCTTCTTCTTTTCTCTTTCGCTCAGCTTCAGCAGCGGCAGCGGCAGCGGCTGCGGCGGCAGCAGCAGCAGCCTTTGCTTCTTCCTCCTTTCGCTTTTGCTCAGCTTCTTCCTCTTCTTTTCTCTTTCGCTCAGCTTCTTCCTCCTCTTTTCGTCTACGCTCAGCTTCTTCTTCTTCTTTTCTCTTTCGCTCAGCTTCTTCTTCTTCTTTTCTCTTTCGCTCAGCTTCAGCAGCGGCGGCAGCGGCAGCGGCAGCGGCAGCTTCTTCCCCCTTTCGCTTTTGCTCAGCTTCTTCTTCTTTTCGCTTCTTTTCTTCTTCAGCAGCAGCCTCAGCTTCTTCCTCCTTTCGTTTACGTTCAGCTTCTTCCTCCTCTTCTTTTCGTTTACGCTCAGCTTCTTCTTCTTCTTTTCGTCTACGCTCAGCTTCAGCAGCAGCGGCAGCGGCGGCGGCAGCAGCCTTTGCTTCCTCTTCTTCTTTTCGTCTACGCTCAGCTTCTTCTTCTTCCTTTTGCTTTCTTTCTGCTTCTTCCTCTTCCTTTCGTTTTCGCTCAGCTTCAGCAGCTGCGGCGGCAGCAGCGGCGGCAGCAGCAGCAGCCTTTGCTTCTTCCTCCTTTCGCTTTTGCTCAGCTTCTTCTTCTTCTTTTCTCTTTCTTTCGGCTTCTTCTTCTTCTTTTCTCTTTCGCTCAGCTTCAGCAGCAGCGGCAGCGGCAGCGGCAGCAGCCTTTGCTTCCTCTTCTTCTTTTCGTCTACGCTCAGCTTCTTCTTCTTTTCTCTTTCTTTCGGCTTCTTCTTCTTTTCGTCTACGCTCAGCTTCTTCCTCTTCTTTTCTCTTTCGCTCAGCTTCGGCAGCAGCGGCAGCAGCGGCAGCGGCGGCAGCAGCAGCCTTTGCTTCTTCTTCCTTTCGTTTACGCTCAGCTTCTTCTTCTTTTCTCTTTCTTTCGGCTTCTTCTTCTTTTCGTCTACGCTCAGCTTCTTCATCTTCCTTTCTCTTTCATTCGGCTTCGGCAGCGGCAGCAGCAGCAGCCTTTGCTTCCTCTTCTTCTTTTCGTTTACGCTCAGCTTCTTCTTCTTCCT